>NC_091433.1:80189788-80534164 GCF_964237555.1 Oryctolagus cuniculus | reverse complement strand
TCAGGTTTTCTCAGGCAGGGCGGCCTCATAACCTGTTGCTAAGGTCTCTGGCTCTCGGCCCTCCACCACGCGGCCGCGGGATCTACCCTGCAGCCACAGAAGGCTTTTCTGATCGCAGACTGAGGCTGTGTGCCGAGTGTTCACATTGTTATTGCTCTTTATGAAGCTGGTCACTCTCACTCTGCAAGACGTAAGATGTCGTGGACCTTGGTGGGGTTAGAGGTCAGTGCACTAAACCGATTTCCTTCCCATTCATCAGGGATGGCCAAGCGTTGAACAAGAGAGCTAAGCAAACCCGGCGGATCACCCTTAGCAGTGGTGCACACTCGGAAAGCTGTCCAAAGGGAGCAAGGAGCCCGGTGTTCAGGAGTGACAGTAGAGAATGATATATTCTGCTGAATGCATGGAGGTCTTCTAAGACACTGATACACAAACCCGCTGATATAAACTTACCCATCTGAACATCTCAGCAAGTGTTCTCTGCAAGAAACATACAGTGGTCCAACACCATGGCCCTGCCCTGCAGCTGACTGGGCCAGGTAATAAATATATGAGCCGAGAGAATGGTTTCTACTGCCAGTCTTGGTGCACTGCCCTCCAGTCACAACAGCGTAGGAACACGCCGAAAAGACCTCATCCATTCAATCTCAAAAATGCAAAGCAGCCAAACACTGAGGTCTATTTTATTCATGTCTTAAGTTTCCACTGAACCAATTTAACTGAAAAATTCAATGGTCTGTTTAAAAAGTTGCCGAACTATGGTATGGTATTACAAGCATTTTAAATGACAGCTTTGCAATATAATTCATGTCCAATGTTCACCCTTGTACACATTATTACTCCATGATTTTCAGTATAGTCACAGAGTTATGCAAGGATCACAATATAGCTTTTGAGTCTCCTCCAAAAGAAACTTCATGCTCACTGCTAGTTACTCCCCATTTTTCCCTCTTCCCCTCCAACCCTTGCCCCCATAATCAATAATTTAATTTCAATACCTACGGATTTCCTTACATATTCTGGGTATTGCATAAAAATGGAATAAAAAATATATAGTCTTTGTGATTGGCTTCTGTTACCTCGTATGTTTCCAAAGCTCATCCATGTTGTAGCTCATAGCAGTGCGTCAATATTTTTTATTGTTTAGCAATATTCTATTGTATGGATATACCACATTTATTTACCCAATCATCAGCTGATGGGCACTGGATTGCTTCGATTTTTTTTTTAAAGCTGGTGTGAACATCATGTACAAGCTGTTATGTAAATGTATGATTTCAATTTCTGGGAGCAGAACTGCTATACTGTTAAATATTTAACTCTACGCTAATTTTTTTCAAGAGCTGTGGCTATTTTCTGAAACAGCTCTACCATTCCATTCCTGATACAATGTGTGAGTAGCCCAATCCTTGCCAGGCTCTTGTTATTGTCTTTTTTATTTTTTATTTTAACTACCCTAGTGGGTGTGAAGTGATACCTCCTTGTGGTTTTGATTTACATTTCTCTGTGCTGTTCTATTTTAAAACATTCTCTAAAGAGGACCCGGAATAAAAGCCTTCTACTATTTTCAAAGAGCATTTTGGTCCCAAGAAAAGGAACTATCTAAGGCATTACAAATCTTTTGGCAATATAAAAGGAAAGGAGGTTGAAAGAACGGCCTTTCCATTTAAAAGTTAAAAATACGAGTTATAGATCTAAGCTGCTTTCTGAAAAGTATCGGCAGACAGGTCATTTCCATCAGAAAGTGGGGATATTCCAAGGACTCGCAGGGACCAAGTTCTGTTTATAGGTTTTTGAGTACAGGCATCATGGAATGTTCAGCCAGATTAGAAACAGACTCTATGCAAGGCACACTCAGGTTTCCGCTCCGAGTCCGAGAAAACAATTGTTACATTCAGCTGCAGCCGCAAACCACTCAGGGTGGACAGCACCAGGGCCTCCCCTGGGTGATGCTGTGGGAGTCCCGTGCGTTCACTCAGAGGCAGCAGCGTGGGGGAAGTGAACAGCAGGGCTGCACGCCACAGACAGACAGGGTGGTGTGACAACCGGAGGAACTGGAGAGGGCGCGGGAGACCAATGCCACAATTCAAAAATTTCTGCCAACACGGACAATGGGCGAGTTGAAACTTTCTAGAATTTATAAACACATCGAGGTGTGCCGGTACAGAATGGGGTAGGTTCTCAGATGGGCTAGGAGTAGAGGGCTATTACACAAAGCAGCAATTCTGGGACTGGCGCTGTGGGTAAAGCTACAGCCTGTGATGCTGACATCCCAAGTGGGCGACAGTCTGTGTCCCAGCTCCTCCACTTCCTATCCGTCTCCCCTGCTAATGGCCTGGGAAAAGCAGCAGTGGATGGTCCAAGTGCTTGGGCCCCTGCACCCCCGTGGGAGACCTGGCAGAAGCTCCGGGCTTCGGCCTGGCCCAGCCCTGGCCCAGGTGGCCATCTGGGGAGTGACCCAGTGAACAGAAGCTCTGTCTCTCTCCCCCTCTCTCTTTCAACTGAATAATAGCAATTCACAGATCTCACAACCGTAGGTAGTGTGCCTCACTGCCCCATCCCCGCCTCAACCTAGGTATATATGGGAACATTTGGGGGCTGTTACGTGACTGAAGGCTGAATGGGCATTAGGAGGAAATGGTAACAGGGTCACATGATAAGCAGGATGATCCCATAGAATCTAAGTAACTGCTTCATCCAAGATGTGACAACCGCCCCAACACTGATTTGGACATCAAGATTCTATCAGGAGAATCCACATCAGAATTCAACTTCCTGAGTCCCCTGACTGGGTGTGCTCGTGCGAGAACACAGCAATTCTGTCAAGTTCATTATTTTACAAAGACTACATTGTTTTCAGATAATAACCAAGACTGTTGTTCAGTTTCCAATGTGCTAAGGCTTAGGTAGACGTGGCTTCCAACAAAGAGCGAACAAGTGAGCGGAAGAATCCGTCAGATGTAAACTGTATTTCATACTTTTCCTAAATAAGGACATTGCTCACAGAAACATCGGGACTGTTAGTGCAACAGCCTGGGCTGCTGGGTCACTGCCCATTGAGAAACTGTATCAGACCAATTACGCCTTGTTCTTTTTCTTACTCCAGCTACCTCCAAGCACTTGCCCTGGTTTTACCTTAGGATAACCTGATTTAACGCTCGCTGTCAGAGGCACGTGGGAGTATGGGTCCCTCTCTGTTGGTAAGACAGCGATGTTAGACTTTGAGAGATTCCTTTCCAAGGGCTCTCTGTGGCCATGGAACCATATGGGTCTGGTTGTTGGTGGGCTACGAGTCCCGGTACGATTCCTTGTTCTAGGAAACACTGCATTGCTAAATATTTTATATTCTCCTTTTATTGTTCTTAACCCACTGAATTTTTAGAAATCTGCATTATTGTTTCTAAACCAGATGTGTTTCACCAAATAAAATGAAAATGTCTTGATTTGGAGGTTTCTCACTAGAACACGTTTTCTTGTCTCGCCTAGAGTGTTTCCATGGGTTTATCCTGAATTTTAAGCCCATGAAACTTCTTCACAGCTAATACCTGTAACAAGTTTAGGCTTGAGAATTATGACAATTAGCTTGGTCACAATAGAGAAGCCTAATCTCATCCTGCATTAACCATGCTAGGTCTGGAATAGAAGCATTTCAATATTTCCTAGCAGGGCTGGCGCTGTGGTATGGAGGGTAAAGCCACCAGCTGCAGTGTCGGCATCCCATATGGCTACCGGTTCAAGACCCAGCTGCTCCACTTCCAATCCAGCTCTCTGCTATGGCCTAGGAAAGCAGTAGAAGATGCCCAAGTCCTTGGGCCCCTGCCCCTGTGCGGGGGACCTGAAAGAAGCTCCTGGCTTCAGATCAGCCCAGCTCCAGCCACTGTGGCCATTTGGGGAGTGAACCAGTAGCTGGAAGATCTCTTTCTTTCTGCCTTTCTATAACTTTCAAATAAATAAATAATCTTTAAAAAAAACTTTTCCTAGGGGCCAGATACTTTCTAAAATATAACATTATCCTTGACTTTGATTTTTTAAATGGGGGGAGGGACAGAGAGAGAAGCAAGCACTCTCATTTGGTAATTCATTCCCTACATGTTAGTATTGGCTAGGATTGGGGTGGGCCAAAACTGACTCCAGGAACTCAATCCCAGTCTCCCACATGAGTGGCAGGGACCCCACTACCGGAGGGATCACTTACTGCCTCCCAGGGCCAGCACCGGCAGGAAGCCTGAAGCGGGGAGTGGGAGCTGGGAATCTAACCCAGGCACTCTGCTATGGGATGTGGGGTCTTAACTGCTAGGCCGAATGCCTTGGCTTTACTTTTATCTGTGAACAACAATGGCACTGCAACTCACACCCTCTACATAAGCCAGACTTTTAGGGTAAAATCTTTTTTTTTTTTTAATATAAAGATTTTTTTCTATTTATTTCAAAGACAAAGTAACAGAGAAAGAGGTAGAAACAGAGATAGAGGTCCTCTATCCGCTGGTTCACTTCCCAGATGGCTGCAATGGCTGGAGCTGCGTCAATCTGAAGCCAGGAGCCAGGAGCTTCTTTTGGGTCTCCCACGTGGATGCAGGGGCCCAAGGACTTGGGCCATCTTCTACTGCTTTCCCAGGCCATAGCAGAGAGCTGGATCAGAAGTGGAGCAGCTGGGACTAGAATCGGCACCCATATGGGATGCTGGTGCTGCAGGCCAGGGCTTTAACCTGCTGTGCCACAGTGCCAGCCCCTAGGATAAAATCTTTAAATTGAGTAAGGGAAGGATATGTCTGCCCTGACAACAAAACAGGGAAAGTCTCATTTACATACTCTGAAACCACAAAGACTACCAAAGGAACCAGGAGGAGATGGTATTGCCTGATGAGCCCTCTTCTGTATACTGGCAGGGTAATGAAAAAACTAGTTGTCTAGGAGTGTCACCTATTGTTAATTATGGAGCCACTCTAAAGAGTCTGGAATATTACAATCACAAAATAAACTTAGGTGGTGCAGAAGAGTTTTTAAGTCCATGCACAGCTTTTCCTTATGATCTGTTTTCTACGAACTTCTTGAAGTACCCTCAAATAGTGGTGATTATGAAATAGGCGCAGCAACTGAGCCGCCGATTCAGTGGAAGCCCCCCAACGCAAGAGTCTTACACTGCGGGGATTAGGAATGTGGATTCAAACACCTCCCCAGCTGACCTTGAGCAAGTTGTCTGTGCCTCGGTTTCCTTTGGCCATAAACCGGGAGTGAAAAACGGCCCATAGCTAATGGGGCTGACTGTAGAACTAAATGAACGGTTTGATGAAGCTCACCTGGCACGCCATACGCATTAACCCGTGTGGCCAGCGCCTGTCACCCACGAATCATTCCTCCAGATGGGAGCTGCGAGGATTTCTTCTCCCTGTGCCTTTCGGGAGAGGCACTTCTCA
The DNA here is from genome assembly GCF_964237555.1 of Oryctolagus cuniculus. Taxonomy (NCBI): domain Eukaryota; kingdom Metazoa; phylum Chordata; class Mammalia; order Lagomorpha; family Leporidae; genus Oryctolagus; species Oryctolagus cuniculus. The sequence continues at coordinate 80,528,750 of NC_091433.1, read as the reverse complement.
GTCACCTAACAGAAGGTTGACACTCCTGTCTGCTCTGAGAGCCCCCGAGCTGGGGAGAGGCAGCCGGTACTCACACTATTCTCCAGCCTGGTGCTGTGTACTTTCAGGGAACACGTGATTCCACGTGGATCAGTCCACAGCAGCTGAGGTGTGTCCTGCCTCTCAGCAGCCCTCCCTCTAAGCAGCCCCTGGGGCTTGGGCAGTAGCTGCAGAGACGTTGTAGGAGAACCAGGCAAATACGCTTCGGAGGTGTTGGGGGGAGTGGGGGGGGGTGTCAATCTGACCTGATCGTGCATGCCAGGCAAATCGCCGTGTGTACAACCAGGCCATCGGAGAAGCTGTAAACTCCATCTCCAACATGTCAGCACAATCAACGTCACACAGAGTTTATTTTCAAAAGGGTTGAGAGGGCAGGATGACTTGAACTTCTGCCACTATCGTGTAAGGGATGATGGAAAGACCTGGGCGCTGACCGTGATGGGACGCGGTGGACAGCCGACCCAAAGACAGTCAGTGCCCCGTTCAAGCAGTATTTTACAGAGACGCCTGGAAATAGATGTTACAGGGACAGAAACCCAGGTCAGAGTGCAGAGGGTGCCGCCTTCCTCGGGAATCCTGATCTGACATTCTTACCGGGAGGACTTTGAAGTTCATGGGGGTCAACTGCTCAAGCACTGACCAAAGGGGTTTCGGAGCAGAGTGCTCTAACACACAAATCCAGACTGTCTGCTGTCTCCCCCTCCCCCTGCAGCTCGTGGCTGGGGCGATGCACAGGTGCAGGGGCATCATCCGCTCCTCTATGCCTGCATGGATGCCTTTCGTTCCCACTACCTGCGCTCGAACGAATGGCACCAGCAATGAAGCTGTGACCACGTAAGTCATTTCCAGATCGCGTGGGTCATCTCTGTAAAGCTCACATCACAGGTTTAAATCAGTGAGCTTGGAACCCAGGAAAACAACAATAAAGCCCATGATAAAAGAATCAAGACCTTGTCCTTAGCCAGTCTAGACAACTGAACCAGGCCAGTTTAAATAATTTATGCCTTTAATCACGTCACATGCCTGACAGACAAGCAAAGGCATTTATGCATGAATTCATCATCATCAATTACAATTTAAAATGTAGCTTACCTCTTATTTCCTAATTATAACTAAAACCACTTTCATTCATAAAGGCAGAATACGACAACTTGTGTAAAGTCAAAATCCAGGATTGACTTGGGAAGGGTACGTCTGGAAATACTCATCTCAGAGCCAATCAGATGACAGAGGGTGACTTCTCCAAGGAAAAGACAATATACAATTAAATACCAATTTTCTAAATACTGAAAAGGAGATGGACCCGCTGTTTCATCTACCTACACACATTGTGCAAATATCAGGCCATGGACACGCGTTACGGAAGTGCTTTATAAACTCCAAGACACACTAAAACCCTGTGCAACATACGAGTCTCAGAATCACAGCCACCGAGGCAGTCTGTGTCCGTGGGGAAACGCATCTGAGGAACACAGGCTACCTCAAGGCAGACAGGCTGAGAGAATGCCCGGAACAGGCTCTTCTCCGACCTCCACCCTCAATGCTCCGTGGGTCACTTGAGGACTCATTTTTACCCTCCTGCAGGTGCCTTAAGCATCACTCTGCTAAGTTTACTTTGAGCTTTTATTAGTGGCTGGCGTGGCAGAAAGTGGGGGAGGGGAAGGAGAGAAAAACAGTGCTGACATAAACAAACTCTACAATTGAAACAAGACAGTTGCCTGAACTTTCCACAACCACGCTGAAAAGACTTCCATTTAAAGTTCAGCCCCAGACCACAATAAGCCTCCGACTATATTTTTAGAGCCCTGTTTCTGCTCTCCATTTTTCAGCCGTGAACCCCCCAACCCCTACACAGCGAACCTTGGGTAATGCTAATGAAGCGAAATACCAAGAGGAAGCAAAAAACACCTACACTCTACTTACTGACTGTTAAGCCAAGAACACTGGATAATGAAAATCCCTTAGAAAGAAAAGGCTATATATTCCATTTTACATATTAAAATATTTTTATAAGCCAATGGATTCTAACCCCAACTTTATTGAGGATAAATATGGATTCCACCAAAAAATAATCGATTTGTATTGGTGCCCAAAGTCATTTCTAACTTCATTATAGGGAATCTGATGAATTCAGTTGCAATACAGACATAAGAAGATGGTAGAACTGCTCCTTAAAGCTATTTTTCAAAAAACCTCTAACACAGTTCATCAAATGGCTCACAGGCTCCTTCCAACCAAGAATCCAGAGGTTAGGAATGGGTTAGTTGAAAAGAATGTAAACAGTCAAGTCTAATCTTCAGAAGTTCACTGCAAAGTACTTCCGGTGCCGCACAGGGAGCCAAAACAAAGCAAGGCAGAACCCAGCCGACCCCCGGGCAGCTGCGAGAGCCTGCACTTCACCCCTCCACGCACCTCCCTCTCCCAGGGGGGAAGAGGCGCGGAGCTTTTTCTAGACGATAAACTCCAATAAGTCAGGAATCTCACTGTTTGCTAAAAACTAAAACAGTTCAGAGAGAATGGATGTGTGTGTGGCAGAGGGAGGTCTTTGCCTGAAAGAGACGCGCAGGATCACCAAGGCGGTGGCCGGCTGGAGAACAGTGTGTGGAACACTGCACGCTCCAAGGAGGGGCACAGGCACTGCCTCGGCATTAATTGTAAGTGGATGCTCAGGAACTCTCTGAACCCAGTGGACGCTGGGATTCTTAGAGAGATTAATTGAAAACCAGTCTGTAAGAAAGGGCACCTCAGGCGCCTGGTGCTGTGGCGTAGCGGATTAAACAGCCGCTGCCTGGGACACTGGCTCAAGTCCTGGCTGCTCTACTTCTGATCCAGCTCCCTGCTAATGCACCTGGGAAAGCAGGTGATGGCCTAAGTGCTTGGGCCCCTGCACCCATGTGGGAGACCCAGAAGAAGCTCCCATTGCAGCTGTTTGGGGAATGAACCAGTGTCTGTCTGTCTTTTAATAATAAAAATAAATATTTTCTGTTTTTTCCTTCCTTTCTCTCCCCCCCCCCCCTTTCTTTATTTGAGAGGGAGAGACAGAGAGAGAGGTCTTCCCTCTGTTGGTTCACTCCCCAGATGGCCGCAATGGCTGGAGATGCATTGATCCGAAGCCAGGAGCCAGGTGCTTCTTCCTGGTCTCCCATGTATGTGCAGGGGCCCAAGCACTTGGGCCATCTTCCACTGCTTTCCTGGGCCACAGCAGAGAGCTGGACTGGAAGAGGAGCAACCAGGACTAGAGCCCGGCACCCATATGGGATGCCAGTGCCACAGGCGGAGGATCAACCCGCTGCACCACGGCGTCAGCCCCTAATCTTTTCTGTTTTAAAAAGGGACTTTAGTAATAATAAACAATGAATTGTGAATGACATCATCACCCTTAGTCATCAGCATTTGTACCACTTATTGAGTGTTAGTGGCTTAAAAAAAAATATGCATCTCACGTGCGTTGTCTTCTTCCCCTTTAAGGTAGGTTATCAGCCGCAACTTATGAAGGGGAGGAAAACGGAAGCTTCAAGAAGACCCTTACATCAGGAAGTGGCAGAACCTGGCTTCCAATCAGGTCAGCCCAATTCCCACACTTCAGACCTGGCCATCCCGGCTCTCCTCTCATCTGCCATAGCAAGGGGTGTACCTGTGACCTGTAACTTGGAAACATTGGTCTGCAAAGTCGGTTTCTGGAGGGCATCGTTACATTTCTGCTTCCTAATGTTGAAAGTGAATGTAGAAATAATACTTTACCACTGGCCGTTTTAAAACTGATCCTTTGTTAACAAGAATATTTGAGGGCACAAGTGAACTCCTTTCCATCTGGACTTCTCATATTCCATACTATGTTTCAGAATGTATTCTTTCTCAGAGTATTGAATCATTCATTCACTTTTACCTGATGTCTTGCATATCACATAAATAAAAAAGTGGATTAAAGGATTGAAAATACAGGACCATTGGTCACTTGTTTGCATTAGGAATTTTCTATGCCAACTATTTTTCTGGGGATTATTATCCTGATCGTTTAAAACATTAACCTTAAAAATCAACTTGCTGCACAATAGCCTTACAGGGCATCACCCTATTTTTAGAAAATGTCCTCTACTGGGGCCGGCACTGCAGAGCTGCAGGTTCAGCTGCTCTGTGCAATGCTGGCTTCCCATCCAGGCCCCAGTCCGTGTCCGAGCTGCTCTGCTTTCGACCCAGCTCTCTGCTAATGTGCCTGGGAAAGCTGCAAAGATGGCCCAAGTGCTTGGGCCTTGCCAATAATGTGCAAGATTCAGCCTGGTTTCAGCCTGACCCAACCCAGGCCATTTGAGAGCGAAGCAGCAGATGGAAGACACCGCTCTCTCCTCTGTAACTCTGCCTTTCACATAAATAAAACACAACATTAAATTTTTTACAACAGAAATTTCACTGCTAAAATTTTACTTTGTGGTCTTTCTTATTAGCTTTTTGAGACAGGCATCACCGATTCTCAGATTCAATTAATTTAATCATGCTCACTAGAATTCAGTTTTATTATTCTATTTCCAAATGTATTGGGCATTCAGTGTTTTTTTCTCTTGCTCTAGAAAATATTTACTCTATTTCTTCCTTAATTTACATATAAAAAATCTGAGTATTTGTGATTCTATCACTAAAACTTTGAAGTAAATCCCTGTAATTAATTATATTAATTGTAATTAATTTGTAATCTATATACTTGTAAGAAAAAATAGCAAAAATGGACAAATGCCATGTCAAAACAACTTACTCCACTTTGAGGGGGGTTATGCCTCAGCCACTGCCTAAGGTTCTTTTTTAAAAACTCATTTTTATTTCCAATGAGGGATTTCAGTGGTGAACACAGACACCTCCCATACATTGGTTCATTGCCCAAATGCCTGCAACAGTCAAGTGCCCAGAATTCAATCTTGGTTATCCATGGGGGACCCAAGAACTTGGACCATTACCTGCTGTCTTCCTCGTGCACATTAATTGGAAGGAGAGCTGGGAGTCGAACCCAGGCACTTCAGTATGGGATATAGGCATCTTAACTATTTTTTTTTTAAGATTTATTTATTTATTTTGAAAGTCAAAGTTGCAGAGAGATCTTCTATTCACTGGTTCACTCTCCAGATGGCTTTAACAGCCAGTACTGGGCCAAGCCGACGCCAGGAGCTCCATCCGGGTCTCCCATGTGGGTGCAGAAGACCAAACACTTGGGCCATCTTCCGCTGCTTTTCCCAGGCCGTGAGCAGGGAGCTGGATCAGAAGCGGAGCAGCCGGGTCTCAAACTGGTGCCCATATGGGGATGCTGTCGATGCCACAACGCTGGCTCCTCTGAACCGCATCTTAATTGCTGCTCAAAACACCTGCCTGCTCTGAAGGTTTTAAAATGTTACCACACATTTCCACCACGGAGTAAGATGAAGGATTTAACTTCAGAGACCAAAAGTACAAATCTTTGTAGGATTTTAGAGACACTACAGCAGTGTGTAAAAGGAAGCTCTGTGGCCCTTAGGCATTGCAATGATGGGATCATTGACTGACAAGTGGAGGGGAAAAAAAAAAAAAAAAAAAGACCGTGACTTAAGGGGCAACACGTGCTGTGCCGCCAAACAATGTCAATGGCTTAAAGAGTGAAGACTCTCATTCTAATACTGGCTTGGCATCTTAGAGAAAGACGTCCCAGGATATCACTCTTTTGTCGCATTTCGTGTTCTACAAACACTAATTAAATTTTTGACTTACATTTATAACACAGGTAAAATTACTTGTCTCGGTATTTTCTGAAATACCCGAAGAACCATGGAGAAAAGGCGAGATTAAATGAGAAGATTATTTTAAAAATCTAGTCCAAAGAACTTTAACCAAATAAATCCTTCCCCCTTCCAAAAAAAAAAAAAAACCATAATGAAAATTCTGAGAGCGGTGTCACATGACCGTGTAGAATCCGATGTACTGTTTTATCTAGAGAAGAACTGTGCACGCCAGAGCTGTCCACACCCTTGTCACTGGAATACATACCAGTGTGTGTGTGGGAAACTACGGTTCTTCCTGCCCTTCTCCCTGGGGAAAGGACGATTCTCACTATTTGGCTACATTTTCTTCTTAAACTTGCTTAGGATCCCTTGGGCCAGTGTTTTATTTTCCAGTTTGCTGTTTGTCCAGTGCTCAGGAAACACAACCCACTCTTCAGACACTCGATTACTGGGTATTCAAAGCAACTTGTAAATTAGGTGCTAAGCCATCTAGGAAAGTATCTTTAATTTCATTTATTTATTTTCACTTTATTTGAAAGCCAGAAAAACATCTTCCATCTACCGGTTCATTCCCCAAATGCTTACAACAGCCAGGGCTGGGACAGACCAAAGGCAACAGCCTGGACCCCATCTGGGTCTCCCATCTGGCTGGCAGGGAGCCAGGTGCTGCCTCCCAGAGTCTACATGAGCAGAAGATGGACTGGAACCAGGCACTCCCATAGGAGATGCGGGCTTCCTGAGAGGAGGCTTAGCCACTGCGCCACAAACTTGCTCTCTCCCATCGCCCACTCCCCACAAGGTGCTTTAAAAATCCAAAACTGTAGTGCTATTAAAAAAGCAGAGCACAGAAAAAAAAATATTGGACAGATTCAAGAACTAAACAAACACACATTGCACACTTGCTAACGATTCCTTTGTTTTCCACGCTATTTGGGTCGTGAGTCACTTTTGATGGCCTATTTGTTGAGAGGAGCCCATTTCAGATTTCTTTAGGGGGGATGACGGGATTGGGCTGTGTGTCAAGCCTGGCAGCATGGCGGCTCTGGACTGGCGCAGGCCTTGTCCCCAAACCGGTGACGTCAAATGGCTGCCTTAAGCCTCTGTAAGTCAAGAGCACGCAGCTATAAACAGACATAACAGATAAACACCACTTCAGGCTCATGAGCTCATCTGGCAGTCTTGTGGATTTCCCATCCAAAAGTCCCAGCTGGGATCTTACTAACTGGACTGCTCCAACCACTCTGAGCAACAGGCTAAGAGAAACTTAGGGAGAAAATTTTTAAAATTGATAAGAAACATATCGACATGGTGCCACGTAGGGATACGCCATCTGGATACATGTATTTGTGAAAAATTATGTTTGGTGCAAACAATTCACCTAATGCACAAGCCGTGCAAATACTGAGATCAAAATTCCTAACTTGCACAAGCTGTCGGGAAAATGTGTGTTACAGGAAACAGAGACTTATCCAGGCATCTGTCTAAGCAAAGCCAAAATATGCCTGTCGGGACTGTCCTGGGATACCTCTGTCCTAAGAGTTTGTACCGGTACGTGATGGCTGCAATCTTTTGGCTAAGAGAGCATAATCTCTCTTTTTATTTTATTTTTTATTTTTTTACAGGCAGAGTGGACAGTGAGAGACAGAGAGAAAGGTCTTCCTTTGCCGTTGGTTCACCCTCCAATGGCCGCCACAGCTGGCGCGCTGCAGCCGGCGCACTGCGCTGATCCGATGGCAGGAGCCAGGTACTTATCCTGGTCTCCCATGGGGTGCAGGGCCCAAGCACTTGGGCCATCCTCCACTGCACTCCCAGGCCACAGCAGAGAGCTGGCCTGGAAGAGGGGCAACCGGGACAGAATCCGGCACCCTGACCGGGACTAGAACCCGGTGTGCCGGCGCTGCTAGGCAGAGGATTAGCCTAGTGAGCCAGTGGCACTGGCCGCATAATCTCTCTTATCAGCAGGAGTTCCCGCTTTGCTCATTTCTCATTAACATCCCTAGTTCACAGATGAGGAACCCAGCACAGAATAATCCACCAATGCACGACTATTTAAAAAATTGATCATTTAACAGAACTGAAATCATACCCAAGGCTGGAATCACTGTGATGCACAGAACTGTTTTCCTCTGAATGGCAGGAATTTAAGGAGACTTTAGAAATCAAGTTTTCTTGATTTTATCACTTGGTTTATCAGCATAACACTCTCAAGTAATTTCGACACAAGTTTCTTCAAAAGTATTAAAGATTTTCCTCAAAAGCCTCTTTACTGCAAAGCTCTATTGAATCAATAAATTTATTCAATAATCAAGAAATAACTTGGGGCCACCACTGTGGTGTAGCGGGTAAAGCCATCACCTGCAGTGCAGGCATACCATATGGGCGCCGGTTCAAGTCCCGGCTGCTCCACTTCCAATCTACCTTTCTGCTCTGGCCAAGGAAAGCAGTAGAAGATGGCCCAAGTCCTTGAGCCCCTGCACCGGTGTGGGAGACCCAGAAGAGGCTCCTGGCTCTGATCAGTGCAGCCGTCTGGAGAATGAAACAGTGGACGGAAAACTGACCTCTCTCTGCCTCTCTGTAACTCTGCCTAAGAAATAAATCTATCTTATTTTTTTAAAAGTAGTAAATTAACACTACACATATTCTCAGCTTCTCTTAATTTTTCCATTGATTATGAAGCCTCCTTCGATTGCAAATCTCAAGGACGGCTGTCTTCCTCTTCTTCAAAACAAAAGTGTTTTCATTTCTGCATTCCAAACTTCAGATCTTTAGAGAATACCTTTCCTTCATGACTTACTAAATTAGCATGCCAAGGGTTAGTTTTTTTTCCCCTCTTCCTTCTGTTATTTATTAACAGGTAAAACAAACTGCTTAAAAGTAACAAAGTCCCATTAATCTGAAGAGCATCATAGGAAAGAAATGTTACTAATCCCTGTTAAAAGAAACATTTTAATACTTAAGGAACTCAGATCTACCACTGAACTCGGGCAATAGTTTTCACCAGGGACAGACTCTGGCTTGCAGTTGCTACTTGTGTTGCCCCGATCCGAAATGAGGGCACCAGTTCACAGCTCCAGCGCTGTGCTTCCATTCCGGCTCCCTGCTACTGCACCCAGGCAGGCAGCTGAAGATGGCCCAAGTCCTGGGGCCCCTGCCACTCATGAGGGAGACAGGGATGGAGTTTTGAGCTCCTGGCTACAACCTGGCCCAGGCCTTTGAGGCCATGTGGGGAGTGAACCAGCTGATGAAAGATCTTTAACTTGGCCTTTCAAATTAAATAAATCTTAAAAACTAAATAAAGCAAGCTTTACCAAGCACCCAAGAAGCACTTCACACTAAGTGGGATGGTTATAATTTAAAGAACAGAAAATTACAAGTATCATCAGTGATATAGAGACTGAGCCATTAAGCATTGTTAGGTGAGAATGTAAAATGGTGCAACCACAATGGACAACTGCTTGATAGCTGTGTAAAAAGCTAAAATGCAGGGGCCGGCGATGTGGTGCAGCAGGTTAAGCTACAACCTGTGATGCAGGCATCGCATGAGAGTGCTTGTTTGAGTCCCTGCAGCTCCTTGAAAGTGTGCCAGCAAAAGCAGTAGATGATGGCCCTAGTACTTAGGCCCCTGTCACCTCTATGGGAGACCTGGATGGAGTTCCAGGCTCCTGGCTTCAGCCTGGCCCAGCCCCAGCCACTGCAGCCATTTGGGGAGTGAACCAGCAAATTAAAGATATCTGTGTCTCTCCCACTCTCCCTTCCCCTCTCTTTCTCCCTCTCTCGCTCTCTGTAACTCTGCCTTATAAATAAATGAATATTTTTTTAAAAAGCTAAATATGATTACCAAACAACCCAGAAATTCCTCGTCTCAGTCTATACTCAAAGGGAAAACAAGGACTGAAATAGGTAGCTGTACATCAACGTTTACTGCCGTGTTACTCACAATAGCCAAAAGGCAGCAAGAACCCAAATGTCTGTCAACAGCTAAACAAAATGTGTGTGTCCATACAATGAGATATGATCCAGCCACAGAAAGAACCTTTTCTGATAATGCCACAGTGTGAATGAACCTCGAAAGCATTATGCTAAGGAAAAGAAGTCAGAAAAAATGACAAAAATACCAACATTTAGGATAGGCAAGTTCACAGGGACAAAAACAGACTGTAGGTTACCAGGGGGAGGTATTGCTTAATGGTTACAGGATTTCTGCTTGGGGTAACAAAAAAAGGTTTGGAAATAGTGGCGAGAGTTGCATAACATAGTGACTGTAGTCACTGCCAGTGACTTGCACATGGCAAAGCTGCTAAGAATCACAAAATGTTTACGTGTATTTTACCACAACTTTAAAAAGCAACAATATATATAACCAAAACCTTCTGAATTGAACACACTTGAAATGAGTGACCTGTATGGTGTGTGAATTATCTCTCTCAATAAAATTAAAAAAAAAAAAACAACAACAACATTGAATTTGGGAGTGTGCTAGCAATTAAAGATGACAGATCCAGGAGAGTAAGCGCAGGGTAGAGCAAACTACTCACCGGACTCTAAGCCAGGCCTGCTCACTCTGTAGGAACCCACAACAGCTTGGTTATATCACACTTCTCTAGTTCTGAGATAACTTACAGTAGGGTCTGAGATAAACTCCAGCCCCACAACAATTATTTAAAATGCGGGGAGGAGGGTTATCAAACGAATGGCATACAGCCTTGCAAGGGACTTTCCAAACAACGCCCAGGCACTGCAGTTCTGAGTGCAAACTATAGATCCTCCTCATGCATTGAAACACACTTTCTTCTGGGCAACCGTGGCAGTGTTGGGGTCCTCACCGCTGCTGGGCTTTTCTCCACATCTGCTCAGGGTCTGTACCCACTCTGCTTCCTGTCTCCTTAATGTGGTAAAACTTTAAATTTTTAAAACTTAAAAGCAGAATATTTACGAAGCCAGCTAACTCCAAATATTGCTGCATTTGATTCACCTTCCAAAAGCATCAAGCAAATGGAAAACGTGTAGGGTGACTTTCTAATTCTCAGCTCCTCCTTCCGCCGGCATGGAAATTACAGGACTGGCAACACAAATACAGGCAAGTGTGAAGGGTGAGACAAAGGTCAGAGATTTTGCTGTCAGGCTGAAGAATGGAGGCGGTTTCTAATCACGTGGATGAATGGCACCACAGACAACCTGAAGCAAAGTCTGGGTTCAGATTATTCTTAGCCTAATTTGGGAGTTTCACTATAAAAAGTAAAACACACTGTATTTACTTTAGAAGGCTGGAGTAACTCCCCGAAAACAAAGTTCAGTGTTATCACATACTTCAATCTGAGCCATATTTTTCCATAAAATTATCAAACTGCCTGAGGCATGCTCCAAAAATGGAAGAAAATAAAATGGATTTAAAAATCCGTCATTTTGGGAAAAGACTTAATTATTAAGACTAATAACTGAACAAGCCAGTAACCAGGACAGAGGAATACTAACAAGGACAGCAGCGCCAAACATGGAGAGGCGGTTTTTAATAACACCGTGAACTATCCTATAAGGAGGGATTACTGGATTGAGACGTAAGTTGCTCAACGATGGAATAAAACAAAACATTACAACACTGAAGTCTCCCGAAAGGAATGCAAGGGAAAGCTTTTAAGAGAAGCCTGAACAACTGACATGGGGTGGGGGTGGGGTGGTGCAATGGCCAGGAGCATCCTATGTCTTTAACTCATCAGTTAGAAAATGACCATGAAAAGGTCAAGTATGTTGGGTCAGAGAAGACAAAAGCAAGCTTCATGATCAAGTTCATTACCTTCAAAAGGCCCATGTGCTCTGCAGAGTGAGCAAACCTTGCTCCTTGGTCAATACCAGACTTTACTGTGGCTGTTTGTGCTGGGCAATGTGAACTCAACAGGCTGCTACTGTTGCCGGGAAAAATGCAAGAACGTTCCATGGACAAAGCAAGCAGCAAGACGCTGTCCAGGGCAGACAAGTGCGATGCAGCAGGCTCCTCCATAGCAGACTCCTAGGTCCAACTCCAGACCTCCACTTGGCGACTGAACCCGCAGGCACCCTCCACCTCCTGTTTCTGTGACTGTGCCACTAGGAAGAGTCCTGAAGCACACAGTATCTCTAATACCAGATGTGGAAAAACGTTAAAACTGTCTAGCAAGACATTGGCCAGAAGCTCAGCAAATGCCCCGAGCGGGAGAAAGCCCAGGTTAAGCCCAGGTTCACTGACCCCACAGGGAAAATAAGAGTTTTCCCTCATGGATGTGTGGAACAGAACAGAGTTAGAGCTGTTTTCCCCTTGATTGATGATCAAGGGAAACGATGCTGCTGTTGGTGCAGAGAGAACCACCTAGAAGCAGACCTCAGAACCAGAACACACAGGGACCCAGGGCCAGCTGCCCAGAGGCGAAATGGCTTCAACACCTCCGTCTGCAACGGAGAGATTCCGTGGGCATCGAGAAAAATTGCACCTGCTGTATTATGTGTAGCATGGCAAGGACAGAGTTTGTGAGTGAGTAGTATCATTTAAGTACTTCGAAAATATTACTTTAATGACCCGGAAAAAGAAAAGGGAAATTAAAAAAAAAAAAACAAACAACAACAACAAGGCAAAACCACCTGACCCTAAGGAGTGGGGTATTTTGCCTCGTGGGACCACAGAGGTCATTATAACAGCCTTCTGTGCTGCAGTGAGTCAGGGACATCTTCACACTCACAGCAGACAGAAGAGAAGGCCATGAGAGCCCATTCTACCATGAGCTCCCCAACTGCTGCTACTTCCTTTGTGAGAACAATGAAAGAGCACAGTGAACTTCACCTAATGCAACAAGAAGGGACCCAGCGTATTTCTGCATCGAGAAAGATGCCCATCCAGCTAACATAACATTAAAACCCTGCACAGACAGACACTGTGGTTTCATTTTCAAGCTATACCGAGACAATTATGGTTCTATCCACGTAATACAAAAATCCTAAGATAAGTGTTCATCGAAACATTCAGTTAGACACCGGGCTTCCATGTGCTACTGGGGCTCAATAAGTAACTAGTGAACACTTTGTTCTGTGGGAGAGGAACAGAGTGGGCGGTTAGCCTGAGCATCGGTCGGTCATTTGTCCTGCCATCCTAAGACATTCCTAGATGTTTAACATGAAAACTGAAATAGTAATTCAACTGGATTTTTTTTTTTTTGGAGAGTGCACACATTTTTGTTTCTCAGTCTAAAATCCTTTCAAGTGGGTGTCCCAGTGGCACAGCAGGCCACACCAACAGACTCACATAAAGGCCTCTGTTGGGCCCAAAGTCATTGGAGGACCAGGCTTCCAGCTGCCATGCTCCTACGGTCTGCTCACGGAGCGGCGGGCAGGGCAACCTGCAGGCACCACAGCGAAATAAAGCCAGCAACAAGCTCCTTAGAAACCCATCCACGGCACTGAGTTCCGTTCAGCCTTCTAGGAAGCATCCCATCTGCTCTGCACTGCCGTAGCGAACACTTACACACTGCTGCCCACAGCTGACGTCACCGAGACCCCCCAGCATCCGCACGGAGACAGACTGCTTCCCCACCTCCCTAGGCTGAGCTCCCTGTGCTTTGTTTTTCAGCAGACCAAAGGGCAGTGGTTACGACAATAAGGCCAGCAAGAGCCTCTCAGCAAATGGTAGGCATAGGCCTGCAAAGCAAATACTACACAAGTATCGCTACTCAGCTACAGATTATAATTATTGTAGCACAGTGCAGAATGTCTGCTGGGGAAACCTTACATGCAAACATCTCATCAATCACAAAAAAGTCTTCCACCTGTTGCTTCTGTTTTTGTAAAGGCCACGTAACTAAAAGGGAAATTTCATGAAATAGGAAGAGTCAAGATCTGGATCGGATCATGGCCCAGGCCTCTGGTGCCGAGCCTCTGCTCTGGTCAAGAGCAGCAGGGTTTTGCACACCACCACGGGATGTCGTGATGGGGTGGAATTAACACCCGCACGGTCAGATATTCTGAGTGTTTCAATTGCAGTCAGCAGAAAGCAAAGTGCTATTTAATAACTTATGTATCTGAGCGAGGGTTTTAGAAAAAGCTCTTCAGAGGTCTAACAAAATTGCTGAGTCCCTCCTCCCTGTGCAGTCACTTCCTTCCATTTAACCTCCTGTCCAGAAGGTTCTAGAAGGTTCTGGGCCTTCCCATCACCCTCATGAGGAAACTCCTCCGATTACATAAGTAGTACATACTTACATTCAACGCATTCTTTGCAGCTTCTGCTTCTGAGCGACTGTCAAAACTGACAAAACCTACAGGCTGTGGAAACAAAGAGGAAAACGCAGAGAGTAAAAATCAGGGGACGTCTACGTTTGCGGGCCAAGAGCTCAGATAAAGAAATGACCACAGGCAATGGGCAGATATAAGAAAGCCAGTCCCAAAGAATCATGACTCAGTGGCTTAGCCAAATTTCTAACACGAATCAAAGGGATGGTGAGGGTGGTTCTTCAAGGGCACAGCCAGGGATTTAGAGAATCATAAAAAAAAAAATCTACAAGTGGTTGGAAGGTGAGCAGCAGTGAACAAGGGAATAGAGGAAAACTTGGGTTGGAGAGGTTCTACTTTCCTAAATCAATTTCACTGTACCTCAGTTTCTTCATCTTTTAAAATGGAAAGAGAACCCAGTCACCTTTTGGTACACTGTAAGTGCAAGGAATACAATGACACAATGATAAAAGCTCTGGCCTCTCCCTGCACGACCAAAACCTCAACCTGACCGCTTCCACCTCACATCCCAAGGAGCGCCTTTAAAATCCCCACGACGCGGCGTGGACACCGCGCTGTTGCCGGCCAGCAGAGGTCAGAACCCCTTTGCACTCCCTGTCTTTCAGGGCAGAAGGCTGCCTGCAACTCAGCTGATTTTTGATGAACCAGAGACATGAAAAGTGACTCAGAGTATGCCAAGGAAAAAAAAGATGACAAAGACAAAGACAACGATGAAAAAAAAAAAAAAACAGAGAAAAAAGGAAAGAAAGAAAGAAAAATAAACAGAAGAGAAAAGAAAGAAAAGGCAGAAAAGCATGGTGCTCGTCTCCAGGAAGCTTGTGGTCACTTTGTGGTCACTGATTTCCAGCTCTGTCTTGGTGCCTCCTCTGCTCTGGTCTAGACCTGGGACTCCACCTGCGGTTATTAGGGGTTTGACAGCCAGCATGATTCTTCACCAGCTACTACTCCCATTGATGATAAAGCTCACCTATTTAATATCATACACTGAAACAGGAAAACATCTGGGGATACAAGTGAATTTGGCTAATAATTCACCATTTTGTTTGAAACTAGAAATCAATCTGCCTTCTTCTGGGACAGCCTTAGTTATCCTAGCTGGTGATTATGAAATTAAGAAACATTTTCCTATGTGAATCCCTAATAGGTGTTATCCTTAATTTTTAAAGCAACAACCAAAAAAAAAAAAAAAAATCAAACATTAATTAGAATTAAAAAATAAAAGAATGCCCAGCCCCAGTGACATTGCTAAAGAAAGTTGAAATGTCTTTATATGAAAGTTCAAAATTCTTACCTGTTTAGATGTGAGCTTTATAAGAGAACCCTCATAGCCCTGAAAAGAAAGAAAAACCAAGTTTAGACCAAAAAGGAGTACAGGGGCGAGGGGGAGAATAATTGTAATACTACTTTGCTTAACTAAAAATAAGACCTTTATAACTATAAACTACCAAAATATTCTCACACAGGCTTCCAAAGTTAACTAGGCAGGCAATCCCACTCCCTCAGCACATGCACGTCCCTGTTTGCACACTAGGGCCTAGAAGACAGCAAGCCCGGAAATGTATCTGTTTCTCTTCCTTGCATTCTTTCATGAAATTATGCAATGGTAGGAACAAGGGTGTGCTTGTCTACAGTAGGTCTTTGTTTTTTCTTGGTCTAGATAATAATGGGGACCTCATAGAACTGGGAGAGGGAAGAGGATAAATTTAATAAGATAGCAAGGTCAGAGCATGCTTGACTCGGGCTATACAATGAAACATCAGGCATAAACCAAGTCGTTTCATTCCAGCCGCCAGCAAAGGTTAAGCAGGCGGTGATCACAGCACCGCGTGGAGTTCTTTTGTGCACACACTGAAGCCGCCAACTTTCACGGCGGCATTCTGATGGGGACCTGGGAAACTTCCCTGTTGGGTTTTTCAACTCCAGCCCCTCCTCAAGGAAGCTGGGAACACTCAGTGCCCCTTCATTCTCTTGTTTCTCGCCTCACCCCTACTGGATCCTCAGGGTAAGGGTAACACACACGTGTGTTTCTTTCGGAACTTGAGCAAAGCCTGCTGGCTGGCACTGATGGATGACCCAGGAGGAGAAAACAGCACTGCTCGCATCAGCCCAGGGAGAGATTTGCAGGCTGGGGTCAGGCCGCAGGGACTTTAATTAAAAGAAGGTTGCTAGGAATGTACCAGGGTCCTGACTTTAGCACTGAGGTTTCTGGGCAGGATGCTGGCACTGATTCATCCTCACATCTCCCGAGCAGAGAACCATGTCACCAATTAGCTACTATAAACATTTTGCCTCAGAGGCCTTGAGCTGTCCCGGCTAGAGGCGTGATTCACAGCCTTGCCTCTTCCTTTGCTCAAGGTGCTCTCTCTTGCAAAGACCTGAGGTTCTAAATCCCCGAAGGCCTCAAAGGCACAGGACAAACAGTCCTGTGAAACACTCCAGTGAAATACCGGCTGGCTTTCTCAAGGAACACACAGCCTAGCAGTGCCTGGCGTCATAGTTCAGACTGTGAGGTGCAGTCAGATTGCCTGAGTTTGAATCCCAGCCCCATCACTTACGATGCGTGTACACATGAGTGTGATTTATTCAACTGCTCCAAATTTTCAATTCCTTATTTAAAAAAAGGGAGGGAGGGGCGCTAACGCACTTCCAAGGACTGTGATGATACATTAGAGAATCTGTAAGGGGCTTGTTAGCTCCATCTCTGACCCTTTCTCTGCGTAACAGCGTAACAGTATTTTGTCAGTTGAGATTAGCAATTATTTTTACAATGAGCTGTCCTCATCCTACACAGAAAGCTGTCCCTTTTGTAACACTGCAACCCTGCAGAAGAGACAGTAAATTCTCAAAGTTGGCACTTTCTCCACAACACTCTGCCTCTCCCACTTCCTCTGCGTGTTTATTCCTTCTGCTTCCTGCTGTGAGGTCACCAGTTTCGTTGCATTGAGGGGACGGCCATGAGAACAGAGCTGCAGCTCTTTCTTGGAAAGTTAGACGTCCTACATGTGCCTCCTTTCCGACGCAAGCACCTGCACCTGTCCCATCCCAGTGTCTCCTGAGACTGAACCCATCCCGCCTCACTCACAGGGGTCCTGCTTCAATCAAGATGGCTCACAAGCCAGAAATCAAGGCTGCCCAGCACCTACTCATAAAGGTGGCCGATGTCACGCACCACTGCTGACATACCCACTCTGAGCAACCCAGAGATCCCGACACAGGTCCCCAGGTCATGAGACTGCTGCCTAGGCCACTTCCCGAGCAGTTCCAGCCTTCTCCTGTGCCTCAAGGTTTCCCTATGGAAGCCCTCTCTCCTTCTCCCCTGCTGTACTGTTGCCCAATTTCTTGTTACGGTTGAACGCCAGTAACATCTAATATCTCTACAGTGATTTTATTTCCATAGTCAAAAAGGACAGCCAACTGCATTGAAGACTTTATCTGACAGTAGAACACATTCCTCTCAACCTCTTTGAGATTTTATCTTACTTTGAAACTTAGGACACTCTTGTCCTGACAACAACAACAGTGGTCAGGTTAACGCAGGGTACAGAGGACTACATATGTCCAGCCTTCTAAAAACATCATCCTGCAAAGTGCTTCCTCCAACATTCCATTTCCCTCCCCCGCAAAGCCTCAACGAAGCATTAACACTTGGTCTTTTTGCTTCCTTTGACGGTTGTTTAAACATAGCAAAGGTACCTTGAACGGTCTGAAAAGCAGATAGAGTTCTCGAGGTTTGATATCCAGAGGGAGACCGCTGACAAATAGGGTTCGGACCTGGAAAAATAAATTTAACAAGTGAGCAAGGCCAAGGGCAATTCAGGGGATGGCTTTCACCCGCAACCTTAAAAACGGTTCCCTCCCAATATTCTGACTCCTGCCAAAGTCATGCTCTTTCCTTGACACGTGCAATACTGTCATGTTAAGATGCCACTGAGCTAATCCTCAAGTATTTTTATGTAGATTATTTGGAGAGAATTATGCCTGGCTGACTGCAATTTACAAACTCATTTCCCCTCCCCGACCCGGCCCCTGCCCAGTTCTAGAAACCTAGGGGGAGGGAAGGTTCCACATAATCTAAATATTAGCTTAGGAAAAAATGTCAGGAGGACAGTGAGTCTTCCCACTCGGCTGCCCTGACAATACAGCCACATAATGTAATGTATCCAAAAATAAAATCAGAACAATTGTTCTCTGCTGTTTGCCTTATCACTCCTTTCCTCATTGAGCATGAATCACAATCCCAACAAAAGTGAAAGTAAAGTCAAACATATCTAAGCAACAGCCAAAATGTGTAACATTCTACTTGCTATAACTTTCTACTTACAAAAATAACTCCCACTGCACTCTTCTGTGGCACAACCAACACACACACACACACACACACACACACATACGATTACTACATACAAGGTGCTTGCTAGGTGCCACTGACTAAAGTCACTCCAGAAATGCATGTAAATTGATACAGTGCAAGGCACAGGGCACAGACTACGTGCTTAGTGTTGAGTCAGCTACAGAATACGGGTGACACACTTCTGGCCGAGACAATCAGAGAAAACACCTTGCTATCTGCATGGGAACTTAAAGGCTGAGTAGCATTTTACCCAGACAGGGAACAAAGGTGATGAGGTGGGGTAGGGAAGAAGCACAGAGGCAGGAAGGCAGGCACAGCACGGTGCATTCTTCGCACAAGGTGAGTCAAAGCCCAGCCAGAAGCTTACAGGGCAAAAACTAGGGACCTGATGTTGATTCCGTGGGCAAGGATTAGCCACTGAATTAACACCACCGCGTTCTCCATTCCTCTTTTTCTCAATTCAGGCTGAGTTCCTCATTAGAAATCATCTTAACTCTTTTAAAAGGCATCTCAATGATAAACCATGTAAAAATATAGTTTTTCCTCAGTGAGAAATAGGGAGAATTTTTTTTTTTAAATTCTCAACATTTCCTATTGATTTTAACTGTAAAGAAGCACAAATCAGCAAGCAAGGCCCTTTTATTAATCTCTGGTCAAACACCATGTCATTTGCATGTAGGTGTTAATTAACAACAGCCCTGGAATTCTGAATGGTTTACTATTTATTTACATGAAAGTATCTCAAAATGTTTGTGCAGGGGCAGGCATTAGGCCTACCAGTTCAGAAGTCCACGTTCCACATGGAGGGCCATTGGATTTTTAAATGGACTTGAAATTCATGCACAGTTATTTCATAACATGCATTTTCCATGAACTTTTTGAAAATCCAGCACATGCATGGAATTCCATCTTCTTTTAAAACTAGACTTACTCTGAGTATTGATTTCTACCATAGTCCGTTTATGTAGCTGTTTGTTTACTTTAACCTACTTGAAAGGTACAGTGAGAGAGACAGACACAGAGAACTCTCCTTCCAAAACCACGCCAACAGCCGACACTGGGCCAGGCAGAAGCCAGGAGGCTGGAACTCCACCCAGGTCTCCTGGAGGAGCAGCGGGAGTCCGAGCCCTTGGGCCACCATCACTAGCATGGCACGCGAAGCAGTGGCTCACTATGCTGCTCCGTAACATCCTCCCCCAAGCTCAGCCTTTTGTTGCATCAAAATAAACATCCTTTATTTCCATTTTCCATGAATTTTGGGGGGTACCCTCCTATTTTAAATAGCCTTGAGGTATAATTGATAGACGATGAAGTGTACATCTTAAATGCGTGCAATTTAAGTCTTGGCACATTTATAACCCCTGGAACCGATCACAATCAAGTCATCACCTCCAAACCTTCCTCGTGCCTCTTTAGTCCTTCCTCAGTGTCACTGAATAGAGCAACAGTCTATCTCTTTTTATTGCTGAGTAATACTCTGTGTATATACAAGCTTACCCATTCACTTGCTGTCAGAAAATATCTGGTGGTCCATTTTCAACACAGCATGGAAAACCACCCTCAGCTAACTTGAAGATGTAGCAAAACTCACTAGGGAAACAGGATGTTACAGAGTAGCCAGCTCACAAGGGGAAATTAAAATACAAGAGAAGGAAGGAGGAAGGTAACTTTGTAACTCCGGCGATGTCTGGGAAGATTGCACACCCCATAGTATTCAGACAGTGAGGAACTGGGGGGGCCTATGTGCTAGGATATAAATTGCTCCAGTTGTACCTGCTCATCAGAAACCTGATCTTGCAAGTCCAGGCCCATTTCTTGAGTGGACAGGGAAGTCTATTTCCCAAAAACATGGGGGCTTGTCGGAGATCTCAGAACCCCAGCAGAGGAGGAGACACGTCCCACCTGACTTCAGGTGGCCTGCTCTGTCCACGTGGCCCATCTCCCTGCAGAAGTCACAGAAAAGCTCAAGACTTTATTTAGCAGACAGCAGAGGTGACCCAAGAAAGAAAACGCAGACACTGCAGGAACCAAGCAACCTCGGATAGGAACCAAGGTGGGAAAACTTCACCTTAAACGTACTGCCTTTCTGGGTGGGTATTTTCTTAGGTTGTGTGTGTGTAACTGAGAAAGTATCCTACATATAAGGGAGTGTGGAGTCCCGATCTGTGGTTTTGTTCTCCCACGAGGGTAATGACAGAGACAGACAAAGCGGGTCCTGGGGTGTACAAGAAACCTCCACTGCGGTGGCTGGGCTCACAGGAAAACTCGGGGTGGTGTGCAAGAGCTCTTGGTTACAGCAGACTGAGCACACAAGGAAACTGACACACTCAGACACACAGGACTACTTGCAAACGGGAAGGATTCTAGGACTAGGCAAGTGGAGGCTCCTCCTGACGTTCTCCCAGACGGTCCACTGGGGAGAATGCTGGGGTCCAGGGGTGACGGGAAGGGACGTTCCTCAGACCAGGCACAAAGAGAAGCAAAAAATGACTAAATACTGCTGTTTTATTTGGCCTAAAGACCCAATTGCTGAAGCCTTGGTCCTCTGGCCCAAGTTTTGCTGTTTGAAGACTGGATGTGGCAAGCTCTAATTTTCTATGTGAATGATAAAACCCCATCTTTACAAGAAGAAATAGGTCCTGCTCCCTGGTGGATGAAGCAGTTGACTCCCATGTTCTCCCTCAAAAGGGAGGAAGAGTGTCCCAGCGTAAAGCCTGGGGACCCCTTTATCATGCCTGCCCCCTCCCTATGTCCCTCAGGGTAGAGGACAAGAAAAGCAAGAGGTGCCAGTAGGACAGTCAGGGGACGTTTAACATCCGGGGATTATGGAGAAAAGAACTAAGATGGGCCGGAACAAAACTTCCCAAAGGTTGGTCCTGAGTGGAATAATCATGATCCCAGAGATGGAGCACAAATGCAAGATTTCAGAGGGCTAATAATTAAAAAAAATCAAAGAGTGCTCCCAGGTCACAAAATGTCTCTAAGGCATTTGAAATTCAACAGGATGAAGTGGGAGGAAACCCCCTGTGTGTTCTCCAGGGACTTGAGAGATCAAATGAGGAAATACCCTGGGCTGGAGCCAGAGGACCCAGTGGGACAAGGACTTTTTAAAAGTTAATTTTGTGGGGCTGGCGCTGTGGCACAGCAGGTTAACGCCCTGGCCTGCAGTGCTAGCATCCCATATGGGCGCCGGTTCTAGTCCCAGCTGCTCCACTTCCCATCCAGCTCTCTGCTATGGCCTGGGAAGAAGTAGAAGGTGGCCCTAGCCCTTGGGCCCCTGCACCTGTGTGGGAGACCCGGAAGAAGCTCCTGGCTCCTGGCTTCAGATCGGCACAGCTCCGGCCATTGTGGCCAATTGCGGAGTGAACCATCGGATGGAAGACCTCTCTCTCTCTCTCTGCCTCTCCTCTGTGTAACTCTGACTTTCAAAAAAATAAAAAATAAATCTTTAAAAAATAAATAAAAGTTAATTTTGTAATTAAGAGCTGGCCTGATATAATAAAGAAATTACCAAGCATTGGTGGGTGGGATGAGAAATCAATTCAGGAGAACTATTAAGGGAAGAAGTACGAGGTGCAGTGAGTCTGCCTAGGCCAAAAACAAAAATGGAGCTCAGGAAGCTTTGGGGTTGACAAGTCACAGGGCAGAACACCAGACAAGGTCAGGCCAGATCTCAGGGAGGCCCCACCACATGGCCGGAGGAGACTGTTCGCGGATGGGTCGTCCTGAGTGACAGCGGAGGAAAGGAACTGGCACACAGAAAATTCGTAAAACAGCTTCTAGAAAGCCTCTTAAACAGAATTGGCTATGTCCATGAAACTGGTCATCAAAGGGGAAATTGTATGGAAGTTATAGGAAAGACTTGCAGATGAAGCTGCTAAGCAAGTCTCCTTAGAAGGGATTAAGTTAGGCAATCTAATCTCACACATCCCTTGAGCAACACTAAGGCCCTGATTTACTAAAGAGGAGGGCTGGGAACTACGCAGAATAGGGACCACTCAAACTGCAGATGGAAGATGGGCGCTCCCGGATGGCAGAGAAGCAAGTAAGCCCATGATGAGGGAATTAACATCCATGTCAGGTGTGACGCAACTCTTACAGACTGCGGGTGTGTGGGAATCAATACCGCTGCTGACAAGTGTGTGGATGCTGGGTAACATGTCAGAGGAAGACCGTTGTACTTATCCTCACATATACAAACCAGCTGCAGGAGGAAGACCTCTTGGGTTAAGGCCATTTCAGAGTAAAAGACAGACTGCTAAACTAACCTTGGAAACTGAACTAGTCGGGACCAAATGCCTCCCCATAGCACGCTTTAGGATTAGGATGGCTCAAGAAGGGAGATGGGGACTGTGCCCCTGTGAGTTGTTACATGGGCTCCTAACTTACATAGACCTCCCTGCACGGAAACCAAAGACCAGATCCGAGGAACCACGGACTGGCCAGATCCTCTACCTTGTCATTTGAAGATTACAAGGGCTCCTCTCCCAGTTTGCCCCTCAAGTTCCTGGTTAGCCACTTCGCACCTGGCGAGCTGGTGCTGATTAAGACCTGGAAGGAAGACAAGCTCCAACCACACTGGGATCGCCCAAGCCAAGTGCTCCTGACTACTGGGACAGCTATGCCACCCTTTTGGGTGGACTCAGGGGAAAGGACCTCTGGGACAAAGAGGAAGGACCCTTAAAGGTGACTAAAAAGAAACACAGCGCCTCCCTCTGAGCTCCCCCTACCCTGACAGGGGCCATGGAAGCTGGCTGGATATGGGAGTGGGATGGAGTGTTGGAAAAGGATGCCTGAATACCCAATCTACTCAGCGTGCCTCAGAAGAAGGCCATGAGGAGGAGAAGGCTGCATTCCAAATGTGACCATCACAAAGGCATTAAAAGGGCTAATGGAATTGGCAGAATATTCTAGAATTGATGGCCCCTTTATAGTTGGCTAGCAGGGTACTTTGGAAAATGGAAGAGTATGGTAGCTTCAATCCTCCCCTCTCATAAATGTAGCCGAAATCCTGAACCAAATCAGGAGAAATGACTTGAGAACAAAGAGAAGAGTGAAAATGGGACCAAAAAGTGTAAAAATAAGAGGAGGAGGGATTTGTAAGAAAATGGAAAATTACTGGCAGTTGACTTGCAGATGCAGACAAACAGGATGCTACATAGTAGCCAGCTCACAAGAGGAAATTAGAGTAGAGACAGAAGTAAGGAGGAGGGTAACTAATTCAGCTGACTAGTCCACCAAGATCGATACCCCACAGTACTCAGCCAGTGCGGAACCAGGGGCGGGACCTGGGAGCTGGGATATAAACTGCTTGCTGTAGCTGTTCGGGTGTGCCTGCTCATCACACGCCTGGCCTGATCTTGCAAGAGGATAATAAAGTCTCACTTCCACTGCACTTCCTGACTCCAAGTCCATCGAGTGGACAGGTGAGGACATTTCCCACACCTGTTGATAGACATGGCAATAAACATTCATGTATGAGTCTTTTATAGGTTTATACTTAATGTTCCTCTTGGCTAAATACCTGGAAGTGAATGGCTACATATGATAGGTGTAAGCTTAACTTTTCAATCAACTGTCCTGGGGCCTGGGCTGTGGAGTAGTAGGAGGTTAAGCCTCTGCTTATGGTGCTGGTATCCCATATGGGCACCAGTTCGAGTCCTGGTAACTCCATTTCTGATCCAGCTCCCTGCTGGTGGCCTGAGAAAGCAGCGGCCCAAGTGCTTGGGCCCCTGTGCCCGTGTGGGAGACCTGGAAGAAGCTCCTGGCTCCTGGCTTTGGATCAGCCCAGCTCTGGCCATTGTGGCCATTTGGGGAGTGAACGAGTGGATGGAAGACCTCTGTGTCTGCTATCTATAGGTGCCAATTATGTCAAATCTGTTGTTCAAGTTTTCTGTATCTTTTACCCTCTCCCCTCATCTTTCTCATATCTAAGCAAGTCTCTGGGAAAGTGCCTTTAGCAAGATCGCTACAGTGGACTAACTGACACACACATAAACCATGAGGAATCTTGCTTTCCAATGTGCTCACCTGTAACTCCTCCCATAATCCAGAAAGTTCACACCACCTTTTCAACTTGACTGTTCTAGGCAGGACAACCTGGGCATGGAGTGACTCCCATCACCCATACTCCCAGATTCTGCTGAATTCTTGTAATAACCCTGACACTGTGCCAGGTGCTACCTGGATGACAGACTTCCATAAAAACAATACGATCAGCAGGCACTGTGTTTTAAACATTAGGGCACCATTTGTCCAGCAGTGCAGCTTAGCAGTATCACTAACAGATACCAACAAGGATTTGAGAATGTACCCTAGGAAACCAACTGCTGCTTATAATATTGCTCTAGAGCAAAAGGCCTCACAAACTTCAAAGGCAAACAATTTGCCAACACCACCACCACTAGAAATTTAGGGATCATCAACAAAAGATTGCCATATAGCCAATAAAAACGATTGCTTGCAGGGGAAAAGGACATAAAGTTCAGCTTAAGTCTGTAAAGCGACCAACATTCATATGTATTTGTAGAGGAGAAAAAATATTTTATAAGGTACACACACGCGGGTTTATATTTACATGGCTTAGTCCTGAATGGCTGAATGACGGGACAATAAGTGACCTGAATTTTTGCATCTTTCCATATTAAGCATGTATTACGTACTACGTTTATTTTGTTAGGTTGAGAATTGCCTCGTTTATTACTTTCCTTAGGAAACTAGAAAAAAGTCAGTATTTGTGGCCATATAAATTGTAGAGTTTATGGAGGAAACTCTTTCTTAAATAGTCCGGGATGAGAAGTGAGATTCTTATCTTAGCATCTCCCTAAGGAACTGTTAGGAGGAACAAAGAATCCAGCTTTTCTTCAGCACAAGTTTGCCAATCACCCCTGCATGCAAAGAAGTTGGAAGCAGCTTCAATCAGATGGTACAGAACCCGGATGTTCGGCATTTCATTTAAACATGGACAAGACTGACACGTCCCAGCACCTACTGACGCTCACTCCATCCCAGAAACATGGCTCGTCTCACTTCAGAGCTATCTTCTCTGACGAACACACAGACTGACAGGGGGAAAGCGTTCTTGAATATTTAGATTATGTATTTGTGTCCAACTAGAGGTCACTTAAGTCCAAGGGTATAATACGCTTGGAATTCTTTCCAGACCTCCTCACACTAGGAAACTTAATCTGGCGAGTTTAAAAAACTTGTGGAAAATGAACGGAAAAAGTAACTCTTAGAAATATCTAATTCATGCTTCTCTGTGGTGCCTGGGGATATCTATAAACACTGCTCTTAGGGCTGGCACTGTGGCGCAGTATGTTAATCCTCTGCCTGCAGCACCAGCATCCCATATGGGTGCCAGTTCTAGTCCCGACTGCTCCATTTCCGATCCAGCTCTCTGCTAGGACCTGGGAAAGCAGTGAGAAATCACAAAGACAGGATTCCTGCCTGCAGGGAGCTTAGAATCACTTTAGAAAACTGGATAATGCAGGTGATCACCTGGGATGACACCAAGCTTAGCTCCTTCACAGACTAACCCATCAGAACTCAACGTGACACTAAAGTGCAAAAGGCACTAATTTTCTGTTGAAATACTCATAAAAAATGGCCTTCCCCAAGACAACAAGTATGAGTAACAGCAAACAGGAGGCCAGGGCCCAGGGTCGCCCTAACTCACCGGCAGTGGCAGGGACAGAGATGTGCCCAGCATCATGCTGCATTCTATCAAACACATGAGACACATTTCCCCATCAAGGACACAGCATGCCTCAGAGAAGTAGAAGAGATGGTGCCACTGACAGCTAGTCCTGGAGGGGCTCCAATGGATCTCATGGCTGTGCCTCCAACTTAACTTTTACCCCATGGAAGAATCTGTCCTCTGTTGGATGGAAGAGCAACAACATTCCTGGCTCGGCCACTACCTAACTGTACTGCAGAGGCCACAGTCACATTTTGGATAAAACTGCTCTTTTAAAAATTTTTATTTATTTATTTGAAAGGCAAAGTGAGTGAGTGAGTGAAAGAGAGAAAGAGAGAGAGAGAGAGAGAATTTTGTTCACTGGTTCACACCCCAGATGGCCACAACAGCAAGGGCTGGGCCAGGAGCCTGGAATTCCATCCTGGTCTCCCACATGGGTGCAGGGGCCCAAATACTTGGGCCATCTTCCGCTGTCTCCCAGGTGCATTAGCCGGGAGCTGAGACTCTAACTGGTCCCCACATGGGATGCTGTCATTGTAGGTGGCAGCTTAACCCGCTGTGCCACAGTGCCGCCCCCAAGGCCACGTGTTCTTAAGCAGGCTTGTCATCTCCCACCAGGAAAGACAAGCCCCATTTCAGTGCCCGGCTGCTCATTTAATGAACTTCAATTCAGTAAGAAGCGGTGTCAGTCCTGAGCTTCCTTGGATAGAAAGGCTCAAACAGGCGTTGAAATGGAAAACCTTATCTCTAATGAAGAACAGGGCTTTATCTTGTGAGTAATCTAGAGGTGACAATAAGAAAGAAAAACGCCTAATTTCAGGATATAGCAAAGAAGGATCACACGCAAGTAGCAGTCCCAGCCCACAGACACAGTGTGCAAAGACTGGGCCCCATCTGCTTAAAAGTTTTAGTTACACAAAGGTTCCAGGGATCACATTTAGCTTCTCAGAGCTGGTCTCTTGGGGCTCCTCTTAAGAAATGGGGAGCCTTGCAGCGCCAGCACACTGGGTTCTAGTCCCGGTCGGGGCGCCAGATTCTGTCCTGGTTGCCCCTCTTCCAGGCCAGCTCTCTGCTGTGGCCCGGGAGTGCGGTGGAGGATGGCCCAAGTGCTTGGGCCCTGCACCCCATGGGAGACCAGGATAAGTACCTGGCTCCTGCCATCGGATCAGCACGGTGCGCCAGCCGCAGCAGCCATTGGAGGGTGAACCAACGGCAAAGGAAGACCTTTCTCTCTGTCTCTCTCTCTCACTGTCCACTCTGCCTGTCAAAAAAAAAAAAAAAAAAAAAAAAAGAATGGGGAAAAGTAATTTCTCCCGTTTTCATGTCCTGTAAGTAACTGTATAGTTATTTTCAATATTCAACAGTAAAGTGTGTCTATGTTCACCTCTCTACCCAATACAGGCTTTCTCTCAATCTATCTGCTTCCTTTTATGTACAAAAGCAGCTTTGAAAAGCCTGCTATGTTTAATCACTTTGGGAGTAACCACTCTTTGTAACACACAAGGAAATCCACACAGGTACTCTCTCTAAGGGAGTTTTAGAGTTCAGCAGGCTCTTTTCTGTAGTGTGTAGCACAGGCCTAGGCACGCAGTGTGCACCCTATTAGGATCTCTTGACTGATAGTGAAATCTGTAGATTGCATTGTGTACCCTACCCACAGAGGTATGTCTGCCTGTCAACAGTTCTGGGATGACACGGCAACAAAACAAAGTGACCACACTTCCTAGTCACCATTGTACAGTGTGAGTACGACAACCACATCGACTGACAAGCATTCATAATATGGCAGAAAGGTAGAAGAGATCGCTGTCACAAGAGACAGAAATTCAGAACAGGAAAAAGAGGGGCAGGTGTAGTGGGGCAGCGGGTTAAGCCACCATCTGCAAAGCTGGCATCCCATATAGGCGCAGGTTCGTGAGCTGGCCTCTCCTCTTCTGATCCAGCTCCCTGGGAAAGCAGGGGAAGATGGCCCAAGTGCTTGGGCCCCTGCCACCACACAGGAGACCCTGGATGAAGCTCCAGGCTGATATGGCTGTCACCTGAGGAGTCAATCAGTGGATGGGAAATCTCACCCTGTGTGTGTGTCCCTTTCTCTCTATAATATAACTCTGCCTTTTAAATAAATAAATCTTTAAAAAAAAAAAGAGAAATGAGAAAAAAAAAAAAAACCAGAATCAAGGAAGAAAAAGGAAAACACACTGAAAAAGGAGATCCCAAAAAAGAAACAAACCAAAAATTCAGTACTATGTAGACCTATTTTTAACAAGATCAGAGTGATCAAAATATGGTTACTATCCAAATCATTCACATTCTAACTCATGATAACTTAACTATAATTTATGTATAAGTAACTCCAATTTCAACAAAGGTAAGCTAGTGTAGTTAATAAAGTGTTTTGAAATTCTCAAACTCACTTACACAACTATAATTGTGGGCCAGAGACATCGGCCGACATGGGCATGGTTCGTGATGGCTGCGTGAAAAGGCCAGCAGCAGGAACTGCCCATACTTTCAGTCGCATTCTCTACTGTGCACACGCTCAACGGAAAAACAAGTAACTGAAGGAATACGACCAAACCACCTTGTGTGAAATGGTGGGCAAGGTGGAATCGGGCGACTTTTATCTCACATATTTGTACACTTTGGCATCTGAGTATCCGGAAGCACATACTGTCTTAAAACCAGAGAACAGACACAATCCCAAACATATCTCCTTCCTTTGAAAAAATAAACCTTTAGTCCTGCCTGTCCAACTCTATCCTCAGACATTTTCTCATTTTCCTGCTTGTCTCGGTCTATTAGGGACAAGCTTGATCCAGCGGAAATGTTGTTTGTGTGATTTGTTTCACATTTCAGTTCTCACTACAAATCACTAAAAAACAATTTGACCAAGAAAGGGCGCCGCTGACTCTCAGGTAAGGCCGAGGGGCAGCATCTCCCTGGCTCCATCCCAGGGGTACTCTTGCTCAGAGACCGCCCTCCTGTCCAAGACAAGAACAGAGGATCGCTTGCTCTGCAGCTCTGCTGAGAAGACTCAGAAGTTTAAAAACAAACAAACAAACAAAAAACAAACAAAAACAACCCCTCACCTATCAGTGAGGCACAAATCCACAGTGCTGGGCTGTTTCAACACCCCCGGGCAGGGGCGGTGTCAGGGCCTTGCTCCTGTCATCCATTGCTTACATTACTTTACTCTTTTTAAATCAACAATAAGTGCATTCGGTTCTTTACTTATTCTCTAAGTAGCAGCTGGGACATCAAGTTGCAAGACTGAACCTTGCTGGAGACTGCTGGTCAGCTCATTTCCAGCGAGGGTTCTGTTGGCTCATTCATGTCTTGCCACCATGGAAATGGATGACCACAACCAGTGACCCAGTCTGCCCAGCATTTCATTCTTTTTTTTTTTTTTTGACAGGCAGAGTTAGACAGTGAGAGAGAGAGAGGAGAGAGGAGAGAGAGGAGAAGAGAGGAAAAGAGAGGAGAGAGAGAGGAGAGAGAAAGGTCTTCCTTCCGTAGGTTTCTCCCCCCAGAATGGCCGCTGCGGCTGGCACGCCACACGGATCTGAAGCCAGGAGCCAGGTGCTTCTCCTGATCTCCCATGCGGGTGCAGGGCCCAAGCACCCGTGCCATCCTCCACTGCCCTCCTGGGCCACAGCAGAGAGCTGGACTGGAAGAGGTGCAACTGGGATTAGAACCCGGCGCCCATATGGGATGCTGGCGCTGCAGGTGGAGGATTAACCAAGTGAGCCACGGCACCGGCCAGCATTTCATTCTGGCTGTAGCTCAGGAGAAACTGCCTGGCCTGTGGTCAAGCTCCAGTTTCCCACTGGTATTGACTGCGAGATGGAGCAGGTGTGGTCAAGTTCTCGCTTGACCACAGTGACTTGTTCTTGTTCCCTGAGAAGGCACGTTTTTGGTCCAGGGGGCCGGGTTGCAGCAGATACCAAGGACTGACAAGATAAAAGGGTCACCGCGCTGTTGTCATGGGGTCCTCGTTTTCCTTTAGTTTCAATTCGCATTTACTCTTTGCTTCCTAAAGGAAAAGACCACTCAGTGACCTCCGGCACATCTCTCCTTAGTCTTCCGGGATCTACTGCTGTTTGCCCTAAGTCACACAATTAGTTGGCTGACCCAGGCTGTAGAACCACCAAGTTTACATCCTGATCTGTAGAAACCAGGACTCTTTGCCAAGGCGATCAGTTAGGTTTTCAGTGGTGGGAAGAAGGAAGCAGGTGTGGGAGAGAAGCAACAATGCTGACAACGGCTCCCAGTATGCACAGGGAATGGGGCAGTGGTTGGTGCTGAGTGCCCCCGTGCCTCTCTGCTCAGTCTCTGGGGAGCTTTTCCCAACATGACCCCATCAGACGGGTCCATAATCTCATTTTGAAAGTACTTTATCAAACCAAAATCCAATCCTGGCCATTCTCATGTTACAGATCTAAAATGATGAGAAAAACATCAAGTGGGGGTAACAACTATGTCTGCACGTGCACCACTTAACTTCATTATTAATAAATTCCCACAGTGCTGTGAGACACCGAGGGCAAATCCAGGTCTGACTGAGTCTAGATAGGAAAACTAGATGCTTTCGTGTGCACACGTGAGAACATAACCTTATTATCAGAAGTTTGCTTGGTGCTGCCAAACACAAAATACAGTTGTCGGTCCTCGGGATTTAACGAGAAGTGCCTCCCGAGAGCAGGACTGGTCCTGGCTTCCTTAGCTCTGGAACCCAACTTGGGAAGCTTGCGCCGTTTCAGTCCTAGGTTGGCCCACGGCATCGCGTGCTCCATTCAGCTCCACCGCTGTGTCCGGAACCCTATTCCTCATTCCAGTGTAGTATCAACAGAAGTCTGCACTCTAATCCCCTCAGGCGCACTTGCCCGTATGGTGTTAATCCTATAGACCACGCTGAAGTTCACTGTTAAAAAGATCACCACAATGCAGACTTTCCCACAGACCCACATAACACACCATCAGAAGAAAATATGAAAAACATCTTAGCAAAATTCCAAGACCTCTCTGCCTCTCTCCTTCCTGCACAGTGTGGATGATTCCTTTTTTAACAAATAAAAAGTCATACCAACTCCCTCCAGCCACACAGAAAAAAACAACCCAGACATTACATGGAGTTCTTCATGAGCACTTGAAAAAAAAGTACCTGGAGAAAAGGAATTTAAGGGCCGGCGCGGTGGCACAGCGGGTTAAAGCACCCAGCCTCCCATATGGGCACCAGTTCGAGTCCCGGCTACTCTACTTGCAATCCCGCTCTCTGCTGTGGCCTGGGAAAGCAGCGGAAGATGGCCGAGTCCTTGGGCCCCTGCACCTACGCGGGAGACCTGGAAGAAGCTCCTGGTTCCTGGCTTTGGCCTGGCTGAGCCCAGGTCATTGGGGCCACTTGGGGAGTGAACCAGTGGACGGAAGACCTGTGTCTCTACCTCTCTCTGCAACTCTGCCTTTCAAATATTCTAAAAAAGAAAAAAGTTTAGACATTGAAGATGCTGCTCCCAACACTGCTGCCATTGGTCATGGACAGGTGTTAAATATCTGTGCAACCAACTGAAGGAGCGCACTGAAAACTGCGCCAAAGCTGGAGGAATGAGGCAGGAAATCCTTGAGGATCTAGATACCAATGGATGAGTAGGAAGGAAAAAGAGTCACTATAACTTTGTATATGCTTTTCGGAGGTTTAATGCTCAAGGTGTATGGTTTAACTTTTTAATGAAGAACTCACATGGAACCAGGCTGCTGGGATTCAAGTGTTGGTTTTGGAACTTACTACCTATACGCCTCAGGTAAGCGGCGTGCCCTCGCACTAAGTTTCCTCGTCCTAAACTGTGCTCATGAGCCCTCTGACTCTCCTCCCCAGCTCAACGGGTGCAGCTCAGTCCCCTCCCCTTAGTGACAGAGCGGGGCACCTGCACCACTCACCCCGAGGGGAGCCGGCCGCCGCGCTGTGCTGTTCCATTCCAATCAAGCCCTCTGGCGAAGATCCACCTACCAATCTGGGGTCCCTGGCCAGAAGTCACAGGTGGGAGCCATCTTGGAGGCAGACTTCCCAGTCCCCTGTCTACAAATGACTACAGCCCCAGCTAAAACCATCCTGAGAGCCGAGGCTACATCCATCTGGCTGAGCTGCTCCTCAAGTCCTGACCCCAGGAAAGGATAAATTAGACATTTTTGTTTTAAAGTGTTAAATTGGGGGCTCATTTGCTACATAGTTGCTGCAAGAACTAAAGATGGTAAATGCATGTAATGCATAGATTTCAGTGCTTCCTTTACAGACAGGGCTCAGGAAATGTTACCCGTATAAAGGTGGGTGCAACATTCAAAGATTCAACAGCCCTAAAGTTAGCGGCATGGGCTGGTGCCGCGGCTCACTAGGCTAATCCTCCCCCTTGCGGCGGCGGAACACCGGGTTATAGTCCCGGTTGGGGCGCAGGATTCTGTCCCGGTTGCCCCTCTTCCAGGCCAGCTCTCTGCTGTGGCCAGGGAGTGCAGTGGAGGATGGCCCAAGTGCTTGGGCCTTGCACCCGCATGGGAGACCAGGAGAAGCACCTGGCTCCTGCTATCGGATCAGCGCGGTGTGCCGGCCGCAGTGGCCATTGGAGGGTGAACCAATGGCAAAGGAAGACCTTTCTCTCTGTCTCTCTCACTGTCCACTCTGTCCAAAAAAAAAAAAAAAAAAAAAAAATTAAAAAAAAAAAGTCAGCTGCATGTAATATTATCATTCAATTGTTTACCACAGGCTTAAAGTAGCCAAAAAAAAAAAAAAAGTCTTTATATTAAAGGGAACAAACATGAGTAATTTAAAGTAACAGTATTTGTACTATATATGTGTGACTAAAAAAATCTCTTCCCTACCATCTTTTTATCTTTCTAGACAGCCATGGGGAACCCCACTCTGAGCAGCACCCCGCCCTCCAGCCGCTCATACACCTTCCCAAACACCTTTTTCCCTTTCTCTTTCAACTTTCATACCATCTCACTAAAAAAAAAAAAAAAAAAAAAAAAGTGCCAATCCCAGCAGAGATGCAGAGAGAGAATCACATGCGCAAGTATCACTGCTGGGGTGCAAAGCACAGACAACCAGTCTAGACCGCGGTTTGGTAGTTTCATGTCCAACTACCTGGAATCAGGATGGACTCCTGGAGCACAGCCCACAGGAATGAAAACATCTACACAAAAACCATGCATAAATGTTCAGAAAGGCTTTATCTCCCATGCACAAGAATGCAAACAGGGGCCACCACAGTGGAGCAGCAGGTTAAAGCCCCAGCCTGCAGCACTGGCATCCCATATGGGCGCCGATCCGCGTCCCGGCTGCTCCACTTCTGATCCAGCTCCCTGCTAATCCGCCTAGGAGAGCAGCGGAAGATGGCCCAAGTGCATGGGCCCTTGCCACCCGTGTGGGAGAGCCGGAGGAGGTTCCAGGCTCCAGCTTTGGATTGGCTCAGCTCTGGCCATAGTGGCCATTTGGGGAGTGAACCAGAGGATGGAAGACCTCTCTCTCCCTCTCCCTAACTCTGCCTTTCAAATAAATAAAATAGATCTTAAAAAAAAAAAAAAAAAAAAAAAGAAGAAGAAGAAGAAGAAGAAGGAAAGAAGGAAGAAGCAAACAAGCACACAGACATGACAGTAGGACACCTGCAGCCAGGTCAGACAGGGCGCTGAGGTGTTTAAAGTCAGCTAGCTTGTGAATTAGAGGAGTAGCAGACGTCCATCTCTGAAGTTTGCAGAATGCATTAACTCCATTTATCTAACATCCCCAAAACCGTACAACCACAGAAATGGAAGAAGGCACGTGCGTGGGTTGCAGAGTGGTTAGGTCCAAGGAGGAAGAGGGCAGCAGGAAGAAAGCTGAGCCCTGGATAACCTCAAGGAGCCTTGGGGTGGTGTGGAATTGTTTTCTAACTCGAATGAGGTGACAGCTGAATGTACACATGTTAAACCTGCACAGAACAAGAGACATACACAGGTGAAGCTAGGGAAAGTGAAATAAAGTCCGCAGATGGTATCAAAGTCAATTTCTAGTTGCGACACTGTGCTACAATTTTACAAGATGCTATCAGGGGCTGGCATCCCGTGTGGGTGCTGGTTCAAGTCCCAGATGCTCCACTTCTGATCCAGCTCCCTGCTGGTGTGCCTGGGAAGGCAGTAGAAGATAGTCCACGTGCTTGGGCTACTGCACTCATCTGGGAGACCTGGAGGAGGCTCCTGGCTCTGGATCCACTCAGTTCTAGCCACTGCAGCTGTTTGGGAAGTGAATCAGTGGATGGAAACCCTCTCTCTCCGTCTCTACCTCTCTCTATAACTCTGTCTTTCAAGTAGATGGAATAAATCTTTTTTTTTTTTTAATAAAAAAGGGAGAAAAATAAAGATGCTATCAATGGGCAAAAGTGAGCAAACAGCACATGGAATCTCTTAGAACTGTATGTGATACTATAACGATCTCAAATCAAAAAAGGTTAAAATTAAAGTGTACATTAAAAATTTCTAAACATTTCAAAATTTTAAGAAGCACCTGAATGAATAAATCTGCTTTGAAAAGTATTTCACTCAATTTATGATTTTTCTGTTTAATTACCACTTAGTACAGGGTAACTCAGCTGTCTTCTACCTTAATTGATATCTATATCTCATTCCAGATGCAACTCACATAATACGGAAAGTAAAACAGCAACACTTTATAGATATTTTGAACTGACAGCAGGAAGAGACTCAGAGCGGGGTCCAGCTCAGTGGACACAGGTGCACACAGACTCTGCTTTCCGTGAACCTCACTGCCCAGAACTGCCCCTCCTCTAGACCTGTTTCTGCAGGAAAATCCAGTCCCTCATTATTTGTTTGCATTTAAAACACCACATGGCTGAAACACAAATTTTTACAACACAAGCCTATTTTAAGTCGGCTACTTCCTCTAATTCACAAACTAGCTGACTTTCAACACGACAAAGCACGGTGCTTTGCAATGAGGACGTCCAGTAAGCAGGCCGACTTCCATCCCCAAGTTCAGATTGCCTCTGAGCTTTTGGGATTTCAGGACACACTCCATCCTAGTCGGCTGTAAGTCCTGTTTCTCAGTCTACCACAGAAAGTCCTCGCCACGGAAGCTGCACCTGTTCAGTACGATAACCACCTACTATTATGTTGACCATTTATCTGAACCAATATTTATGCTGTGTGTTTTTATTTCTGGTTTCTGACGTCCTAAGCCACAAATCTCAAGAACTAAGCACAGAGCTGCAAGGTCAATGGGCTGCAGTTACTGAGGCACAGCCAGTTCACCACAGATACTCTGGCCCCAAAGCCGTAATTAAATCTACTTCACTTTTTTTTATCTCCTGTGAAAGAATTGCCTAGCAGACCATAGAGTTTAAACACGCGAACTCTGCAGTCAGATTGCTGGAATTTGAACCCAACCTCTAACACCAATTCACTGAGAGATCTTGGACAAACTATTAACTAACTAAAGCCTCCATTTTCCCATCTGCAAAATGGGAAACCTAATCAAGCCTTCCTCTCGTAGGGTGGCTAAGAGGACTGAAGCAGCGCAAGTTATCTGTAAAGCCTTTAGAGAAGTATCTGACACAGAGAAAACACTATCCAAGATTTTGTTAAATAAGTAAAATAAATATAATTCCTCAATTGCTGATGGCAGTTTCTATTGGTAGAGATAGGAAACACACACACACACACACACAGAACAAAATTGTTCAAACTCTAACTTAGGATTTCACTTAGCCAGCTAAAGATACTTCAAAAAAAGTTAACCATAACAAAACAGTGTTTCAATAGTAAGGAGAAAAGAACATGATCATTGAACAAACTACCTATCACCTAAAAAAGGCAGACTTCACTATTACTCTAAATACCTAGTGTGAAATGTTTATTCATAATACCGCCACCACGTTCCGTAGGAACTTGGAATTCCATACCAGGGTTTCACAAGGGGATGAGAATGTGTATTTAGAACATAGTATATACGTAAAGAATATAAGCAAAATAGCACATTTTATAAACCATTTTAAACCAGCTCTGTAGCTTCTTCCATTTTGTGAATTTCAAACAGCTTACGTAGTTTCCAAAACTTTCTTCTCCCACTGAGAAAAATGTTCTCCAAGCGGTCAGAACCGGAGGGCACGTGAAAGCTCTCCCGGAGTGGACATGAGCTGGCCTGCTGAAGAACCCTCTGGAACCCCGTGTGCCACCAGCTCCGGCAGGAACATGGGCGAGAATGTGAGGGCAAACAGTTGTCAGGGCCAGAGAGACCGTGTTCCAATAGGAACAAATGAAGAGACGGCCTGCATCCTAACTGCACTGCTTTATTGTCCAGAGCTGCTCAATCACGCTTCCAAATGGCCATGTCTATTCACTAAAGTGTCATTTATGCGGGTCTGAGTGGAAGAATTCCCAAATAACCGAAAGAGGACAGAATATAAAACATCATCGGAAGTCAGAGTGTATGTATGCATCCAACTACAATACAGCCATGATTTTAAAAAAAACAAACAAAAAAACTTTTTGGCGTGGTTAATACCACACACCACATCCAAGTCATTTTTGCTCACTGGATTGTGTCAAAGGCACTATGCACCCAGGTAGGATGAAAATGGATCCTTGACCTCA
Organism: Oryctolagus cuniculus; assembly: GCF_964237555.1. Classification (NCBI taxonomy): domain Eukaryota; kingdom Metazoa; phylum Chordata; class Mammalia; order Lagomorpha; family Leporidae; genus Oryctolagus; species Oryctolagus cuniculus. Next base: position 80,492,047 of record NC_091433.1, on the reverse strand, counting down.
CACTTCATCCACTCAGCAGTGTCCAAGTTTAAGCAGTGCATGGACAAAGGGCCCAGAATCCTCACATGACCCTTTAAGGGCTGCACAACGGGGTGTGTGTGTGTCCGCCCAAATATTCTGTGTGGGAGAGTATACCATTTATCAGACATTTTTGACTTTATTTGTGATGTTATCCTAGATGACAAAAAATAAAAATGTAAAAAAAAAAAGGGAAAGAAAAAATATACCAGAAAATATACACACAGGCAAGGACACACATCTGGCTTTGGAATTTCACTAAAATTGTTAAAATTCATTAAAACAAAAGTACTGGTTTCCTAACCTCAAAACCAGCCCAGCTAGCCCATGTCAGCCTCTTCATGTCAAGACAGACTCCCCTTGCCCCAGCTCCACTTCACCTCCCGGGGACTGCAGAGCCACACCTCGCGCATTCTCTCCGTCCTGAGTCTTGTCTCTTATGGTTATTATTCACTTCTGAAGCGGGCTCTCTTCCACCCTCACAAGCCCAAATTAAACTGCCAGAAAGCAGCTTCCCCCAACTGCTCCCATTCCTTCCTTCCTTCTGTATTGTAACGTCTGTACTACATGCTGGAGTGACTGTTCTGATTCACAGGCACTGGGTTAAGTCTTTTCCAATTAAATTATAAACTCCTAGAGAACAAGCCTGTATCGTATTCGCCTACCAGTGTAAGTGTGAGTTAGGGATTGAAGTTTCCCTGCAGCTTTGACGTTTATGGAGGACTGACCTGGACAAAGCTTAACTGGATGGTGTTTAAGTTAATTCCACACAAATGGCTAGAAGTTTAGATGGAAGAGGAAGAGGCTCCCTTTCTATCTATCCAGCAAAACAAGTAAGAATTTAAACTCATGGAGTGATTTGTAAAGGAAAACAGTTTGAGAGCCCAGGTTAGGTAACACCACCTAATTTAATCGTAGACTCGCGGTCAGACTCGGTGACCTGTGAAATGAGAGCACATTCAAACAGCTGGTAACTCATCGTCCTGCTTTCGTGCAAGACACAGGATCACTCTACCTCCAAATCAGGAGTCAACACAAGTGGTTTCTGTCCCAAGAACTCTTCTGCAAAGTTCAGAAAGAATGGCACCTGAACTGTTTAATTACAAGGAAAAGGAAGTGTGAAGCATTTTTCCAAATGACAGTAATGATTTACCCCTGAGGTTCAAGCATATTCAAGAGTTAGGTATGAAGAATCACATCTACATCTCTTCACAGCCTCTTATTCGTCCTCCCAGCCCCCTCCCATATTCCATATTGGTTAGGACTCACTTCCTCTCTATCCAGAACAGACAGAACACTTGTCATCCTCACGACATTTTCAAAGGGACAAAACAGACAAGTGTGAAATAACTTGTTGATCCAATATTTTTTAAGTCTTGGGCGAACTACATTCTGCCGCACTTGGTTGTGCACATTTCTGGTTTTTAATACTAAACCAGGACACTTGAGTTGCCTCTTTATTGCTCCTAGGACAATGCACGTTCAAGAAAATACCCGGGAAGACATTCTGAGTTCTGAAAAATATAGTCAGGAAGGCCAACTGCTGGGGGAAGCTCACACAATTCAGTACGTTTTATTGTGGGTGATCACAAGAATGTCCGCAGTGCGTGTTAAAACCTGGGCTGCCAGGGCTCTCCCCCAGGTGACCTGGGGCTGAGGCTCATACATGTACCAGGCACATTTGGGAAACACCAATACAAACCACCACCAAATAACAAAGGAAGCTTGTCTACAGTTTTAAAAGATGGGACAGGGATTAGGATGTCTGTATCCACAGTGGAGAGCCTGGGCTTGAACCCTGGCTTCCTCAACACACACCCCAGGAGGCAGTGATGGTGGCTCAAGTAATTGGGTTTCTGCCTTGAGTTCCAGACTCCCTGCTTCAGCCTGGCCCAGCCCTGGCTATGACCTGGAGAGTAAACCAGAGGATGAGGGAAGTCTCTGTATCTCTATGTGTCTCTCTCTTTGCCTCTCAATTTTTAAGAAAATTATTAAAAAATAAAACTAAAGAAACAGCATTCAGTTAAGACTTACTCCCACTGAGATGAACTCGTAGCTCTTCAAACTTCCTTACTCCTAAGTACCACTGGGTCTAGTGGGGACACTGCTCTACCCCGGAGCCCAGAGAGAACCTCACACAGACAGAGGAGAGTCATGTGAGCAGATTTGCAATTACAGTTAGTGACGTACTTCTGTAATTATGCAGGGGAAATCGCTGAAGCTGTGCTCACTGTCAATACCATGACCTTTCACTGTTATTCTTTACTGAAAGTAATGTCATAAGGGAACAATTCTTCCGAGACACTCCCTAAATGTCTGAGAAGCTATGTGTGTGAGCCCTTGTGTTCTGAGAAGAGCAGGATGACTGGGGAGCAGATCTGCAAACTGACCGGCCGTGATTAATTAACGAGGGCCTCCTATTTGTGAGGAGTCGTAAGGCAATTTGCTCAAACTTGACTGTGCGTTTTATCATGGACAGTTTTATTAATTAGAATTAGATGATGAGTCACACGTAGCGTGGGGCCTGAAATGCTGTACTTCTGACTCGCTGCCAGGTCCACAGACTGTATTAGCTAGATGAGACATGGACAGGTGCCCAAACTTAACGCACAGAAGGGCCACAGGAGCACTATGATGGATATTTAAAAGGAAAAGTATTGGTCTCCATGCCCAATGTTCTGATAAAGTGACTTAGGTCCCCGGAATCCACATTTTGTACAAGGGTCCTAAATGATACTGATGCAGCCATAGAATGCACACTTAGAAATACTGATTGAGTTTTTATTTCTTAAAAAAAAAAAGAAAAGAAAAGAAAAAGAGATTTATATGAAAGTCAGAGTTACACAGAAAGAAGGAGAGAGAGAGAGAGAGAGAGAGAGAGAAAGAGAGAGAGGTCTTCCATTCTACTGGTTCACTCCCCAAATGACCGCAATGACTAGAGATGAGCTGATCCGAAGCCAGGAGCCAGGAGCCTCCTCCAGGTCTCCCACGTGGGTGCAGGGGCCCAAGGGCTAGGGCCATCTTCCACTGCTTTCCCAGGCCATAGCAGAGAGCTGGATCGGAAGAGGGACAGCCGGGACTCGAACCAGCGCCCATATGGGATGCTGGCGCTGCAGGCTGGGGCTTTTAACACACTATGCCACAGCACCGGCCCCTTGTTATTTCTCTTAAGAACGTACGGAGGAGAAAAGAGGACATGTCTGTCAAGCCTCTTTGGCAGCACAGTAACTCACACCTTGCTCTAAAAGTTAGGAGATACTGACACTTTAGGAGGGAAGACTCCAAGGCAAAGGCTTTAAAGTTAGACAAAGCACGTCAGTCTATCCTATATGACATCAACAAACACCGGGAGGCAGCCTCCCACATTCTCAGCTATAATCATTTCATGCAAGCACTAGCTGTCCCGGCACACGCCCTGCAGTGGAGACCACTACAAACTACTCATGGTTGGCAGGAAGTGAAGGGCCACCTGGCATTCCTGACTACCTCTAGGTCAACGATGACAGAACTACAGACAGACACCAGAGGAGGGAGAACGATCATCTTATGCACTCGTACCATTTGGTAAACCTCGGATGGAGTGGAGGTGGGGAGAGAATACAGCTGCCTGGGGCCAGTGCTGTGGCTCACTAGGCTAATCCTCCGCCTGCGGTGCCAGCATCCCAAGGTGGGCACCACGTTCTGGTCCCGGTTGCTCCTCTTCCAGGCCAGCTCTCTGCTGTGGCCAGGGAGTGCAGTGGAGGATGGCCCAAGTGCTTGGGCCCTGCACCCCATGGGAGACCAGGAGGAAGCACCTGGCTCCTGGCTTCAGAGCAGCGCCGGCCGTAGCGGCCATTTGGGGGGTGAACCAACGGAAGGAAGACTTTTGTCTCTGTCTCTCTATGACTCTGTCAAATAATCAAAATATAAAAAAGAATATAGCTGCAGTGCCCCTGTTCACGCTGTGTCTGGAGAAAAAAGATGCCAGCAGGGAGAAGCTAACACCCCCCAGGCGACTCTGCCTCTCCTCCTCACATCTAGCATTTTGTTTATTATGGTTGGGGAAGCTTCCTCTTAACAGGTAACTCCCAGTACCCTCATCCCTGCCCAGCAATTAACAACTACTCACTCCCTCCGGGTCAACTCCAGGCGAATCCCGGGTTCTGGCCACCCTGCAGGGCAGCCCGCATTTTGTTCACGATAACTAAGCGCAGGTGACAGAAGATACACTTCAGCAGCGTGCCTGTAGCGAACGTAGTGCAGCCCAAGCTGTGTTGATCTTTCAGACACGTGACCGCTGATGACCTCTGACACTGCTTCCTCTCCGAAAGTCACCATCTATAAATGTGACAACCTCCCGAGAGATGCCTGACATAATATTGTCACAAAATAATGCTGGGAAAGAAAGATGGAAGCAAGTTGTATAATGGGGGTGGCAGGCTAATGACGATTCCTGGACGAACACTCATAATTAACATGCCGATTTAAACAACAACAACCACACTGTCTCCTTAAATACCATTTGTCCCCAGTTCCTGCGCAAATGCCTCCAGGTTCTCCATTCTTCACAGCACACCCATCACCCACAGACCGCTTCCTTCTGGGAAATCTTGGTAAAATGGCAGTTTTCCCCGCGAAAGCCAAGAGCCCCATTCATACTTCTAGGGAGCTTCAAATAACGTGAGGTGTTCCCAAAGAGAAAACTGAAAGGGGGAAAGATGATCATCGGCGACTATCAGGATCTCAGCTTGGCTCCTGTGTGAAGCGTCCTGGCTCTGCTGGACCGAGGACAACCTTCACAGGACCGACACCGCAACACCCAGTGCACAAGAAGGGAAGGCAGTCCTCCGCATCAGCACAGCCCCACCGAGACAGAAGCGGGGCGCCGGCCGAAGTCGTTCCTGACACCCACGATTCCTACACGGGGAGGTTTACTATAAAAGGAACACGCAGTAAGAGGACACAATGCAGAGCTTTTTAGTGTGGGGAGGTCTAAAAGAGCAATCTTGTGAGTCTCAGGGCACTGTGCTGGCACACGTGATGCTGCGGACCCCGGGGGGCCTGGCTCCCCCACGCGTCCAGTGTGCTGGCTGGGTCAGGTGCCTATTCTACACAGCAGAGCTGGTTCTGAGAAAGAAAAAGAAACCAAGGGGCGGCACCCAGGCCTGGGCAAGACCCCAGAAAGAAAATCTTTCTCTTGGCATTCAAGCGATTAAATGTTCTACCTTCAGGGCTTTCAACGCAGTCAATTAAAAAAAAATTAAGATACTGGATAGTTAGCATATTCATTGACATTTTCGGCTCATTTTAATCTACACCATAGGATTTTTGCCAGATATACACCTGACTTTCATCACTCAGTTTCATAAAAAGCTTAAGAAGTAATTTTATTTCGAAGCTTAATTTTTAGATGAAAGCTCTCCTTTAGTTACAAAATTGGTTTTTATTGCTTTCAGGTGATGGGGAACCAAATAAAACCAAAAGCATCAAGTAAACTCTTTGCTATATTCATTTGTATTGCTATAAAAGACTGTGCCAGCTTTTTTAATTTATCTTTTAATTTTTTTGTTACAGCTGATGCATGTCTTACATGAATGTACTTTGTTGTTGTTGTTTTAAACTTTCATGTAGTAAATATAAATTTCCAAAGTACAGTTTATGGATCACAATGGCCCCCCCCCATAACTTCCCTCCCACCTGCAACCCTCCCATCTCCCGCTCCCTCTCCCATTCCATTCACATCAAGATTCATTTTCAATTCTCTTTATATACAGAAGATCGATTTAGATATAGTAAGTAAAGATTTCATCAGTTTGCACCCACACAGAACATAAAGTGTAAAATACTGTTTCAGTACTAGTTATAGCATTACTTCACACTGAACAACACATTAAGGACAGAGATCCTACATGAGGAATAAGTACACAGTGACTCCAGTAGAAAGAACGGGCATCAAAGGAGGAGGTACCTTTCGCTGAAGGGAGGAGAGAACTTCCACTTTGACTATGACCCTGTCGGAATAAGATCGAAGTCAGCGAACTCAAGAGGCTTCCATAGCCTTGGCAACTCATGACTAGAGCCTAGGGAGATTACTGACGCCATAAACAAGAGTGTCAAATTGTTAAGTCAACAACAGGAGTCACTGTGTAATTGTTATTTTTTATAGTCATGCAACTGTGGAAATATGCGGCATTTTACCTAACAACTTCCACTCTTTCATGTGCTATGAATTCCAAGGCAGGAATTGGGATACTACCGAAGTTTCCATTCGCTCATGACTTGGGAGTCCCCAGCCAGTAACACAGGTGCAGGCAGGCATGGTGTACTGTTCATACCCTCCAGCCCCTACCTGAGGTGACCTTGTCTGGTGTCTGTTCCACCCTCCTCCAAGTCCAGTTTTGTGTATAAAGAGTAAAAGCTGACAATCACGGACAACCAGTGTGAAACCAAGTCTACCTGGCAAAGAACTTCAAACCAAGGTGATCTGTTCAGAAGTTCGTTTCATGCTGAACTGCTTAATTATTAATTCTCAGGAAATAGCATGCACGAAATCTCAACAGGGCTTTTAAAGCTGTCTACTTTTAGGCAAATTAAAATGCTAGCTAGTCACTGTCCTCCTTGATTTCAAACGGTCTAGATGCAACCATCTAAAATGTTATAATTGTAACCCATTCTCCCATCCCCTCACTTTAAGGAGGAGGTTATTTAAGAGAAGGAAACCATGCGTTAATTTATTTTGATGTGGCAACCTGCCTTCCATCTGTGTCTCCAGTAATACCTCCATTTGTTTAAAAGAAAGGATAAACTGTTCTTTAAAAAGGCTTGGAGCCCTGCTTCTAAACAGGACATCCCAGTTGACTTGAAGTGTAACTAAAAGTAAATTGTAATTTTTCACGATTTTCTGTTGAAATCAAATTCTACCCATAAAACTGTAGAATCCGGCCTTGCAGTTCTTTCTAAAACAACGGAAAAGTATCCAGAGAGAGAAAATGCCTGAGAGCAGAAACGTTAGATTCTGGCCTCAAGTCTCACAGGGCAACAGCGCTCCTCCAACGCGTGCCCCTCGGCCTGCTTTTCCCTTGTGTGAGGTGGAGGTGCAGAGTTTGCTCTGGGCTCCACCTGCCACCCTTGAGAAGTAGGAGCTGGGGAGAGAAGTGGGACTTAAGTTGCTTTAGGAGGACAGAACACGGAACTGAGAGAGTAAACCAGTGGATGGAAGATCACCTGCTTTTCCCCCACACTACCCCAACCTGTCACTCTGTCTTTCAAAGAAATAAAGCCTAAAAAACAGCCAAAATGGTAAACTATTCAAAAGCCTGAGAATCAGCATTGTTCTCACCACTGTCTACCCTTGTAGCATTCCCAGATCCCCAAACCTCTAAGCCTGACTTCAGCTTCAGGGGCTGGTCTGGCAGGTTGTCCAGGATGACAAATAAAAGAAATGAAAACGCTGCTCCCTACGGGGATAGCGTCGATAAACTGCTTATAGACAAGACGTGGGCAGTATAGAGTACAAAATACTGGTTAAACACTACCAAGCATTTTACCACCCGCATCACCTTTTTAATCCCAATTCCAACTAGGTAACTGAGGTCCTATTTCTGTACTCATTTTATAGATGAGGAAAACTGAGGTTAAGGAAGTAACTTGCTCAAAGTCGCAAAACTAGGTAACACAGTCAAGCTCTGAGCCGTGAACAAGACCAGACTAAAGAGTGTTCAACCATTATACCCATTTCTTTTTTTTTTATTTTTTATTTTTTTGACAGGCAGAGTGGACAGTGAGAGAGAGAGACAGAGAGAAAGGTCTTCCTTTGCCGTTGGTTCACCCTCCAATGGCCGCCGCGGCCGGCGCGCTGCGGCCGGCGCACCGCGCTGATCCGATGGCAGGAGCCAGGTGCTTCTCCTGGTCTCCCATGGGGTGCAGGGCACAAGCACCTGGGCCATCCTCCACTGCACTCCTGGGCCACAGCAGAGAGCTGGCCTGGAAGAGGGGCAACCGGGACAGAATCCGGCGCCCCAACCGGGACTAGAACCTGGTGTGCCGGCGCCGCTAGGCGGAGGATTAGCCTAGTGAGCCGCGGCGCCGGCCCATTATACCCATTTCTACCCACTGCTATCTCTTTTTCCAAACCCTTACACATTTCTCCCAGTCACCTTCTCTTCTTCACCCACTGTTGCTTTCATCTCAAAGATGCCTTGAGGGGGCTGGCACTGTGGCGCAGAGGGGTAAGCCACCGCCCGGCATGCCCACATAAAGTGCCCGGTTTCCAATTCAGCTTCCAATCCTGCCAATGCACATCTAGGGAGGCAGCAAGTGATGGCCCAAGTACTGGAGTCCCTCCACCTACAAGGGAAACAAGAATGGACGGAGCTCCTGGCTCTCGCTCTGCCTGTTGCTGGCATCTGGGAAGTGAACCATCTCTACACAGTTATGCAATCGTAATCTAGAAACAAACCACATCTCATTTACTTCTTCGATGCTACATTCTGAATTTGACGGCGGGTACGGCAGTATTAAACCGTCTTCAAATGCTTTTTATGTCAGAGCCCTCTCGCTTCTAACAGCAACTGTATTCTTAACAGAGAAAATTTAGCAACACAGAAAGACCAGGCCACAGACTGCTGCAGCAAGAGGACAAATGTACTAAGGGGCTTTGGAACTCTCCTGTTTATATCAGGCAGCTATCTATAATCCATCATCTGCAAAAAATGTAATCAGAAATGAAGTATGTGACAGTTGTGTTAACAGCACTGTTTAAAAATTCCCCAGAGAAATACTGTACAGCATTTTTAAAAAATGAAGTAAATCCGTATTGCTGATAGAGCAAGTCTAAAATTCACTGTAGGAGGAAAAAACAAAACACATGCACTTTTGTATACCCATACAGTAAAAATCTAAAATTTAATGAAGGTTGAATGAGAGGTTTTATTTTCTATCCTTTATTTGAACTTTTTTTTTTATCATGTTTTACTTTTTTAAAATAACACCTCCATACAAAGTCTTCTCTAAATTAAAAATTAGGTCTTATCCTCCACAGGTGACAGACTGGAAGGAAACAAACAAACAAACAAAACAAAAAAATGGGCTGGTGCTGTGGCCCAGTGGATTAAAGCCCCAGACTGCAGTGCCAGCATCCCATATGGGCGCCAGTTTGAGTCCCGGCCGCTCCACTTCCGATGCAGCTCTCTGCTGTGGCCTGGGAAAGCAGTAGAAGATGGCCCAAGTCCTTGGGCCCCTGCACCCACTTGGGAGACCTGGAAGAAGCTCCTGGCTTCGGATCAGCTCAGCTCTGGCCGTTGCGGTCATCTGGGGAGTGAACCAGCAGATGGAAGATTTCCTCTCTCTCTCTGGCTCTACCTTTCTCTGTAACTCTGTATTTCAAGTAAATAAAATAAATCTTTAAAAAAAATAAAATTTGTTCTAAAAAACAAAAACCCCCTGGTGATTTATAAAACACTGCACTTAATGTGATACTTTTGTAGCAACTGTCCTTTTCCTCCATTATCTATTCTTCTCATTTGACATAGTAGTACATTTCAGCTGAGCACACCTTTTTTTTTAATGATTTATTTATTTTTTTGAAAGAGTTGCACAGAGAAAGGAGAGACTGGGGAGGGGAAGTCTTCCATCCACTGGTTCATTCCCCAATTGGCCGCAATGGCTGGAGCTGTGGGCACATGGTTTCTTAAATTTCTTTGCTAGTTTGGAAGTTTGAACTCTTATTAAGTTTTATCTATGCTACAGAACAGAAGTGATGCCTGAAACTTCTAGGTTGTGCCTGAAAAGGAGTATACCTTTTCCCTTTCCTGTCGTCTAAAAGATGACCGTAGAACTGCAGCGGTAATCTTTTTTTTTTTTTTTTTTAAATTTTTTAAGGGAGCTGCGCCAATCTGAAGCCAGGAGCCAGTCTCCCATGCTGGTGCAGGGGCCCAAGCACTTGGGCCATCCTTCACTGCCTTCCCGGGCCGCAGCAGAGAGCTGTACTGGAAGAGGAGTAACTGGGACAGAATCTGGTGCCCCAACCGGGACCAGAACCCGTGGTGCTGGCGCCACAGGCAGAGGATTAGCCTAGTGCTCCACGGCGCCGGCCCCAGCAGTAATCTTTGTTGTTGTTTTTTTAAACTTTTATTTAACAAGTATAAATTTCCAAAGTACAGCTTATGGATTACAGTGGCTTTTTCCCCCCATAACTTCCCTCCCACCTGCAACCCTCCCATCTCCCGCTTCCTCTCCCATTCCATTCACATCAAGATTCATTTTCAATTCTCTTTATATACAGAAGATCAGTTTAGCATATATTAAGTAAAGATTTCAACATTTTGTACCCACACAGAAACACAAAGTGTAAAGTACTGTTTGAGTACTAGTTAAAGCATTAATTCACATTGTACAACACATTAAGGACAGAGATCCTACATGAGGAGTAAGTGCACAGTGACTCCTGTTGTTGACTTAACAGTTGACACTTGTTTATGGCGTTAGTAATCACTCTAGGCTCATGTCATGAGTTGCCAAGGCTATGGCCCAGCAGTAATCTTAAGACCATAAAAATGACAGCTAAGTGAGCATCAAAACACAAAGTTGCTGATGAATGCCAGTCTACCACTTTTCAGCATCCACCTGAAACAGACACCACATTATTTTGCTTTTCTGTCGGGGCAGTCAGTATCTCACTGCACAGGTGCGCACACAATCAGGAAGGTTAGTCTAGTGTTCTGATTCAACACTGTCTCATTTTAAAGCTAAGCTTATTATAACTGATGATTGAAAAATTAACCTACGCATATTAAGCCTTAAATCGAAAACATGAGAACCTAAGAAATCTTGGTTTCTCGAGTAGAAGTCTGAAGTAGAACAGCCTCAACCGTGATTGCTAGACCTGATTCTGACTTGTTAAAGGCGTAAACAAGATTCAAAATACCATGAGACTGCCAAAAATAAGATGTACTAGATGACCAAATCTACTTCAAAGATGAAACACAATAAAGGGAAAATGACTAGAAGGAATCATTAACCATAATAAACCATAAAATCAACTTTAAAACTAACATCCCACATCATGAGAACAAAGCATTAATGGAGATAAATTTATAAAAAGAAACAAGGCTTATTTCAACAAAGTGATCTTTTTGGGCAGTTTTGATTGAAAATTTCAAGATGTTTTTAATTTATCATACTGGTTTGTCTTAACAGATTTCATTGTCTCCTTCTTAGCAAAATCCTCATGTAATTACAGTCAGACTAAAAATAAATGATGAACAGCGAGATGGAGGAAGAAATATATAAACACCAGGATCGGCTATCATTCTATAGAGAACCACTTCTTTAGGAATCAGTGGGATTATAGACTTCTGGGTAAAAGTGACACAGTTCTTTAGAGGATAGACACAAACCAACAAAATAATGTAAAAGTAAACTATTCTTCTGAACTGTCCAGATACACATTTTGTCATTTTTGCCCACGTGTCTTATTTCTTGGATACACAAGGACAGTAAGATTTCCCTTTGGGAAATTTTAACTTCACAGCACATAGCATTTCTGCCTCCACTGTATAGTTTATCTTTTCAAAAGCATACATTATTCTTTCAGACATTTCCACATTATCTTTTTGGTCAGTCTTGGACCGGGTAAATGTAGGTATCAGGTAAAGAAGATGAAAACCAAGACGTCTAATTATCTTCAGTACGGGCTACAACCCATTTCCAACAGATTTTAAGGAGTCATAGGCTAAACTGTACCAGATCACTAGATTATGAGGCCAACCAAAGCTGTTGAGTTCACAGAAAACATCTCCCCTACAGTTCTAAATTTAGACTATTCCTTTCTTTGGTATGGAAAGATAAAATCTTTGGAGCACTCAAGTTGCTTAAAATTTACGAATATTCTACGCAATCAGATGTTCCAGAAATGATCCACTGGCACCAAAGCAGATCAAAAGATTAAGATACACAGGGTGACTTTCCATTCTTAATGTGCCCTTAAGACTAGAGGCAAATCAACAGAAGAAAACAGTGTAGAAATAACTTTAAATCTGCATGCAGACATTCTCTTTAAAAAGTTGTTCTTTGAGAGCCACCTGATTGGCTCAACAAGATGGAGTTAAGAGGAACACAGAACCTACTCTGTTTCACCTTCCTAACTTTCTTGTTCTACAACTGGAAAAAGTATAGCTATAAAAAACAAATGACACAGTTACAGGAAAAATTACAGATCGTTAGATATAAACTGTGTTTATTTAATTATCCTTTTAAATAATGACAAGCTAAAAGTCACACAAGTACAGGGAGAATTCTATTCTGGACATAGCTAACATTTATACCGTCCATACTATACACCAGGCACAGTTCAAATGAATAAATATATATTTCCACCTCTCTAATCCACAGTCCCAAAAACACTCTGCAAGTCAGACACTGTGTTTGAGGTGGGGCTGGAGGTGTGCAACCCCACTGGGTGACAAGACTGGCCTTGAAGTGACGTGAGGCTAATTTTAATCTATCCCAGATAATGTAACTTCTCATGTATCATTGCTGGAATATTAATATCCCCTATTATTAGGTACTTAGCCATCGCTGTATCAGCTTACCTATAGGTTATGTATACAGTACCATTTTTTAAATTCTGAAAGATTCCGAAGAACATCAGCGCCCAAGGTCGTCAAATAAAACAGTGTAGATTTGTATCAACAATCCCATTTTGCAATGAGCAAACTGAGGGTAGAGGAATCTATGATCAAAGCAGCTGATAACTGTTGAGACCATGATTTTGAACTTCAGCAGTTAAGACCCTGGGCTCCTAACCATTATGGAAGTACTGTAGAGCCTTTCTGTTTAACAGGACACAGATTAGGGAGGGAGGCCTTTAAAAATGTTCCAGTCAGAATGATCCAAACTACGAACGCGAGGCGCCATCCTCCCCCCGCCCCCCGAAAAAAAAAACTTTTTAAAACCTTAGTCTTCAGGGAAAGAACAGGGAGTATCAGACTTCAAGGAAACACGGGCGTCGCGGGGAAGCTCCAGGCGCTCCATCCCAGCGCACATGCACTGTTGCTCGCTCCTAGCGCCCCAGAGAGACCAGTATTAATACCACGATGTAGAGAAAGCTGTGTGTGAGAACATAAAAGTAATCCTGACACAGTCTTCACACCGGTAGAGCGAGCTCATGGCCAATCTTTCTAATCTCCTCAGGAAGCCCCGTTCAGTCGCTAAGGATGCCTGAAATGCCACCCTCTGGGCTTTCCCCCCCAAGCTACGGGAGGAAGCTGACCAGCTCTTACGGGTGTTCTGTCTCAGGGTGTCCTCCCCAGGAGGCCTGGGACCCGGCGGTGGGCGGAGGGGGGGGACAATGGCGGCCGGAAGTGCGGCTGCCCGGCCCGACCGGGCTTCCTCCAGCGGGGTCGGCGCAGCAGGCCAGGGAGAGGAGGAAAGCCCAGAGCAAGCCCCGCGGCCAGCAAACAGGAAGCGCTCCGGGAAGACTGCGGGGGTGAGAGAATGCACACGGAAAGGGTTTACAGAAACACGAGAAAGCGCCACAGAGGCGGCCCAGGAGAGACGCGTGAGCCCAGTACCGCCGCCAAGCCAGGGGCACAGAGTGAGAAACGGGAGGGAAGGAATTCGGAATGTCTCGCTTCCTAGTTGGCCTTGGAGTTTGCCTGTATCCCCAGAGATAGCATTTGGCATGCAGAAGGGCCACAGGGTATTCAAACTGCTGCTCGGCCACTCCGTGCTCTCAGTCAGCAGCGCCCCACGCGCTTGTCTCCAGGTGTAAGGGATTCGCTAAGGAGTCTGTGTGGTCTAGAGGAGGCAGCTGGCGAAGTTATCTTTGATAGGATGCCAACAATACACGACAAGAAACCACTGTTGACACAGTAAAATCGAACTTAGGAATCCCACTGTTGTTTTAAATTCTTTTGGAAGATTCCTTTGTCGAATTTAAATGCAGAGAAACATTTGCATACCACTAGCCTCAGTTACCCAAAGCTCCCAGTATGCAGGAAGAAGTGGGTCACTGGGGAGGGCGGAAAAGATCCACCATTCACTTCCTCGACTGCCCGGGCACCAGCGTTTGCACCAATGGGCAGGAAGCAGCTCAGTGTACTGCGCACCTGTTACTTGTAAGCTCTGACGCGAAGCATGCTTTCCCTACAATTTATTCTACGGAACTTGACTTTTTTTTTCCCTGAGTTACAAACTTGAGAGCTGCAATTTTAGTTACTAGAATGTTTCACTGCTTTTCACATCTGTTAAAAAGTCTCCATACAACAGATTGTGCTGAAAATCAAGAAGAAACAAGGATATGCTGCATCAGACTTATTGTAAAAGTCCCCAAATAGTGTTTAAAAGCAAATGAAAGGGGATGGTGCTGTGACATAGCGGGTGGGGCCACTGCCCGCAGTGCTGGCATCCCACATGGGCACCAGTTCTAGTCCCGGCTGCTCCACTTCCAATCCAGCTCTCTGGTATGGTCTGGGAAAGCAGTAGAAGATGGCCCAAGTCCTTGGGCCCCTGCACCCACGTGGCTTTGGATCGGCGCAGCTCTGGCCATTGCAGCCATCTGGGGAGTGAACCAATGGATGGAAGAACTCTCTCTCTCTCTACCTCTGCCTCTCTGTAACTCTGCCTTTCAAATAGAATAAATCTTAAAAAAAAAAAAAAAAGGCAAATGAAAGACAAAAGGCAAAATCTCCAGCTTTGTAGATAGCACATGAATCTCAAAAATTATTGGAGCATTATGCTTAGTATTTTTAAACAACAATCACAACTTAAATAAAATATCAAGTGTTGGCAAGGATGTAAAAAAAATGGGTCTCTTAGGCACCATTGGTGGGAATATAAATGATGTAGCTGCTACAGAAAAGAGTATGATGGTTCGGCAAAATATTAAAATTTACCATGTGGTGGAGCAATCCCACTTCTGGATAAATATACAGAAGAATTGAAAGCCAAGATCTCTAAGAGATACATATTTGTAAATCCATGCTCATAGCAGCTTGATTCACAACAGTCAGGAGGTAGGAGCAACCCAAATGTCCATCAATAAGTGAGTCAACAAAATAGAATAGTATTCAGCCTTTAAAAAAAGGAAGGAGATTTTGACATCATGGATGAACCTTGAGAATATTAGGTTAGCTGAAAGAAGCCCAATACAAAAGAGACGAATTGTGTGGCCGGCGATGTGGCGCAGTTAATCCCTGCTTGCAGTGCAGGCATCCCATATGGTCGCTGGTTTAGTCCTCTTCCAGCTCTCTGCTTCTGCTATGGCCTGGGAAAGCAGTGGAAGATGGCCCAAGTGCTTGGGTCCCTGCACCCAATGAGAGACCTGGAAGCAGCTCCTGGCTCCTGGCTCCAGACAGGCCCAGCTCTGGCCTTGCGGCCATATGGGGAGTGAACCAGCAGATGGAAGACATTTCTCTCTCCTAGGTCTACAACACTACCTCTCAAATAAATAAATGTTTTAAAAGAGAGAAATTGCATTTGTGTCTACTCATGAGGCATCCAAAGTAGAGAAATTAACAGTACAGGAGTAGAATGTTGGTCGTCTGGCTGGGAATGTGAGGATTTTTTGTTTAATTGGTATAGTTTGTTTTGCAAGATGTGAAAGTTCAGGAAGTCTGATGAGTAACAATGTGAATGTATACACTAAACTATACTTAAAAATGGTTAAGATGGTGAATCGTATGTTTTTGCCATAATTATTTTTGTCAATTATAAAAGTCGGTTGCTAAGAGAACTTTCTTCCTTCTAATGTCCAGAGAAACATCTTCAGAATATCAATGATTTTCTCCCACCGTAACTCTTTTGACACATACACTGCAGAGGCGGCCTATTCAAGGTTCTCTTACGTGCTGAGTTCCTTGTCAACCAGGAATCAGTGCATCTACATTATGTGACCCTGAGAAAGGAATCTCAAAGGTCAAGATCTTGCCTTATGAACAGTAACTTTAACTTCTCTTGAAACTGCTGATTTGATTTCTACAACTCAGCTATAAGAGCAGCCAAGAAACATGGAAGAAAGAATGCCTCCTGTCCTCTGGCTTTCATGCAAGGGGAGGCGGGGCATGGTGCTCCGGGAGCATAGGTCAAGACACCACTTAGGATACCGCATCCCACATCAGAGACCTCCGTTCCGGCCCAGTGCTGCTTCCCATCCAGTTTCCTGCTAGTGTGTCCCCTGGGAGGACCAGGGACGGGCTTAACTGTACCTGTCACCCAGGAGGAGCACACTGCGTTCCCGACTCCTGGCTTCTGCCTAGCCCAGCCTCTGCCATCCACATGGAGTGAGCCAGCAGGTTCTGTCTACCCATTTCTCTCACACTCTGCCTTTCAAGTAAATAAACATCTAAAAATAAAAATCTCAGGTAAATGGCATTTTGGGCTGCTATTGTTTCCTGTACTCCCTGCAGTACAGGCCACCATCAGCTTCCTGGTCCTGTTCACTGTCCACCTTCACTGCTCAAGATGGCTGTAATGACCAGCCTAAACTTGGCAAGAAACGGTGAAGGCAAACACCTCAGTACCTTTACAAACTAAATTATTCAGAAAACCCTGTTGATCCGCTGTTACTTTACTAAAAACCACCGGGCTATTTATAAGCAAGAGTAAGGTGGGAATCAATACTAAACAAATACTAAATAGCTACAATTGTGCTCTTAGACATCGTGCATAACGTCATTTCCTTAAAAAGTTTCTTAAAAAACAAAAACAGCATGCCGGTTCAACACAAAACTCTCCTGAAGTGAACTTGCTTTCCCAAATGGCAGGCTCTGATAAGATCAATTTTAAAGTTTTGACCTATAATTCCAACAGCTCTAGGTCACACTGCTACACGTATCATGACAAGGAAGTATAAATATTTGAAAATCCTTTACTTATTCAGTTACACTCAGGAAATTTTTATTAAGTGCCCATGAGCAAGGACTTCGTTAGTATAAAATCCAATCCTATGAATTCAACATAATAAATTATTTTAAAAACACAAACTCTAACTGTGTGGAAGAATCAAGCTGTGACCCACCAGATAATGCTAGCCTTGGAGAAACAGTGAAACACGGTGTTGAGAAAACTGTAGTCCTAAGTGACAGATACAGCAATGTGTTAACACCACCTGGTTCTGCATAGAACAGTTGTGCCAAGAGCACGAAAATTCGTGGTGGGGACAACCAGCAGACCCAGAGAAGAGCAATGGATTGTTAAAGAAACCGGAAACTCTAATATACAAAAATGGTTGACGAAAGTAGGCACAGTTAGCCTGGAGGGAGAAAAAAGCCAAGTGTGACATCTGTCAAATGTTTTTAGAGCTGCACTAGAAGATGATGATTAATGATGTAGTCCTCCAACAAGGCAAAAATTTTATCAAGCATGTAAGTCTCAGGAAGGTCCTGGGACTGGAAGTGTTACAGTAAAATGGGCTATGTCAGAGACTCTGAAGGCACTTTTTAAAGTGTACGGGAAGGCCGGCGCCGTGGCTCACTTGGCTGATCCTCAGCCTGCGGCGTTGGCACCCTAGGTTCTAGTCCCTGTTGGGGCGCTGAGTACTAGTCTTGGTTGCTCCTCTTCCAGTCCAGCTCTGTGCTGTAGCCCGGGAGGGCAGCAGAGGATGGCCCAAGTGCTTGGGTCTCTACACCCGCATGGGAGACCGGGAAGAAGCACCTGGCTCCTGGCCTCAGATCGGTACAGCGCCGGCCGTAGCGGCCATTTGGGGGGTGAACCAATGGAAGGAAGACCTTTCTCTCTGTCTCTGTCTATAACTCTATCTGTCAATTAATAAAAAAAATTAAAGTGTACGGAAAAATAAAAGATCGGCTAAGTGGGTGGCATTAGCATAGTGGTTAAGACACCACCACTTCCCACATCAGAGTGCATGGGTCTGACTCCAACCTCCTGCTCATGCAGACCCTGGGAGCCAGTGGTGATAGCTCAGGTGACTGGGCTACTGCCACCCATGTGGGAGGCCTGGATTGAGCTCCTGGACCCAGCTTTGGCTGCCCAATAGAGGCCTTGGTGGGCATATGGGGAGTGAACCAGTGAAAGGGAGCACTCTCTGTCCATCCATCCCTATCTCTGTCCCTCAGAACTAAACAATTAGAAGATAACCCTTTTTGTTGCAAACAGAACAAAACAAAAAACCTGAGACATTCATTCATGTACAGTTTTCATAGTGCATTCTCCTTAGGACCCCTCATGGAAGACTCTGGGCATCAGGAAATGTTTAAAGCTTGGGAAAGTGAAAAGGCTTGATTGGACAGCCAGGCTCCAGGAGCTAGTTTACAAAGTAGTTATCTTCTTCAAAAGAAAGGGAGGCTAATTGTTGGGGAGGGGAGTCCATTTCAAATAGGGATGAAAGCAAATGTCAGAAGAATTTACCAATACTCTCCAAATTTCTTACACCTGAACATAGTGCTGATTTAAAACAAACCAAATGTTGTCTCCTTTTTCTCCCTGTAATGGGATTCTTCTTTTAAGACTCTTCCCCACCTCATCATTCCACCTACACATCCAGTGTCCACACATCCTCACGGGCTGCTGTCTCTCCTCCTGAGTCTCCCACAGGTATCTCTAGGTATCACCAACACAACACCCAATACCCACAAGGATTACTGATTACTGACACAATCAGGACTCTCAATTATAGCAAGGGCTCTGAACTTATGTCATGTGCTGTAAAATACAGATACCGCTGGATTACAAAAGATCTGATTTACAAAAGATGATTGGTCAAGTCAAAGAACAGTTTGCTTACACAGGCACGTCCGGAGATCATTTATTCTAGCTTTGCACCTCCACAAGTAGTAACCACTTGGACCAGATGAATTACACGCATGCGTCTTGTTTGGAAGTTGATCCCTCAGAAACTGCTTTAGGACATTTTTCTTTTACTTTCTAAAGTGTATTCATTTGAAAAGCAGGGCATGAAAGAGATGCTGTATCTGCTGATTCATTCCCCAAAGGGTTACAACGGCCAGGGCTGGTTCAAGCCGACTCCATCCTGGTCTTCCACGTGAGTGGCTGGGGCCCAAGCATCAGCTTACCTTCCCAGGCAGGCCAACAGGAAGCTGAATCGGAAGCAGAGCATCTAGGACTCCAGTGGGCGCTCTGATATGGGATGCTGGCATCGCAAGTGCTGGCGTAACTTGCTGCCCCCAACACCCGCCCCTAGAACCTTTTTCAACCTAGCAGGAATATCAATGCCTCGAGGCCACTGTTAGCTTCCTTTCCCTGACTGATGAGAGACCTTAGTTACTGGTTAAATGGAATTCCACAAACTCCTAGTCTATAGAAGAAACTATACTTTCACTAACTAACTTGTGTGTTATGAGGGGACAATTACTATTGTTTTTACAAATCTGGTGAAATCAAACACTGGCTTATTTTTTGTTCTAAGTGGACACACACACACACACAATCACTGATGATAATTCCATTATGCTACTCTCATGTAACAATCTTTGAAACACCTAATTTCCTTGGAATTATAGAAAATAAAAGATCCCAGCTCATTTATTGTCTTAATACCAATCACAAAATTTCAGAGTTTGAGAGTTACTCAGAGGGGCCGGTGCTGTGGCGCAGCAGGTTAATGCCCCAGCCTGAAGCACCGGCATCGCATATGGGCGCTGGCTTGAGACCCGGCTGCCCCACTTCCGATGGCCTGGGAAAGCAGTAGAAGATGGCCCAAGTCCTTGGGCCCCTGCACCCGCGTAGGAGACCTGGAGGAAGCTCCTGGCTCCTGGCTTTGGATCGGTGCAGCTCTGGCTGTTGAGGCCATCTGGGGAGTAAACCAGCAGATAGAAGACCTCTCTCTCTCTGTGTAACTCTGACTTTTGAATAAATAAATAAATCTTTAAAAAAAAAAAGTCACTCAGAGACAATGTGACCTAGCTCTCTGATTTTACAGCAACACACGGGCTCACTAACCCAGGACTTTAAAGAGTTCTTCTTTTCCCCTCCTCCCTCCCTCCCTCCTCTCTTCCTCCCTTTGTGAGCAGAGTTAGATGTACAGAACATACTGCAAGGGAGCAATGGGCACGAAAGTCAGAGGTCATCTGCTGTTCTCATTTAAAAGAAAAAGTTTATTTATCTGGAAGGCAGAGAGACACAGAAGAAAGAGACAGAGATCTTCCAGCTGCTGGTTTACCCACCAAATGACTGCAACAGCTGGGGCCAAGGAAGGTTGAAACCAGCAGCCCAGAACTCCACCATGATTTCCTACACAGGTGGCAAAGACCCAAGCACTCAAGCCATCACCTGCCGCCTCCCAGGATGCATTACAGGAAGCTGGTTGGAAGGGAAGGAACCATGGCTTGAATGGGCATTTCCCTGTGGGCTGCAGGTGTCAAGGGGTGACTCAACTGCTGTCCCGTAACACCTGCCCCACTTTTTCTTTTTTTTTAAACACAGTACTGCCTCATGGTAGTCAGTGCCTTGGCTTAGAAGCACTTGAAATTAATGATTACTAGTAATTTTATGCTTGAAATAACTCCTGTTTGGAAGTCATCACCTGGATAACATATGTGTACAATAATGAGAACCAAGAATGAGGAGTCATGGGAGAGTTTGTGGTCATGTCTATCATTCTAACAAGAAGAGTAGCTACCACCTCATGAATTCACGTACTAGGCCATTTTCAGATCCAATGCATGCACTAGAACATCCCAATGACTCTGCCCCGGCAGGTACAAATGTCACTGTTTTGTAGCTAAGATGAATGGGGTTCATTCTGTCCCAAAACAAAGTACAGAGTGTGGATTGAATACACAGACTTGTCTGACTTCAAAGCCCATGTTCGCTCTGTGCTGCTACTTTAGACAATGTCTTAGGGTCTCTCAAACCTCCGGTTTGTAGGATCACATAAAGAAGGTGGCATGGTGGCTGGCGCCGCGGTTCACTAGGCTAATCCTCCGCCTGCGGCGCCGGCACCCCAGGTTCTAGTCCCAGTAGGGGTGCCGGATTCTGTCCCGGTTGCTCCTCTTCCAGTCCAGCTCTCTGCTGTGGCCCAGGAGTGCAGTGGAGGATGGCCCAAGTACTTGGGCCCTGCACCCCATGGGAGACCAGGAGAAGCACCTGGCTCCTGGCTTCGGATCAGCACAGCGCACTGGCGGTAGCAGCCACATGGGGGCGTGAACCAATGGAAAAATGAAGACCTTTTTCTCTGTCTCTAACTCTGCCTGTCATAAAAAAAAAAAAAAAAAAAAGGTGGCATGGTTGATGGTGAGGGGCATGGGTTTCAGAGGTAGCTTCACCAGGGTTAGAGCCCCAGCACCGTCACTCACTGGTTCTCAATACTCAAGAAACACCGGACACATTTTAAGAAGTGAAGTCTTGTGCAAATACAGTTATTCATTAATTATTGCCCTTAAGATCCAGAGTAAGTTTTTGGATAGAACCTGTTAAATTACTTTAAGCTATGACTGAGAAGCCTAGAAAGAGAAAACTTAGTCCCCCCCACCAAAGGTATTTTCAAATGCAAACCTGGAGAACTCTGTATTTTGCCTTCCTTGTGGGTGTTTATTTTGTTTCACAATTAAGGGGCCATTGGAGAAACAGGTTTTCTCAAAGTTCTGGAAAGTCATCTTAAATTAGGCCCCGGGAAGAAATGGAATCTCTTTTAGTAATGACTCTTGTTTTCTTTGAAAGTTCATGTTTGGGTCAGCCAAGTTTTAAATGGTAAAATTATATTGCTGTGTTGCTAGTCCAGTCTGGGGGTGGGAAGGGGGTGAGGCCGCTGGCTATTTGGATCACTGTAGGAAGGCTTATCTGGTTTCCATACTGAAAGGTTTGTTCTTAGCCAAAAGGCATCATCATTTTAGGAGAGCAGAAGCGTGTACTGGGTTTCTATTGAAGATTCCACACAAGAGGACTCAAGAAAAGTCTAATTCTCCAAGTAAAAGTTGTTGGCAGAGTTTGTGTGATTTTCTTAGGTCAACAGTGTCCACGCTAAAGGATTTTTTTGTTGTTGTTATTCTCCTCTGTTGCAATTTAGGCAGACAGAAAACAATTGTGTAATTATTTTTTTCCATTTGTTTATTTATTCGCTGCCTTGTTCTAAAACAAAAACAAAGCAGTGAGTAATAACAATAAATTAAAGCTATTGCTGAGTTATGAACAATCCAGAAACTTTCATTTCATTGTAACGGCTCCTTGCTCTAACCTTATCTAAACCTGTGCACCATACATTAAGGCATCCTATCTGAGTTTAATATAGCCTTCTTCTCTTAACATAAGCACATTCCTGGACGCAATGACTGTGACAGGAAAATAGAACAGGTGGATAACACAAGTGAAGATGGGAATTCCCAAGAGAGGCCAGCGTTGCAGCTGCCGGTTAAGATGCTGGGTAAGACAACAGTCTAAAGGCAGAATGCAGGGTCTGATATCCAGCGCCTGCTCCTGCCTCCAGCTCCTGCTATGCAGACCCCAGGAGGCAGTGGTGACAGCTCCAGCAAGCTCCCGGTCCCTGGCTCCTGGCTCCAGCCTCTCAGCCTAGCTGCCAGCATTCGGGGAGTGAACCAGGGTTGAGTGGGAATTTTTTTTCTTCTCCTTTTCTGCCTCTTAAATAAATAAAACAAATATTTTTGAATCTTCTTTTTAATAGTCATTCCCAAGGGATGAAAGCATTCCCCTCTGGGAAGGAGTTGAGTGGTCCTTGGCACCAACACCCTCAGGACACCCAGAAAGAGCCCATGACCATCTATGGGATGTGTGTGAGCACCAGATCACCTAAGGGCCAGGTCCAGCGTTCTGGCTCCAGAGTAAAAACACAGAATGCAAGCAGAATGCGGGGAGGCACTGTCTGCAGCTTTCCATATAATTGAACACTCAGAACACTTCCCCAAGCAACAGAGTGAAAAAGTGACTTTTCTACAGGAAAGCCAGTTTATGTAAACAGCTGTCAGGTGACTTCAAACTATGTCATTAAGAGATCAGTTCAAAACAAAAGTGGGTTTTGGAAAATAAAAAAATTCAAAACTCTTCCTTCGCAGAGCAGAACTGTATAACCAGTAATAAGTCTATTGCTAAGCACCATTATTGCAGGAGGGAAGAGATGTGTGTGTGTGCGTGGGAGTAGGTCTCCACGTCACAGAATCCTCACTGGTACTTGTCCTGGTGCTAAGTCACCATCGGACTAGCTGGCTTCTCCCAGATGCAGCTCCTGATTCCAGCTCCCCACTGATGCCACACTGGGAGTGACGGCCCGCCACCCACACGGGGAAGTAGATTCAATTCTCGGCTCCCAGTTTCAGCCTGGCCTAGCTTCAAGTCATAGCAGACGAGAGCTCGTTCTTCTCTCTCAAATAAGTGTTTTTAAAATGTTTTAAATTGTGTTGGCCTCTTATGTGTTGGTCTGTTTGCTGCTGCTGTAGCAGAATACTCAAGACCAAAGCAGGTGCTGTGGCATAGCTGTAGCAGAATACTCAAGACCACAGCAGGTGCTGTGGCACAGTGGGTTAAACCATCATTTGGGATCCCTGGATCCCACACTGGAGGCCCGATTTCAGTCTTACCTCCTCTGCTTCCCTTCCAGCTTCCTGCTAATGTGCCAGGGAAGCAGCAGACGATGGTCCAAACACACAGGTAACCGCCACCCAACTGGGAGACCTAGCTGGAGTTCCTGAACTCTTGGCTTTAAATGCTCCAGCTGTTGTGGGCATTTGGAGTGAACTAGTGAATGGAAGCTCTCTCTCTCTCTGCCTTTCAAATAAATTAAAAAACAAATAAACAGACAACAAGAATACCCATGACTGGGTAAATCTGCTGCTTATCATTCTGGAGGCCCGCAGTCCAAGGTCACGGGGCTCCGTTCGGTAAGGACTCATGGCTGAGTTCCAGGGTGACCTAGGTGATCACGTGGCCGGATACAACCAGCACGCCAAAGGCAGCCTGCTTTTCTAACAAAGCCACACCCTTGATGAAACATGAATCCACACACGGATGAATCATTCCATGAGCAGAACCCTCCAACCCAATCACCTCCCCAAACCACCACACTTCACAGCACCGTTAATGTCTGACTCTGGGGATTACAATTCCAACACATGACTTCTGGGGGACAAACATTCCAAACATAGCACCTAGCTAGGTGACAACCCGATGCCAAACAAGGAAACCCAGGACCCATATGCGTTGCAGAAAGCTATAACATGGACTGTAGAATAATGTACAATTTCCAGTGAACCTATCACCCCCCAATCTTCTCTCCCATTTAATTCAAGGAAATGCAAAGCGATGGAGACTATCAAGAATACACTTTAAACTGGCTTTAACTGACAGATTAAAAATAAATCACACCCAGTGATTCTCTTGCACTGTAATCATCTAACTCTTCCTCATCCTCACCAAATGAGAAAAGGGCCTTATTTAATTTTAAACTTTAGCAATTTTTTTTTTTTTTGACAGGCAGAGTGGACAGTGAGAGAGAGAGACAGAGAGAAAGGTCTTCCTTTTGCCGTTGGTTCACCCTCCAATGGCCGCCGCGGCCGGCGCGCTGCGGCCGGAGCACCGCGCTGATCCGATGGCAGGAGCCAGGAGCCAGGTGCTTTTCCTGGTCTCCCATGGGGTGCAGGGCCCAAGCACCTGGGCCATCCTCCACTGCACTCCCTGGCCACAGCAGAGGGCTGGCCTGGAAGAGGGGCAACCGGGACAGAATCCGGCACCCCGACCGGGACTAGAACCCGGTGTGCTGGCGCCGCTAGGTGGAGGATTAGCCTAGTGAGCCGCGGCGCCGGCCAACTTTAGCAATTTGTACAGTGCCCAGCACATGGTAGGCACATAATAAATCTGTGTGGAATAAATGAACTATGAGACATAGTATTTTGGGGGGCCGGTGCTGTGGCATAGAGGGTAAAGCTGCCAACTGCAGCGCCAGTATACCAAATGAGCACAGGTTCGAGTCGTGGCTGCTCCACTTCCAATCCAGCTCTCTGCTATGGCCTGGGAAAGCAGTAGAAGATGGCCCAAGTCCTTGGGCCCCTGCACCTGCATGGGAGACCCAGAAGAAGCTCCTGGTCCCTGGCTTCAGATCAGCACAGCTCTGTCCATTGCGGCCATCTGGAGAGTGAATTAGCATATGGAAGACCTCTCTCTCTCTCTCTCTCTCACTCGCTTTCAAATAAACAAATCTTTAAAAAATATATAGTATTTTTAAAAATCATAACTTTCAAACTCACTAACATCTGGAAAAAAGTATCAAAAAAATAAGTTATTACAATGAAGCTGCTTCTTCGTTCTTGGCTCACAGATCAGAATCAAGACAGGTAAGTTTTCTCCTGCAGAGATAGTTCAAGTGTATGGTGATCAGTATGACTGTTTCTGAAACGGCTAAAGCTGGCAAAAGGACCTTTGGAAGTTAACTGTATGATTATAATAATTGGAAAAATAATTTTTCCGTAAGTTCAAGTTAAAGTCTGGGCACTTAATTATGAAATTACTACTATTTGATTTCTTCTAAACCATTTTTCCCTCTTTCACTTTAAAAAGTTATCCCCACTTTCCTGGCTTCGGATCAGCACGGTGCGCAGGCTGCAGCGCGCCGGCCACAGTGGCCATTGTGGGGTGAACCAACGGAAAAAGGAAGACCTTTCTCTCTGTCTGTCTCTCACTGTCCACTCTGCCTGTCAAAAAAAAATAATAATAATTAAGTTGCAAACTGACCTATATTTTGAAAGGGGACATTGTCAAATCGCAGCATTTTTATTTATTTATTTGAGAGATAGAGTTACAGATAGAGGGAGAGATAGAGAAAGAAGTCTTCTATCCGCTGGTTCACTCCCCAGGTGGCCGATTCAAAGCCAGGAGCTTCCTCCAGGTCTCCCATGCCGGGTGCAGGGGCCCAAAGACTTGGACCATCTTCCACTGCTTTCCCAGGCCACAGCAGAGAGCTGGATCAGAAGTGGAGCAGCTAGAACTCCAGCTGGAACTCCAAACGGTGCCCATATGGGATGCCAGCACTGCAGCTGGCAGCTTTACCTGCTATGCCACAGCACCGGCGCCAGCATTTTTAAAACACTGGAAATCTGCAGGCAATAGTCTGATC
Source organism: Oryctolagus cuniculus (assembly GCF_964237555.1). Lineage (NCBI taxonomy): Eukaryota > Metazoa > Chordata > Mammalia > Lagomorpha > Leporidae > Oryctolagus > Oryctolagus cuniculus. The sequence goes on along the minus strand of NC_091433.1, from coordinate 80,466,018 downwards.
TCAATAGTCTGATTTGGTGGGCTGCTGGTCTTGAAAACTGTAGTCACCAAGAAGCCGGAACTTGAAAGGACACGGCTGCAAAGAAGCTGATGAAAGGGATCTTGGTGGGTGACACGACATCCAACTGCAGAGGACGCCCTGAGACCTATGACAACTGCTTACCCTTGGATTACAGAGCGAGATGACACACTGTTCTTATATTTCACTACAAAAACTTGGGGACAGGCCTATTGATCACTGGAAGGAGTAGTTAAACATCCAACACTGTCGTTAGCTTCAATGTTCTACTTTGTTTTGTGAAAGGGGAAAACCAAATACCTTTTCAGCGGGTTTGGCTTTCACCGCTTTTAAATTAGGCAAAATTCAGTTATGAAGGCACAGAGGAGAGACCGCCCAGGGAGCCGAGAAAGCTTTCTAGAGGTTGTGTGCTGGAACACAGAGACCCACTGTGAGTGTACACAGAGTGTAAAGGAGCCCTTCCTTCCAGGGCCCCCAGCCCCGCGACCTGGCCACCACGTGGTGACTGATGGCACAGATCCCCCTGCACACCCCTGACATGACTCAGAGTGCTGCCACCTACTTGGGCCTCAGCTTCCTCATTAATGAAGGGAGAGGCAGTGGGGTGGTAAAGTCCCATTCCAGTTCTAAAACTGCATTACTACATTGATAACCCAGCAGGATACTTCCATCCCACTTACAAGTAACACACACCAAGGAGAGAGCGCCTTCAAGGACCCTTTCTTCCTCACCGCCTTCGACTTGTCTAAGAAACAGAAGCACTTCTGCAATATTGTTTTTAAAAGATTTATTTATTTATTTGAAAGTCAGAGTTACAGAGATAGGCAGACACACACACACTCTTGCCAGATGGCCCCAATAGTTGGGGCTGAGCCAAAGCCAGGAGTTTCTTATGGGTCTCCCACATAGATGTCATGGGCCCAAGGACTTCAGCCAATCCTCTACTGCTTTCCCAGGAGCATTAGCAGGGCACTGGATTGGAAGTGGAGCAACCAGGACTCAAACTGGTGCCCATATGGGATGCCGGCGCTGTAGGAGGCAGCTTCACCCACTATACCGCAGTGCCTTAGTGCTTTTTCTCATGGAGTACCACAGGGTTGAATGGGGACTGTTGACATTACAGCTGGTGCTAACATCCCCCACCCCCCTCCCAAAGCTTACTAGGACTACTCTGAAAGTGTTCTGAGAAACACAAGGTTGGGACCAGCACTGTGGCGCAGTGGGTTAAAGCCCCAGCCTGCAATGCCAGCATCCCATATGGGCACCAGGTCAAGTCCTGGCTGCTCCATTTCAGATCCAGCTCTCTGCTATGGCCCAAGTGCCTAGGCCCCTGTACCCCTGTGGGAGACCCGGAAGAAGCTCCTGGCTTTGGATCAGCTCAGCTCCACCTGTTGCAGTCATCTGAGGAATAAAACAGCGGATTGAAGACTTCCCTCTCTCTGTCTCTACTTCTCTCTGTAACTCTTTCAAATAAATAAAATTAAAAAAAGAAAGAAAAACACAAGGTTTATACCGCATTTCAGTCCTAACATTAAGATAGTATATTTCCCACTCAAAAAAAAAAAATCCTAAAAAGCCTTACAGTCCCATAGTATCTACTTTTTTTTTTTTTTTTTTAAGATTTATTTATTTATTTGAAAGTCACAGTTACAGAGAGAGAGGAGAGGCAGAGAGAGAGAGAGAGAGAAAGTTTTCCATCTGCTGGGTCACTCCCCCAGAAGGCCGCAAAGGCAGGAGCAGCACTGATCCAAAGCCAGGAGCTTCTTCCGGGTCAAACCGGCTCCCATATGGGATGCCAGCACCGCAGGCAGCAGCTTTACCCACTATGCCACAGTGGCAACCCCAGTACCTACTTTTTTAAAAGATTTTATTTGAAAGAGTTACAGAGAGGTAGAGCCAGAGAAAGAGAGGTCTTCCATCTGCTGATTCATTCCCCAAATGGCCGCAGTGGCCAGAGCTGAGCCGATCCAAAGGCAGGAGCCAGGAGCTTCTTCCGGGTCTCCCACACAAGTGCAGGAGGACAAGCACTTGGGCCATCTTCCACTGCTTTCTCAGGCCTTAGCAGAGATCAGAAGCAGAGCAGCTGGGACTTGAACTGTTGTCCATATGGGATGCCGGCACTGCAGGTGGCGGTCTTACCTGCTACACCACAGCGCCACCCTCAGCACCTACTTCTAAATGGCTCACATAGGTGACAGTTAACTTCAGAATAAAGAAATAGACGGCAGATCATACAGAACATCTGGCCAAGCCTCTCTGGGGGCTTTATAGCTTTTCTTTATTTCATCTGTGCTGCAATTTAAACTTGGGAGGACAGCAGAACTTAATTTTTTAAGTCTAAACAAGCTGCCCTCTAATTATGCTGTGTGTCTCTACTTTCTCATCACTCAATAATAATACTGCTTGGGACTGTGTCCTGGTGAGGCAGGTTAAGCCACCTCTTGCAACACTGGCATCCTGCACCAGAGTGGGAGGCCTCGGCTGCTCGGCTTCCCTTGAGCTCCCTGCAAATGCACCTGGGAGGCAGCAAGGACGCCTCAAGACCTGGGCGCCTGCCATCCATGCAGGAGACCTGGATGGAGTTCCCGACTTCTGGCTTTGGTCTGGCCCAGTCCTGGCTGTTGGAACCATCTGGGGAGTGATCTAGCAGTTGAAGATTAGTCAATCAATCAGTCATTCAAGCTTTCATTTGGGAGTCCATCAGCAGATGGAAGAAAACTCTGTAACGATGCCTTTCAAATCAATCAATATCAATCTTTAATTAAATACCATGATGGTTAACAATCAATAATCCTTCCTGAGCCAAGCCCTCTCCCAGGGGCTCTCCCTGCACCAACCCCACGCCTCCCAAACCTACAGACAGGAAACAGTCAAAGAGATGAAACAGCAGTCATTCTCCCAAAGCCACAAAGCCAAGATCTGAATCCTGGCACTGCAATCCCACAGCTCACTTGTTTCAACTCCGGAAGGCCAACCCATCTCCCACCTGACTCCACGCTGGGTCATCAAAGATGACTCAGAGAAGCGCTGGGTTTACAGGCAGCACGGGCTGCCAAACACATAAAAGATAATTACTACAAGCTCCGTGGGCCTAACAGAGGCCTTTAAAATCACTACGGAAACCAAGAGGCCGGGAGGTTGCCAGGGCACTTTGGCTGGGCTTCTACTGGAGCTGGGAGCTGACAGGCGGGCAGGCATTCCTGGGGTGAAGAGTGGAAGGGCATTCCAGGTAGAGAACAGGATGTGCCCAGGTACAGCAAGGTGAGTGAGCCCGTGGAATCCAGTGTGGCGCAGGGAGGGAAGTGAGCAGAGCTGATGGAGGGGAAGTTTTTCTTTCCCTTTGGAACTCACTTTCAAATGAAATATTATCCTGCTGTGCAGGGTGCAGGTAAGAATATAAGCAGGACTGTTCAACTTTACTATGGTGTGGAAAACATTCAGTGGCCAGGGTTCGTTCTTCAAAACTTGGATTTTGATCTTTGTCGAGCTGTCAATCAGCCGCCCCATCCTCTCTCCCAGGACTCTTGGCAGTGGGGCAGCTCCCAAGTCAGCCATCGCTCGGCGGTGGCACTGCGCAGTACCGCTGAGCCAGACTGGGCAGTAGGTTAGATGTCATCAGTGCCTTTCCCTAGAATCTATCACTCTGCAAGGGGCTTATCAGGTTGGAACCCCACCCAAAGCCGGGGGCATCTGAATTTCAGAGCCTGGCAAGCCAGAAAGAGGCTGGCACAGAGAAGGGCAGAGGTGGTAAGCAGGTGCACCCTCGGAAGCCTGGGTTAGAGCACTGAAGATGTTATGAACAAAACCGTTCCCGTGCGTGTTGGGGATTGTGCCCATAAGTTTGACTCTCAAAGTGATCAATGACCCAGAAAATGTTAACGATCACTGCTCTTAAGCCGGCTGGGAGCCAGATCTCCAGGCAACTCAAAACACCTGGAGAAACCCAAAGACACAGTAAGGGGAAAAAAATCCAGAAAACCAACCATTGCAAGCTAAATGAGAAGTCCTCTCAGACCTTACTGGAAAGGATGACAAGCACTGTAGCCCGAGACTGTTCCAGCCTTAGGATCTGAGACAATAATGTCTGCCTGCCTTCACTCAGTACTATTGCGCAAGCTGCCACCCTGGCCAGGACCCCAAATGTTCATGATTTGCTGATAAGCCATGCATGGCTCCAGCTGGTAATCTAATTCTCCTAAGGAAAGTCTTCCCTCTAAACCTCGAGAAAGCAGCAAGGAAACGCAGGAAGCTGGAGCCACAGGCCAGGTACTTCTCTAAGCTAATATCTGAAAGAAAACTTAAAAAATAAACCACATGTCACCTTCACTTTAATTTTCTAGCACAAGATTAAAAGGATGGCTGTTTCCTGGGGAAGGAGTCTCAATGATTTACACCACGGCAGTGTGGCCCCCTGCTGGGACATGACCAGGGACACCCCTCCCCTCAGCCACAGCATCCTCACACATGACACCACCAGCATCAACATCTCCTAGGTCTTCCAGCACCAGATTTCACCCTGTTGTTGACTTCCTCAGTGCTACCCTGTTGAAAGTAGCCCAAGAGTCAAGAGAAAGTGGCTTCCGGGGGATTCCAAGGGGGAGAGAGGCCTCAGGCACTTGGCAAAGGAGGCCAGGGGGAGCAGAATGAGGATGGAAACCACCAGCAGCCACCCTGGAGCCGGCAGCTGTCTGGGTTCGCTGGGCAGCCCTCATCCCACGGGGACTGTGTGCTCAGGCAGGCTGCTCACCCTCTCTGCTCTTCCTCACCCATGCAATGGGGCTCACCACTGGCCTTCTGCACGGAACTCTAACAATTCGATGAGCCACTGTTCATAAATATGTTTAGAAAACATCTGGAACATAACTGTTTGACAAATACACCAATTCTTCCCAAAATTCCTTGGTTAAGGGAATGGGCTCTATCTAGGGCTGACATTGTGCCATTGTGGGTTAAACTGCTGCTTGCAGCGCCAGAATCCCGTACAGGCACCAGTTCGTGTCCTGGCTGCTCCACTTCTGATCCAGCTCCCTGCTAATGTGCCTAGGAAAGCAACAGAAGATGGCCCAAGTCCTTGGGGCCCTGCACCCACAGGGGAGACCTGGAAGAAGCCCCTGCCTTTGGTCTGGCTGTTGCAGGCATTTGGGGAGTGAACAGTGGATAGAAGATCTCTCTCTCTCTCTCTCCCTGGGTAACTCTGCCTCTCAAATAAATAAATAAGCCTTGAGAGAGAGGGAGAGAGGGGGAATGGGAGAGAGGGAGGGAAGGAAAGAGGGAGAGGGAGACAGAGAGAATGGGCTCTGTCTCAATGTTCAAGTGTGAAGTAAAACACCAAAAACCATCACTATGGTACAGTCTGTCATTGGAAACAAAAGACATTAATCAGAAAATCAAATTAAGATCCACCGTTTTGAGCTCCTGTGGCAGGTGAACCACCCTGCTAGATGCTGGGAGATAAAGAAACAGATTATTCCGCCTAGAAAATACTTATATAAATCCCAGGTGCCCGGACAAGTGAGGGACAAGGACCCATGTGACAGATGTTAGATTTATACTGAGGAACTTAGCCCACAACTTCCAAAGGAAGACAGAAATCCTGCAAAAGCAATAATGGTTAAAGAGTCTGCATTTAATTACAGGTTGATGTTAATGTCTTGTGTGTTTTTATTGGATAACTAAAGCCTAGATGTGTTGACAAGTTTGGAAACAGAATGACCACTGAATACTAATTGATTTTACTGTGCCCAAAAGGTTAGCATGAAGGAAAAATGAAGAGTTTCTGTCTTTATCAGATTCTGTGCCAGCCACAGCACCACAGCTTACAGGCATCTCTTTCAATTCTCACAATTCCAAGCAGAAATTATCTTCATTTTCTTCTGACAAACAGGCGAAGCAACTGCGATTTAGAGAGGTTAAAGGTCACCCAGCCAACAAGTGGAGCAGAACTTGTCAGGAATCCAAAATAACCAGGCACCTTAAGGAACTGATGGATAATTAAATTCCCAATGTCACCAACGCCGGGCTTATGGACTAATTTCTCAATAACCTGTCCTCATTCCATGTCTCAGCGCCAACCCCTTCCAAATAATAATCCTAATACTGGTAGCAGGATTTCTACTTGTTGAGTACATTATTTAAATTCTATTGTGGCTCTTCGTCTATATAATCAGTATTTAATCCTACGTAGATCTTATTGTTCCCAATTTACACAAGAATCTGGCCTCAGAGAAATGCAGTAACTTGCCCAAAACAGCACTGCTAATCAATGACAGAGCCAGGATAGGAGACCAGGATGTGGAGCCTAGAGTTGGCTCACCCCACTGCTCACTGCACTATGAAGACAGAAAACGCCCATGCAAACTGAAACCCGGACTCAGCTTCAAACTCTGTCATCAGGCTGTGCTTCCCAAGGCACACCTTCTCTCTTCTCAACAGATCCTGTCCCTGGGAAGCTAAGGTGGACCCTTCCCAGACAAGGTGTCCCCACCAACTTAGTGCCCCAGTGGACACTGATGGGACTGCGATGCAAGCCCAAGTGGAGAGCAGAGGGAAGAAGGAATGGAAAGGAGGTGCCCCTCCCCCTCCCCACCCGCATTCCCGGCCTGGCCCGGCCCCGCCCTCTGTCCCCACAAGGTAGCTAGGCAACGGGCCCCACACACAAAGAGGAGAGAGGTGCCAAGCCTTGCTAGACAGGTCTTCAAAGGCAGGCAGGACTGGTAACCTATAAATATCCACAAGGTGAGGGAACACATGAACTAAGAGATAAGGGACAAATACTACAAATGTTTCAGAGTCTGGATCTCCAGTGGGAGGAAGACGACAAAGAACCCTGGTGAGACGCCTGTCCACAGAACCGCAGGCCAGGCTGGGAAGTAGGAGAGCAAAGCCCAGGACCACCGGGTTATCACATAACAGTCAACAGGCTGCAGGCGAAGCATTGCAGCTCTCCTGGTGACACAGCATGGAAACCAGGGCATGGACCTGGTGATAAAAAGGGGCTCCCAAAGTTTGTGGAGGGGCTGGGGCTGTGGCATAGCTGGTAAAGCCGCCATCTGCAGCACCGCATCCCGTTAGGGCGCTGGTGCAAGTCCTGGCTGCGCCACTTCCGATCCAGCTCCCTGCTAATGTGCCTAGGAAAGCAACAGAAGATGGCCCAAGTCCTTGGGGCCCTTCACCGCTGTGGGAGACCTGGATGAAGCTCCTGGCTTCCACAGTGGCCCAGCCCCGGATGCTGCGGCCATTTGGGGAGTGAACCAGCAGAGGGAAATTAATTATCTCTCGCTCTCTCTCTCTGTCCCTCACCCCATCCCGTCTTTCCTTCCCTCTGCCTCTCCTTCTCTGTAACTCTTAAAAAACAAACAAACAAAGAAAGGTTCGTGGAAAATGGAATTACAAGCTGGGTCGGGGCAGGTGACTGACGTCTCAGTGGAGCATTTAGCTTCCTGGCTCTGGCTCCTGACTCCAGCTTCCTGCTAATGCAGACGCTGAGAGGAGCAGCAGTGGCTCAGGTAAATACCACTCCTGTGGGAGACTTGGGTTGAATTCCTGGTTCCCAGCTCTGTCAGCCCCTCTCAGGTATTTGGCAGTAAACCAGCAGATGGAATCACTCAGTCTGAATCTCTCCCTCCCTCTCTCTCCTCCTCCACCCAAATAAAAGATAAATACATTAAAAAAAAATTAGACACAAGTTTATTGTGGTGTAAAAAAAGAGAAAATCTGTGCACTTTTCCCATAAGATGTATTTTGCACTGAGTTTTTGAAGCTCCTTGGATGCATTTCAAGTGCTCAGAAGCCTGGATGCAGGTCCTGGGTCTCAACTCTGCTTTGGGTACTGAAATTAAAAGATGATCTCCATAAAACGAAAGTAAAGCATTAAGCTGCGGCCGGCAAGGCCCGCATCACAAAGGAGTGCCAGTTCACGTGCTGGCTGCTCCACTTCCGATCTAGTTCCCTGCTAATGTCTTGGGACATTAGCCACTCATATGGGAGACCCAGATGGAACTCCAGGCTTGAGCCTGGTCCAGCCCTGGCTGTTGTGGTCATTTAAGGAATGAATCAGTGGATGGAAAATCTCTGTCCCACTTCTCTCCGGCTCCACACTAACTCTGCCTTTCAAATAGACATCTTAAAAAGAAAAGACAGTGTAGTGTTAGAATTCCCTGCTTCACCAAGTTCCTCAAGCACAAATAGCAGACATAAAGAAGATAAAGTCTTCCAAAAGTCCATGGAAAATGCACATTATGAACATAACTATGTTGGGCCGGCGCTGTGGTGTAGTAAGCTAAGTTTCCACCTGCAGCTCCGGCATCCTACATGGGCGCCGTTTCAAGCCCCAGCTGCTCCTCTTCTGATCCAGCTCTCTGTTATGGCCTGGGAAAGCAGTGGAAGATAGCCCAAGTCTTTGGGCCCCTGCACCCATGTGGGAGACCCGGAAGAAGCTCCTGGCTTCAGGCTTTGGATCAGCACAGCCCCGGCTGTTGTGGCCATTTGGGAAGTGAACCAGCGGACAGAAGACCTTTCTCTCTGTCTGCCTCTCTCTGACTCTACCTTCTCAAATAAATAAAAATATTTTTTTAAAAAGAAAATATCTATGCAGTTTTCAGTTTTTTTGTAGCAAGTAAATTATGTTTTATTTCCACATTTCCATTAGCTTTACTATGTAAAATACTCTTGAATATTTGAAAGGCAAGTTAGGGAGCAAGCCACGGCTTGGGACATGGGTCGCATCCTCTACTGGAGTTCATGTCACAGCTCCGCTTCTGATTCCAGCTTCCTGCTAATGTGCACCCTCAGAGGCAGGGGGTAATGTCTACCTACTTGGGCCCCTGCTACCCTGAATTATTTCCTGGCTCCCAGCTTTGGCCTGGCCCAGCTACAGCTACTGCCAACATGTGGAGAGCGAAGTAGTACATGGAAGATCTGTCTCTCTCTGCCTTGAAAATAAAAAAAAAAAATCTGAAATGAAACTCTGCTTCAGTAAAACACATCCACTCAATAGCATTCATTATGAAATTGTGATTTTCCATTTTTTTAAAAGAGAACATTCTTTATGGATTTTCCCTGCGACTTCTTGGGTGTGTGTGAGATTACATAAAAGAAAAAATGAAGACAAGGAGCCAAATTGAATGTGTTCTAAATTCTACCCTCAGATACTTGTTTCACATTGAGAAACGGACATTTGGATTTCTCTTGTACAGTGTTAAATGCCTTCAAAGCAAGTGCTGTGACCATTCTCATGCCTACACAAAGCCCCGATCTGTATATAAAATAACAGTAGATAATCCTACACGTCCCGGCCCAAACACTGCTGCTTCTAAGGACCTTTCCTCAACTTCCTAGCCCCAGTAATTACTTTCCTCTTATGTCTGTTACAGTAATCCATTTTTCCTCATTTTGTGACTTTCTACCTAACTCATAAGGCATCTCTGTCACAGGGTAGGTTCCCAGGAAATGCTTTTTACCAACTATGTGATATCATGTTTCAAACTTTAGACAAAATACAGTATTGGGACATGTCATGTGTACCTCATGGAATTCTTCATGGGAAGTACACACAAAAACCACACGCACACTGTGGAAGTCAGGAAAATATCACCAGAAAGAGGAAATCGAACAATTCTTACATTTTCTTTAAGAAATTTTACTTGAAAAACCATTGTTGCAGATCTGCCTGTCCAAAAATAAAGTTAAACTGGCCTGGTGGTAATTTTTTGCAATGCCAGGAAGCTGGCGAGTATGCGATTAAACTTGCTTCCCCTTAGCTCCACCAGAGATGCTATCAACGCTGCTAAACAGAAGGTTCTACAAGTTCACAACCAGTTCACAACCAGCACATGCAAAAATAACCTTGAGAAAGACCAAACAAACTGTGTCTAATTTTCACACAAGTCACTACATATAAACTCTGAATCTCTCACAATCCCTGAACTTTTTCACTCATCGTCTGTCATAATTCAACATAAACAGCCTGTTAAAGCGTGGGAGGAAAATAAATGAAAATTGGACATTTTCATGCCTTTGGATAAATATTTTGCACTTTTCACTCACTAGCCTGTCACCTGACTCCGAGTTTCTAAACCCTTTCTATCAGTGCTCGATGTGCCAGCGCCTCTCCACCGCCCAGCCCCAGCTTCACCTGTGAACTATTTATCCTGCTGCAAGAATGCAGGAAGTGTTTGCAGGAGAAACCCTAGAACATGACAGGCGCAAAGACCTGTCAGATCAGCTTTAGCCATTTCTTCTTCTAACCTCTATTCCTTAGCTAAGTGATTTTCCCAAAAGATACCGCCTAACTGGTAAAACAGGAAGTCCCCAGAAGGCGCCTATAACCTTGCTCAAAGAATCACAATTGCGGTTAGTCCAGGAAAGACTCCAAGGGCTCCATGCACACAATGCCCTTAGCTAAGGGGATGACCTTGAACTAGTCATTTTACCTTCCCATGATTCAGTTTCTTCATTTGGTGACTGGTCTCGGCTTTGATATTTGCTAAGAAAAGCTTTGACTTTTCTTGGATTTTACACACATAAGTCTATTGGGTTCCAGGGTCCTAGCTTCACCCTGACCCAGCCTCAGCTGTTGAGGTCATTTTGCGAAATGATGGTTGGAAGATCTTGATCTCTCTCTGCCTTTCATATAAACAGGAGGACATCATTTTTTAAAATGCACTTTGGGGGCCGGTGCCGCAGCTCACTAGGCTAATCCTCCGCCTTGCGGCGCCGGCACACCCGGTTCTAGTCCCGGTTGGGGCTCCAGATTCTGTCCCGGTTGCCCCTCTTCCAGGCCAGCTCTCTGCTGTGGCCAGGGAGGGCAGTGGAGGATGGCCCAAGTGCTTGGGCCCTGCACCCCATGGGAGACCAGGATAAGTACCTGGCTCCTGCCATCGGATCAGCGCAGTGCGCTGGCCGCAGCGCGCCAGCCGCGAAGGCCATTGGAGGGTGAACCAACGGCAAAAGGAAGACCTTTCTCTCTCTCTCTCTCACTGTCCACTCTGCCTGTCAAAAATAGAATAAAATGTACTTTGGAACTTGCATTAGAACATTTCAATTTGTACATTAATGTGGAAGAAATCGAATTCATTATGATCCATCCAGGAATGCTGTTTATAACTCTATTTTATTCATGTCTTCAACATCTCTCAGAATACAATATGCTTGTGGTCTTGCAAGTGCACTGTTTTTAATTGCTTCGATTGTGTGTTTTTTAAAAGGAGGTTTTTAAAGATTTACTTATTGATTTGAAAGAGCTACAAAGAGGCAGAGGCAGAGAGAGGTCTTCTATCTGCTGGTTCACTCCCCAGATGGCGCAACAATTGGAGCTGGGCCAATCAAAAACCAGGAACCAGGAGCTTTCCCAGGTAGGTGCAGGGGCCCAAGGACCTGGACCATCCTCCAAAGCTTTCCCAGGCACATCAGCAGGGAGCTGGATCACAAATGGAACAGCCAGGACTTGAACCCACACAGGATACTGGCACTGCAGGAGGCACCTCCAAGCTACACCAAAGGGCAGGCCCCTCCATTGTGTTTTTATTTTATTTTTTTGACAGGCAGAGTTAGACAGTGAGAGAGAGAGAGACAGAAAGGTCTTCCTTCCATTGGTTCACCCCCAAAATGGCCGCTGCGGCCAGCACACTGTGCTGATCCGAAGCCAGGAGCCAGGAGCTTCTTGCAGGTCTCCCACATGGGTGCAGGGCCATCCTCCATTGCCCTCCTGGGCCACAGCAGAGAGCTAGACCAGAAGAGGAGCAACCGGGATTAGAACCCTGTGTCCATATAGGATGCCGGCGCCGCAGGCGGAGGATTAGCCAAGTAAGCCACAGCGCCGGCCCCTCCATTGTATTTTATAATTGATTATAAAAATCTATGCTAGATTTTTTTTTTAAAGCCCAGAAATTTTTGTATTGTTCTTACCAACCATCTTACTAAACTTTGTTATTGGTTCTTTTTTCCCCCCAACTGAAAAAGGTAAGTAAAAGACTAGGGGAAATATTTACCAAATACATTGCAAACAAAACAATCATGTCCACAACATATAAATAGCGCCTCCAGGTCAATAAAAACACAACACATGGCACAGCAGGTTAGGCAGTCATCTGCAGTGCTAGCATCCCACAAGGGTGCTGGTTCAAGTCCTGGTAGCTCCGCTTCTGATCCAGCTCTCTGCTACTGTACCTGGAAAAACAGTGGAAGATGGCCCAAGTTCCTGGGCCCCTGTACCCACATGGGAGACCTGGAAGAAGCTCCTGGCTCCTGGCTTTAGCCTGGCCCAGCCCCAGCAGTTGCAGCCATCTGGGGAGTGAACCAGTGGATCAAAGATGTCTCCTCTCTCCCTAACTCTTTCAAAAGTCAGTTTTAAAATTCTATAAAAGAGGGGCCGGCGCTGTGGCATGGGAAGTTAATCCTCTGTCTGTGGCACCAGCATCCCATATGGGCACTGGTTCTAGTCCCAGCTGCTCCTCTTCCAATCCAGCTCTCTGTTATAGCCTGGGAAAGCAGTAGAAGATGGCCCAAGTCATTGAGCCCCTGCACCTGCATGGGAGACCTGGAAGAAGCTCCTGGTTTTGGATCGGCACAGCTCTAGTTGTTGTGGCCATTTGGGGAGTGAACCAGCAGATGGAAGACCTTTCTCTCTCTCTCTCCCTCTCACTGTCTGTAACTCTACCTCTCAAATAAATAAGTAAAATCTTAAATATATATATATATATATAGAGAGAGAGAGAGAGAGAGAAAGAACAGAAAAACACACAACCTAACAGAAAATATTCAAAGAATAGAAACCACCAAGTTGTTGAAAATCTAAAACTAGCCAGTGAACACACAAAAAACATTAACTTTCATTAATAATAAAAATACAAACTAAAGTAGTGAAATGTCTTCTTCCAGCCAATGATCATGAACTAGGAAAGACAACAAGTAGTGTTAGAATACCAAAGGTATAGATACTTCAGATTGGACTGTATGTTACTAAGACTTTATAGAAGGCAATTCAGCATTAACTAAATGCACATGACTTTTTAATCCAGAAATTCCATTTCCAGCAATCTTTACATTAGATTCAAGTTCTAGAGTTAAAAAGTATATTATAGGGCCTGCTGCTTGGGACCCCAGCATCCCATATGCTGGCTGGTTTGTATCCTGCTGCTCCATTTCTGATCCAGCTCTCTGCTAATGGCCTGGGAAAGCAGTACAAGATGGCCCAAGTACTTGGGCCCTGACACCCATGTGGGAGACCCGGCAGAAGCTCCAGGCTCCAGACTTCAGCCTGACCCAGTCTTGGCAGTTGTGACCATATGAGAAGTGAATCAGAAGATGGAAAATCTCTCTCTATATATAAATTATTAGGTGGCATATATGGTTTAAAAAATATCCTTAAATTGCTCAAGTATATGTGGTTTATTTATTCAGATGTATGTTAGTATATATAAATAGTGTGGGGAGCAACTCGGACTAGACTGTTACTGGAATTAAGACTTATTCTATACATCTGCTCTCCCACAATATGGCGCTGAGAAGGCAATAACAACTTCTACGCAGCTGCCTCTCACCAACTTGAGTGATGACCTGCAGGAGCTGATCCTGCTCCTGATTGGAGGAGAGCAGCGTACTCGGCGTGTGGGTAGCAGAGTTGGGATTGGTGGAAGAGGACTATAAAGGAGGAGAGAGACAACATGCACCAGGAACATCTATCTGAAGGAACACCTGAGCAGCCCCCGAGAGAGCCGGCCAGCGGTATGCCGCTCCCCCGCGGAAGTGGGGAAAGTGGCAGGGGGAACCGCCCTTCCACGGAGGTGGAAGGGTCGGTAGCCAACCTGGGAAGGACCAGCAGCAAACCCAGGAAGGGCCGAGCAGACAAAAGAACAGCGCAGGGTCCTGTGTCGTTCCTCCACGAAGAGGGGGAGTGACATAATTGCCGTGACTCGGATATGAAGCCTAGGCAGGGTTTAGTGTCGTTCCTCCACGAAGAGGGGGAGCGACAAAATAGGTTGTATTTACCAACATGTATGCATATATATATCACAAAGAATACATAACCAAATTAAAATGTGCATTTCTAAAAACAGTACACAGGGCAAATAAGTGGTAACTCAGCTGGATACAATGTAACTATCCCACACCACTAGAAATACCAGCAGAGACTTGACCAAAGATGTCCATGCAAAGATATTTCCTGCAATTGCATTAGTAACGGCAAAAGTACTAAAAATAACCCACGTGCCAGTGGGCAGGAAATGGTTAATCTATCTTGGTATTCCCATTCAATGCAATGCGCTATGTGGCTGCTGTGCAGAGTGAGCCACAGCCCTACTCAGGAACAGGGAAGACCTAGGAATTACTGTGAAGTTAAAAATAAGGAACACAAAAGAAAAAAAGTTTCATCTTACGTATTCAGTAAGTGCACAGAGAGGCATATTAAACCAGTGACTGTGATTACACTTCTGGGATGGGGACAGGGGACAGGATGGGGATAGGACATAGAAAGGGAAGTTGCATTGTTTGCTGTGTGTACAGCTGTATTTTATACTTGTAAACATTCCAAGGCCTTATGACTTTTTAATTTTTTAAACAGAAAAATGGGGTGATATGACTTATGCTTGATCCATTTTCTACAAGTCCATCAAGGCATTGCAAGATGCCTCCACCTTCGTTTCAGCCACACATCAGGTGCAGGAGTCACAGTGAGCCAGGGCTGTGCAGACATTAAGAAACAACACAGAGACGCTGTCCAGCCATTCCCGACCTTCTGGGAAACGCTAAATACCCAGACGTCCTGATCCATCTTGTTTCTGTAAGACCATAAAATATCTGAACATTTTAACCAGCTTGTCAGTGATCTAGGACACAAAAAGACTTTGTTATTCTTAACGGAGGTAAAAAGATGGATCTGTCCTCTTCAAGAATAACCTTCGTCCACCACAAAGAAAACATCGCGAGGGCAGAGGGAGGGCAGCGAAGTCTATGTATGTACAAGCCTGGAAAGCAGGGAACACACTACTTCCTATAGATGAACGTTTACACAAACATTAACTCCACTAGCGGAGGGCCCCTTTCGACCCTTTATCATCTTGTTTAGTTTATCTGGCAAGAGGATGCAAACCAAACCCAACAAGAAGCAGGGGACACTCTTCCAGCTCCTATGTCGCTGGTTTATCCGGAAAAAACATGCCGTATCCTGCCTCGTTGGGATTTCCCGATCCTGAAAATCCCACATTGCAAAGAAGCGTCCCTTGGAAGGGTACGAAAGGGAGTCATTGTGGTACCTGAAAACTTAGCCTCATACAATCTATTCTTGAAACATTTATTGATTTGAAAGGCAGATTTGGGGTGGGGGTGGAGAGAGAGATTGCTTTCCTATGTGCTGGTTCATTCCAGCAAACGGCTACGGCAGCCAGGGCTGGGCCAGGCTGAAGCCAGGAGCCTGGAACAGACTTCTTAAATACAGGTTAACACAAGACCGAACTGACAAATGTCGTCCGCAGCACTTCTTAGACACAAAGAAATGAGGCCTTCCTCCTGCGCAATGCACTTCTCACATAGCCCTCCCAGGACGCATCCCTCAAGGCATAGCAGGAAAAGGCAGAGTGGCCGCCACACCAAGCCGAGAACAGCACTGGCCCAGCCTCGGCTGCCCCAAAGCCGGATCTTTCCAGCCAAGCCTGGGCCCGGGTCTGTCTTGCCCTCTTGAGACCCCTGAGTTCCTGGAAGCCTGGTCCTAAAACCTGGGGTCTGACAGGGCCAATAATAAAGACACTAAAATGAAAGGGACGCTGCCCCCTTGTTAGGGAAGCGAGTGGCACTCAGCAGGACCAAAAGCATGGAGCACCCAGGGCCGGGGCCTGCTCTGCTGGTGGACTGAACGAGCTGGCAGCAGGGCACGGGGAGACGCATCAACAGACCCGGGAGACAGAGCCGTACCATCCGGGGATGGATCCGTTCAGTGCGGGCAAGGCCGTCAGGGGCCCTGGTGAGCGTGGGGTGTGGGCGCCTGAGCGTTTGAAGCGGCCAGGGCAGAGGTCTGGGACACAGCTCATCACCCCTGGGAGTGCAGGACAATGGGCAGCACGGAGGGCTCAGGAACCAAGGACAAAGGGCAGAAAGGAGACCGTGTGGGGTGGACGCAGGTCGGAAGCGAAAGCCAAGGAGGCAATGTCGCAGGTGGAAAACTCCCAAGTGATTTTTGTTTTCTTCCTCATACTTTCCTGCAGGTTCCCAGGATCCTCTCAATGACACGCATTTTGTTATTTATCAGGAAAAAATCTCTTCTACCAGAAAACTCTGCAAAAGCTTCTGTCATGATGTCTAAGTTAAGGAGCAGGATCAGTGCACTCCCCACGGGGGTACGTGCCTTCTCTGGGTCTGCCGATGGCTTTGCACAGATCCGGCGCTGTGCTGCGGCCTCGTGACCAGTGACACACACTGTCCAGCCTCCAGGCCAAGGTCTGGGATCCCAGCAGGGCAGAGCAGAGTCGGCCGACCCCTGGGCACATGGCCCAGTGACCTTGGCTTCACTGGCATACTGTTCTAAGCAAATGAGCTAAGCACCAACAGGCCTGCTTACTCTGCCCCACTTCCTAAAGTTCCTCAACTCTGCACCATTTCCTATTAAAAAAAAAAATATTCCACCTACAAATATGCACAGAGAGAAGAGGTCCAAGGCTCACCCAGAGTATTTGTTCATTACCTCTACATAGGGTTGATGTTTACCCACGGGCGACTTGCCCTGGCAAACAGGAGTGTACCATTAATGAGAGTGCAGGTAGCCCCTGAGCCAGCACAGACAGTACCCAGCGACCCAATGCCTGCTGTTCTGAGGACAGTGAGAGGGCACGAGCAAAGTCCTCTTACAGTCAACAAGGATAGACGTACGACAGCCTCCTCCCCAGAAATCTGGGTGTTTCTTTCACATCATCCAGCTATAACAGCATCCTTCTTGGATCAGGCTGACCATTCTTCTCATTCTCTTCACTTGGTAACAAACTCAAAATACACAGGTTATTGTTTATGCCTGACCTGAAGGAATCAGAGGGAACCCCGATCCAAGAGAACACGGCCAGGGGGAGCACGCAGGCTGCTGCAGGTGGGAGAGGCCCAGACCCAACCCTGCTCTGGTGCGGGAGTCCCACACAAGCACCTCGTAGGTTCTCCTCCAGCTCCTTCAACCCGTGTAGGTGCAAATCTACGTCGCTATACTGAGGACCAGGGTGCGGACAGGGGATCTTTAAATCTGGATTTCGAGAAGATGGGTGTTTGGCCTAGCGGTTAAGACACCATCTGGCACAGCCGCAGCCCACGTCAAGAGCGCCTGGGTTCCAGTCCTGGTTCTGGTCTCCATTCCAGCTTGCTGCTAACTCTGGGAGGCCGTAGTGGCAGCTCAAGAGCTGGGCCCCTGACCCCCGTGTGGGAGACCGGATTGAGTTCCCAGGTTCTTGCCTGGCCCAGCCCTAGCTGATTTTGGCATCTGGTGAGTGACCCAGCAGCTGAGAGACCTCTGTCTCTACTTCTCAAACAAATTAAATAACCAAGTAAGTAGGATAACTGTTGTTTTGTTTAAAAGGAACACTACTGAAATGTTTCCTAGGCTTTTTTTTTTTTTTTAAGAGATATAACTTTTTTTTTTAAGATTAATTTATTTGAAAGGCAGAGTTACAGAGAGGCAGAGACAGAGAGAGAGAGGTCTTCCATCCACTGGTTCACTCTCCAAATACCCGCAATGGCCAAAGCTGTGCTGATCCAAAGCCCGGAGATTCTTCTGGGTTTCCCACGTGGGTGCAGGGGCCCAAGGACTTGAGCCATCTTCTACTGCTTTCCCAGGCCATTGCAGAGAGCTGGATTGGAAGTGGAGCAACCGGGACTCGAACCAGCGCCAATATAGGATGTCAGCACTGCAGGCAAAGGCTTTACCCACTATGCCACAGCGCTGCCCCCCCTTTAATTCAGTATTTAAAAAAAAAAATGAAGTTTACTTGTTTACTTCAAAGAATTCTTCGGAAAGTAGGCTATCTTTCCAGGGAAAGAAAATTTAAGAACTCAACTCTGAAATATTTCTGTTCAAATGGATCTTACTATAATTGGTTTGGAGAAGGCAAGAATCAAGGAGTAGGGGTGCTAAAAATAGAGGCGGTGAAACTCAGGGTGGGGGGCGCACTTGTGAGACAGCACTCCTAATTAGCAAAAATGTGGTATCGCCCGTATTAAAATAGGAAATCTGAGCCCATTCCGGGAACAGGGTCACGGCCTGCCACAGTCATCTGGGCTCAGGGCTGGCCCGGCTCCCCCAAAGAGGTCCCTGGGCGCAGTGCACAGCCTTATAAGGCAACTGTGCCGGGAAAGCAGATAAGAACTCCACCAAGCACTCCGCAAATACCAACTCAGCCATCCTCCCAGCCACTCACGCCCCCTCCCCAGAGCCTGGGCGAGAAGGATCCCCGCTAGTCACGATTACCCACAGCACAGCACGGTGGGCAAGCGGCTGGCAGCCCACCTCCCGCACCTGGTTCAGGGCCAGTCTCATCAGGAGCAGAGCAAACGCTCTCCCGCTCATGAACAGGAGGGAGGAGGAGAACTGCTCAACTTTGACACCAAGCAAGGAAGACTCCCCCCTCCCGTCCCCTTTATCTCCCACTGGGCCTCCACAAAATTCCAATCCTACTTCACAGCCTAGAAGGGAGAAAGGCAGGCCGGGGATGCGCCTGCCCCAAGTCTGTCTCTGTCTGCCACCGGGACACATTTAACAGCATTTCACCTCTGCCAGCAAATTCCACAACTGCGGCTACACAGCGCCAGGAAGAAACCCGACAGTAACCTACAGGGCTTGGGGAGACCTGACAGCTCCATTACCTCTGGTAAAATTAAGAAATTTCCAATATGAGTCCTCAAATGGTGGTTACTGAGAATGCACACAATGTATCTTATAGCCAGGTGTCAGAAATAAGAATAGTAGCTACTAAAAAAAAAAAAAAAATTAAATGTCCCCCAGAACACAGGCTCTGCTAGAACATGGCTCCCCACACAGGTGGCACTCTTAGCTTTTTGCCCTGTGTATCTCGACCACCAAGCAGGTGCCATGATCGGTACGCATTTGTTAGATGGACTGTCTTTAAAAAAGGCGGGGGAGGGGGCTCAAGAGCCAAACACACACATGGACTGTCATAGTCCACTGTGTGTTCTGCAACCAAACAGCTGAGGCTGGGTAACTTATTACATAGCTTCTTTGGCTCATGATTCTGTCAGCTGCATCCAAACGGCGTGCACCTGCGTCCTGGTGAGCGTCTCTGGGCTGTGTCTCAGGGCTGAGAAGCAGAGAAGGAAACCATGGAGTGCAGCGGGCCAGGCGTGTGGGTGACCCTGCTTTCCAACAGAAGGGCCTCCCCTGCTGGGGGAGCCACTCCCAGGACCTCCAAGGCCTCAGCTCCAGCACAGGAACCTTTGGGGATCTCACGCAAACCATTGGCAGCCCTGATGCAGACACATGGAAGGATGCAAGTGGAAGTGCTAGGTGTTCTAGTCAGTATGCCAGGGGAGAAAGGCTGAACGAGTTTCCAAGAATAGGGTACCCCCCAAAGTGGGAGGCAGCCAAATGTTCACCAGCAGCTGACTGGAGCTACAACATGGTAGAGCCATTCGGCGGGAAAATTATTCAGCCATCAAAAAGATCAAGGTCTAAACAGCAAGCTGAGTGAAACGCAGCAGATCCGAAAGGCCAGTATCGACGTCATTGCAGGGCTATGGTTACCTGTAACAGGCAAACGCGCAGCGACAAAGAGCAGCAGGTTAACAGTTGCCCTGGCTGGGGAGAGGAAGAAACCATGGCTCAGGGCTTTTTACACGGGAGGAAGCTGACAAAATGTTCTACAACTAGTGGCAATGGTCATACAACTCCAAGTCTATTAAAAAGTATTTAATTGCGCATTTTAAAAGAGTAGATCTTAGGACATGTAGATTATAACCTCAACAGAGCTGGATTGTAACCACCACCAAGAATAAGGACCTCGGTGGGTGCTCCAGATTCAGGACCAAGGAGCCTCAGAGCTACCTGGTGTATGGGGAGTAGCACCTTGGGCGGAGCAGTGTTGCAAACCAAGGCGGGGAGCCAGCCGAGGTTCTGAGTGGTTGCGTCAGATTTCCAGCTGCGTCAGATTTCCGACAGGTGAGATGCAGAAGGTGACAAAGACCAGACACTGGGGACAAGGGTAAGGCAGAGGCCACAGCTGGGAAAGCAGCAGGAGATGGCTCAAGTGCCCACTGTACCCGCATGGGAGACCTGGAAGCAGCTCCTGGCTTCAGCCTGGCCCAGCTCTGGCTGTTGTAGCCTTTTGGGGAGTGAACCAGTGGATAGAAGACTTTTTTTTCTCTCTCTGACTCTCTGTAACTCTGCCTTTCAAATAAATAAATAAATCTTAAAAATAAAAAAGGTCCTCCTAGGCCGGCGCCGCGGCTCACTAGGCTAACCCTCCACCTAGCGGCGCCGGCACACTGGGTTCTAGTCCCAGTTGGGGCGCCGGATTCTGTCCCGGTTGCCCCTCTTCCAGGCCAGCTCTCTGCTGTGGCCAGGGAGTGCAGTGGAGGATGGCCCAGGTGCTTGGGCCCTGCACCCCATGGGAGACCAGGAAAAGCACCTGGCTCCTGCCATCGGATCATCACGGTGCGCCGGCCGCAACGTGTCGGCCACGGCGGCCATTGGAGGGTGAACCAACGGCAAAGGAAGACCTTTCTCTCTGTCTCTCTCACTGTCCACTCTGCCTGTCAAAAAAAAAAAAAAAAAAAAAAAAAAAAGGTCCTCCTGTTACCCAGTGTTTGTGGCTTCCCATGGGCTATGTGGTTCTTCCATGGGATTTGTCACAGTTTGTAATCCTCTATTTACCTGTGTTTTTGCAAAATTTTTATTTTTTAAGACAGAACAACCAAGAGAAGGGCAGAGACAGACAGAGCTCCATCCGTTAGTCCACTCCTCACATGCCTGCAACAGCCAGGGCTGGGCCAGGTCACCGCTGGCTCCCAGGGTCTGTCAGCAAGAAGCTGGAGTCGGGACGGAGCACAGGCCCCCCAGGCACTCCGATGCTGTGCAGAGGTCCGCCCCATTTCGCCCGTCCTTTCTGCAGTACCTTCGGGTGTTCCAGACTCAGAGATGCCATGAGTAATAAACAGCCCAGCTGTCCTAACGACGCAGAGCAAACAGCACAGTAACAAGTATGGTCACAGAGTAAGAGGCTTCAGGAAGTGAAGAGGGAAGAATCAAAGAGAAAAATGCTTTATCGTTCCAGTATGCTAATCTGCACGGCTTGCATGGAGCTGTAAACCCTGAACTTAAGATGAGCTGAAAAACAGCAAACTTAGCATTGCACTTGGCGGGTGTCTAATTTTCTACAGGCTGTATGTTGGTCACTTGTCAAACATGCCTGGTTGGGAAATCAGTGATGCAAACAGAAATTCTTTAAAAATATCCCCAAATAGACATCCTTCAATCACTCACTCAAAATTAACAGCTGGATACAGCTCCCCTGTGCTAAGTGTGTACTATTCACTCCTGGTTTCAAACCTTTATGAGGGTTAAACTTCCTAACTCTGGTGCCCATTTCCCTCTATCTTCTCACATATTTCCAGTTCTCTAGAGCCCATCTTTACTCCACACCATGTGGCATACCCTGGTCTACACTGATTTCTGAACTTTTACAGTGCCTTCATCCATACTGCACAAGTTTGTCATTTTTCTATAGGCTCTCACGGTATTCTTTCTATGTAGGCAGGGAAACTGCCCCTCAGTACCCATCTCTACATCCCCAGAAAGGCCAACACCATCCCAGGCCCTCAGCCTATCCAACACCAACCACCAGAACCAAGGACTCACGAAGAAGCAAGCATTGCCCTGATGTGCAAAGAAGCTTCCAGTTCCTTGGCGAGCCATCGCATACCAACCCAGAAATGCTGTCAGATTAAAAGCTCAGAAAGATGCAGATTCCGCTCAAGTGGAACAAGCAGGTTGAGTCAAGACGGGAGGTTTCCATTACATCTGCTCATTTCCTACAGTCATACTTAGCAACATGTGTGCGGGCCTTGGAGGGGGGCGGCTCCTCCACAACATGTTCTGTTAACAATTAAGGAGGCCTGTGGGCTGGGGCTAATGGTGATTACCGTGCCCACACGGGGAGACCTGAGCTGCACACTCCCTAGGCAGGATCTGGTGCTTGGTATGCTGTGGGCATCCGTAGTGCAAACAGAGCCTCCAGGGAGGTGGCTGAGGAATACTTGTGGAACCAGGCCCTCCTCCTCGACCTGGAACCTGGAGGGAGGAAAGGGGACGCCTCCCCCAGGAGAGGCACACCAGGATCTGAACCTAACTTCAAAGTCCCCTCCAAGAATGTAACTGGCTGGCTGTCCACCCAAATGTCCAACTGACCGGTAAGACCGTCTCCGCCCCTACCTCAAGGGCAGGCCACACACAGGGCCAGCAAAGGAGAGGAAAGCACGCACCCACAGATTCAAAGCTCATGTTTCTGCACTATATCACCCAGAAACTCGGGACGCAACTTGCATCGTGAAGGTACTTGCAAAAGCTCATGGAAAAGTACTGAAAAGAGAAACTTATGTTGGTGCAAAAACACTTTTGAAATCTACTCGGCTGAGAGGTATTTGGAAAGTTCATGGAAAATATGTACTCTGAAAAAAAAAAAGTGCATGAACTTCGAAAACATTTTTTGCACTAAAACAAATATTTTTTAATTCCACTTTCCACGAACTTTTTGAAGCACCCTCTTACAAGTTTCACGGGCACTGTGACTGGCTCACCTCACCCATGCTGGAGCGGACTCTGTGAAACTCTACACAGCACACAGAACACCCAAAGGACCGGCCTCCCCATCAGCAGTCACAGCCAGGAAAATACACTAAAGCCCTCAATACACCTGATCACAAAAAGCCAACACTTGTCATTGTGTTCAAGGAACTCAGGATGATATCTACAGTACCTGGCTGAGTGCCTACCAAACCATCAGAAACAACTGGGAGATGTCTTGAAGTCAATACGTAGCAGGCAGGTGTCATCCAGGTCGGCCTGGGACTATGAATTATGAATCACTGAGAGAACACAAATGTGAAAAACCTTGACAACGTTTGAAAATTGCAGAGCTAGCGAATCAGAGCAAAATGGGCCCTGCTGATCCTTCTGGTGGGGGTTTAACCTAGGACAGTGTTTCCAGAGTCGATGTGGCAATAAACATCAGCTGTCTTTGGAAGAATGTGTGCTCTCTGACCCAGAAATTCCACTTCTGAGAGTTTCAGCTAAGGCAGTCACCGAGGGTGTACAGGCAGAGTCAGCTAGGAGGACAGGAGGAGGCGCAGGGCTGTTCACATCACCAAGCTGGAAACGAACTCCAGCCCTGACCGCGGGGAGTGGGATAACACATGAAGGCTCATCCAACACCAAGGCACAGTATGAAGAACGAAAAACAAGGCTACAGAAATGTGTCCACTGGAATGCAAAGACAATCAGAATGTGTTAGGTGGAAAAAAAAAATCAAATGGAAAAACAATTATGATCTCATTTGTTAAATAGATGTGTGTGGGAAACAGAGAAAAGGACATAAGAAAGATTACATAGTGTATCAAACCCTAGTTGTAGGGAGAGGAGTTGCAGAATTATTTCTTCTTTTAATCATCTTTTCTTAAATTACAGGTACCTTCTGATCAGAGGTTGGGGAAAAGGGTATAATGTAGGCCAATTTGTCTGTAAGGAAAAGAAAGAATTTCATTGTGAAAAACAAAAGCAGGGGCCAGCATTGTGGCACAGAAGGTTAAGCCTCTGCCTGCAGTGTTGGCATCCCATGCGGGCTCCGGTTCGAGTCCCAGCTGCTCCACTGCTGATCCCACTCCCTGAGAATGTGCCTGGGAAAGCAGCAGAGGACTGCCCAAGGCCTTGGGCCCAGCACCCATGTGGGAGATCCAGAAGCTCCTGGCTTCGGCCTGGCCCTGCTCCGAAGTCAGCCATCTAGGGAGTGAACCAGCAGATGGTAGAACTGTCTCTCCTCTGCCTTTCAAATAAATAAATCTTAAAAAAAAAAAAAAAAAACAGTGAAACTTTAACAGTGTGATCCAGTTACCTGAACAAAATAAAAGCAATAGCCGACAGTTTTTCATGCAGGAGAAACACCTCAGCTTCACACAGAAGCTGAACTGTAGGCCACTGCCGATTTGCAATACAACAATGACAACAAGTTCACTCTTTATCCTAATCTGTCTGATTGCAAACAAATGCATTAGGGGTGGGGAGAGGGGAAAGGGCTTTATGGCAGGCTCTCCTAGGAATGTAACCATAGCTTAACTTGGTTGCAGAGCACCCAGTTCAAAGTACTGGATTTCTATGCACAGTCTCCAGCACTGAGCAGTACACCCAAGCTCTGCCCAGGCTGACTGCATTACTGTATCAGGGAAAATGACACGTTTTCAATGACTTCAGGGTAAGCACGCACCCACAGGTTCTCTCTGTGCAGTCAAGACCATGATGTTATACTAAGGGAAATGAGCAATTTTCATGTCGTCTAAAAGCTGGTGGGGCTTTCTGGAACAGACAAGGGACAGTTAATGGTGGGAACGTCTTGGACACACATGCCCAGATCACAACTTCACGTCATTTCAAGGCCCCTAAGCACTTCTGAGGCTTTGCTCCCTTCCCCACTGACTTTTGTTTTAAGATAGTTGAAGGCTGGGCGCACTCTGACCAATAACAAACAGAAGGGGGAAGACGCTTGCCTTTGAATGGGCAGACACTCCTGACCTGGACACTGTCGCAGATTCAATTCTTCGCTTTGAATGCGAAGAGCTCTTGCACACAATAAAATCAGACACAGAACTCCTATATGCATCTAAACAGCAAAGGAACCCCAGGCAGGATCCCAGTTGAGACTGTTTAGTCTCATATGGCCATGCGTGGAAGGCAGATACCCAAACAGGGCTCCATGCAAAGAATCCCAGCACCATTATTCTGGCTCTCATACCACACAGCGGTGAGCAGCTCAGAGTGGACTGTGCAGGGACTTCCACCTTTTCCTTTTAAAATTGCAAGTGATGTTATCATCAACAGTAGCCACGGATGCTTGCAGAGGGAACAATATAATGCTGAATGCATACTGGATATCCACGTCAATCTAAGTCGGTTTGTGTTTCCACATTTGTAAACTAGCAACTCCTAACACGAACCTTTCTCAAGTTAGAAGTTGCAAACAATCTGTGAGGCACCACTTCAGACCCTGGAATTTGCAATGAGGATCATTTTCCCCCTGGGGACTTTCCAATCGACAATGGTACCCCCTTTGGGGCAGTTCAGACGCAGTCCTACAACACATTAAATCTATCAACAAACCCCTTTCCTAGTGAGACTCCAGGGGCTGCTTTCATCTTATCTCTGCAATTCTCCTAAGTATCTGGTTCTGTGGGGTAAACAAACCACCCCTCCACCCCCAACACACACAGTGCCCTGGCCATATCAGCCCGTCTTTCTAAAAGCCTTACAAATGGGGGTGGGGGATGGGGAGTGTGTTAAACAATGCTTTTTCTTTGGGAAAAAAAAGTGTCATCCTCAAGTGTTCTGAAAACTAAGGAAACCGCATTTCAACAAAATATGTGTTTCTAATTATTAGTGAGAAGATTTATATTCTTGCAGGCTGAAGAAAGTATGTCTGGAAGAACAGAAGTTCACGGCTGCAAGTCAGCAAGAATTTGCAAAGGCAAAATAACTTTGATAAGACATAACTCCTTCGTTAGCCATATAAATTTGGGATCCCGCTGCACAAACACTGACTTAACGAATGGTCACTTTGAAGTGAAGAGAGGGAACATTCCAACACGGGGCAAGACTCCGTGTGGTCCGCAGTCTAGGCGGGTAACGATTGCCAACCCCCTTTGTCAGTCCACCACCTACTCTGGGGTCAGTTAAGACTGAGGAAAAGACAGTGCACGGTGCTTCCTGGCAAATCGGAGCACCCAAATGTCCCTGAGCAGAGGCACAGATCATCCACAGCCCTTTCTCTCGCCCTCCTGTTCGGCACGTGCATTTCTGCCGTCTACAGGGCATGGGCTTTTTTGGGCAAACGCTGATCGCCTGGGTGCAGGCGGGAGGGTACGGTAGGTGTAACTCTGCAACCCGTCGCAAGCCCACTCCGGCACTTCTGTGCCATCTCAGAGCTCACCCTGGTGTCCCTGCCTCCAGAGGCTCTGGGGGTGGGCGGACCGGGAGGGGATCTGCCTGGTTCTCCCCTCCCCCACGAGAATGGCTAAAGCAGAGCTTCAGTTCCTAGCTTCGGTTTTCTGCATAAGCCCTCCCCAAAACACACAAAGCCTCCGGATGGGCCTCGAAGAGTCCTTTTGTTTAGAAAGGGCCATTTCCTGCCAGGCGCGCCCACCCTGAGACTCCCACCCACTTCTCCAGGAGGCTCTCATTTGCTAAGTAAAAAAACAAAACCGCTCCAGGTAGGAAAAGCAGGAATAATATCTGTACAAATACCGAAAGGAACTTTCAAAGTCTGCCATGCCACTAACTTTTCCTTGTTGGTTAAGTTAATAAAAAAATCTAACAAATGAAGCCGAGAAAAAGTTAAAAAGCTTAAAACCATACCCCCAGGCATTTGGCATCAACATTGGGATGGAAGTTATGATTCTTTTAACACACAGCAGGCGTTGTCTATACAATCCCATGGGGTTAGCTTAAATGACGTGTCACAGACAAGAACCTTTAAGTGACTTGTCCCAGGCCCCTGAGGAAACAAGGAGATAATGAGATAAGACAAAGAATAAATCAAGAGTATTGATGACTTGGTCAAAACTGACTTTATATTTATATATGTGTGTGTGTATATATATATATATATATATATATAATTTATACCTTTGGTCTCAAGACTACCAGACAGTGGAAGATGGTAAAGTTCAATAAGCTCACTCAAGGTCAAGTATTGACATTGATGTCATAAATAAGGATAATCCAATGGATTGCATTTTCATTAGTGTTCTAGTCTGCCCAAGGAACAGGTAGTGTGTTAGTCTTGTGCCCCAAGTCTGGGCGACTTGTTTCTTTCACCCTTTAGTGTCACCTGTTCCTGGGCACTGAAAAACAAAACAGCTCCTGAGACTGGAGGCGGACCAAGTGGCCACAAAACACGGTGGGAGACAGCTGCCTGAGTGCACGAGGCTCCTTCAAGGGTTCCACTAACAGGTGCTTGCGGACTGGGGCTGCTCCCCGTAAGGCCAGCAGCTACAGTGAGCCTCAGACCTTTTTACTTTGTAGACAAATGCAAGAAAGCAGTGGAACTGGAAGCTGGACTCAACCAAAAGACTAGAAGTGTTGAGTCCCTCTCCAGATCGATTCCACCTGGGTTATTCCCTGTAACTCAAGCCCACCCACTCCACGCCAGGGCCCAGTTTCTCCCCTGGGTCTGTATAACTACGTTTAGGCTTTCATTGGCACCGGACAAAGAGGAAAGATCTCTGTATGTGTGGGATGGGTGCAGCATCCCACACAGCACACACAGGAGACCCCACACCTGGAAAAACCTCCAGGTACGGAAGGGCATAACAGGGTGGGGGGGGTGCTCAGAAGGGATCCTTTGGAAAGCAGAAATTTAACCTGCAGACTGGCTATCGGGTTTATGATGATGTGGTGCACCATCCAGACTTCAGCTGGTTTGTATTCTGGCCATCTCACAAATAAGGACCCCCCAGGGCAGCTCTTGGCATTGCTCTGGTAGTGGAGCTCTTACAGTGTGAAATAAGACACAAGGTCCCTGGTGGTAAGGAGTTACAAGCCAGATACATCAGCACCATCAAGCACAGGAGGCCCCAGGAGGTGAGAAGTTCTATCTGGAAAAGAAAAGGGAAGTGCCAAGGTCGGGAAGGTGGCACTACTTTAAACCTGGAGGTCAAGGTTCTCTCAGAGGTGACATCTGAACTGGTTTCTGAGTGAATGCCAAGGGTCCTAGGGTTTTCCAGGTAAGCAGAATGGCAGGCACAAAGGCCCTGGGGCAGAAACAAGTTGTGGAGCCAGCTGTTAAGTCAGGTCCAAGCAGCTGAAGCCTAATGAATGAGACCGTGATTCCTGGCAGATGAGGTCAGAAACCAGCAGGACCCAGGTCACATGAGCCTTGTGTACCGCTGGAAAATTTTAAGCTCCTTTCCACCAGATGGAAAACCTCAGACAAATTACTTAATCTCTTGGAGCCTCGGTCTTCTGATCCCTAAACACAGGATGCTAACACTTCATTTGGTTTGTTAAAGATCAATGTTAAAAGTGGTAGACCCAGGCTCCAAAAACGTTCAATAAATACGCAAAAAAATGCCTAAATGATTTGACAAGTTGGACCATATTTGGATTGCACCTGATTTTCAATTCTCCCTTCCAATTTCTACTTAATTTTTATTTACTTTTCGATTTTTATTCCAAAGATGGAGAGGCAGAGAGATCGTCCATCCACTGATCACTTCACAAATGCCCTCACCAGGAAGCTGGACTGGAAGGGGAGGAGCCAGGACTCAAACCCAGGCACTAGCGGGTAACTTCAGGGCTGTGCCGAAGGCCCGCCCCTCCCTCCGACACAATATAAGAGCGAAAGGGAAATTTTCAACACAAATACTCTCAGCATTAGCTCTAGTTTCTTGTACTCATTGCTGGGAAAATGCTTGGAGGGCCTGGGGAAGAAGCAAGCATGGATGAGGGGTGGGGGTGTGGGGAGGTGGCAAAAACCGACAGTGGATGGATGGTCGGGCCCAGTGGCCGTGGACTGCTCTCCTGGTTCCTCCTCCTGATAAGAAAACCCCGGAGGAGCGGCAAGTGCCAACAATTCCGTCCCCAGTCAGCCGGCATCCAGGGACAGGCACAGGACGGAAGTGCAAATCTTCCCGCCCCTCCCCTCCCCAAACACATCCTGCCTGGCTGGGAGGGATACTGTATTTAAAAACAGATGCCTCCAGAAACTCACACATTTATAAGTCCCCTAAATCACACATGCTGGGTAAAGTAATTACACTTTTGTAGCACTTCCTCAGTGGGCACAAAGGAAATTCTGCTACTTCTGAAACAAAATAGCACTTTCTCCCAGGAGGCCAGGGCAGGGCCATCCTATAGGTGGGTGGGAGAGGAATTTTCACAAAATCAGACTCCTACAGATGTCAGTCTTCAGCCAGCCCATCTGCCTGGGATTTGGGAGGCACAGGAGCATCCCTAAAAATCAACTCAGAGCAATGAGGATTAGTTTTTTAAGTAGAAATTGGCCTCCGCTGTGTCTAATGCTCACGTGTCGGTGTCACGGATCTCAGGTGATGAAGGTTCTCAGATTTCTCCTACCTTTGCAAAATCTACAAGCTGGCAGGTTTAAACTGGGCTGCCCAAGCACAGCCTTTGCTGTGTAGATTTGTGTAACAATACCGTGTTACCGCCTGGAATCTGAATTCACCACCCCTGAGTGATTGGCATTTATTACTGCCATTTCCTTTACTTCTTTAGCATTCTCCATGATATGCATCATAATGGTTGCAGCAGGGTTAAACCCAAAGAAAGACACACACGCAAGGTTTTTGGTTTTTTGTTTTTTGAAGTTCCTGCACTACAGTTCCTTCAGCTAACACAGCCCACAGCAAAGGCTGCAAACCTTTAGAAGAACATCAATTGGGTAAACTGAAAATATGATCCACAGAACAGAGGACTTTGGGCTGCTGGCCAAGGGCCCAGCCCGCTCTCTTTCCCCCCCTCCCCCATCCAAATAAAGTCAAAAAAGAACAAAGCAACCTTTAAGACGTGTTGTCTTGGGACAACACTGAGGTCTCTCCAGATCTGAAGTAGTCACTCTTCCAATCAGAGGACACAGGGGAAGGAAAAGTTGTGGAAGTGAGAACCGGAGAATTAAGAACAACTTAACATTTAAAAACAAAATTCAAAAGCAAGTTTATTTGGGTGCAAAATGCACATTTTCCACAAATTTTTGAAAATCTCATGGATGCATGGACTTCAATTATTTTTGCACCCAAATAAACTTACCTTTTATTTCTATTTTTTATTACGCTTGTGTATACAGATTTTCTACATTTCTGCTCAGGTATTCCAGTAGATAAGTATACCAAACACTATTATAACTAGGCAGATTATATGTAATATAATTTTTACATCCCAAAATTAAAAAGTGTTTAAGAAATTTTTTTCCTAAAAATGTCCAATTCTTCCCCAACCCCTCAGACATTTTTACTCACATTTTTTTTCAAGTTTGTTTATTTATTTTATTGATTTATCTGAAAGAGCATGAGGGTCAGGGGAGGCAGAGATACCTTCCATCTGCTAGTTCACTTCCCAAATGGCTTCAACAGTCAGGGGAAGAAGCCAAGAGCCAGAAACTCCATCCAGGTCTCTCACACAGGTGGCAGGAGCCCAAGGGTTAGAGCCATCATCTGCTGTTTCCCAGGCACATTGGTAGGAAGGTGGATCAGAAGCAGAGTGGCTGGGACGCTACTCCACAAGGCCACAGCCCCAGTCATTTTTTTAAAAAAACACAACCTCAAATTTTAAGCAAATTTACTCTCTTTACCAGGTTTCTTAACCCTTGGCAAGGTTTCCTAACGAACTAGGAATTCAATGTTCTGGGCACTCATTCACAATACCGACGATTTCAATCACTAACGGCAAAGCCATGAATAGTTCTGAAAATCCTACTTCAAGGCCAGGACTCTCCTCCATACCCTCCACTCTTCACAACATCTTCACCTCTTCTCTCCCTATCAACCTCTCTATTTTCTATTTCTTCAAATACAGGCACACAGCTTAGCAAGGCACCCGAAGGAGAAACCCGAGACACAGCACGGATGTCTGTCTCTCTCTCTCTCTCTCTCGCCATCTCTCTCTTTCTTTCTCTCGCCATCTCTCTTGTGCGCGCGCGCGCCATCTCTCTCTCTCTCTCTCGCCATCTCTCTCTCTCTCGCCATCTCTCTCGCCCTTCCCCACACGGGTCTTCAGGAGCCTCGGTTTGTTCCCACGGAGCAGATCCCTGGGTCTCACCTGTCTCAACCCTTTCCGCAGCTGTCAAACTCACCCTCCTCCCTCCCTTCTTGGAAGCTTCCTTCGACGCAGCTCAATCAGCCTCTGCGCGCTGGAGGGCTGGCTGCTTCCCAACACAAACAGCTACCTCAAACGTTAACACCATGTTTTATTACACCTGTTTGTTTATACAGGGCCATCACCATTAAAGGCTCAGCAACTGGAGGGCCTGCTCTGCCTCTGATGCGTCTTGGCATCCCCAGAATCTGCGCACCGAAGGCCCACGTCCTGAGCCTGGCAGCACCCTGGGTGCCTCCCCATAAAAGAGCGGCAATCATCATTAGCATTTCTACAACAGCTTGTTGAGAGGATGGAAAAAAAGATGGCAGGTCACATGGTAAATACTAAAAGTCAGTGGTTGTTATTTGTTGAGTGACTGGATAAAAAAAGATTTCTGGAAAGTCTGAAGGTACAAAGATCTCAGTATGTCCTTTGTTCTATTATCAGCAACAGGGACAAATTGGGAAACTTGATTCTGATAAGCTCAAACCCCTAGGGCAGGCTTAGCGCGGTGGATAACACACCTGAGTCCCAGGGTAGATGATTCCGGCTTCCTGCTAATGCAAGGCCCTGGCAGGCAGCAGGTGCCGCCAGGAAGAAGTGGGCTCCTGCCACCTATGTGAGTTCCTGGCTCCAGGCTTCAAGCATTTGGGGAGTGAACTAACAGATGAGATCTCTAACACATTTTTTTTTTTTTTTTTTTTTTTTTGACAGGCAGAGTGGACAGTGAGAGAGAGAGACAGAGAGAAAGGTCTTCCTTTTGCCGTTGGTTCACCCTCCAATGGCCGCCGCGGCCAGCGCGATGCGGCCGGCACACCGCGCTGATCCGATGGCAGGAGCCAGGATCCAGGTGCTTTTCCTGGTCTCCCATGGGGTGCAGGGCCCAAGCACCTGGGCCATCCTCCACTGCACTCCCTGGCCACAGCAGAGGGCTGGCCTGGAAGAGGGGCAACCGGGACAGAATCCGGTGCCCCGACCGGGACTAGAACCCGGTGTGCCGGCGCCGCAAGGCGGAGGATTAGCCTAGTGAGCCGCGGCGCCGGCCTCTAACACATTTTTAAAAAATATTTATTTATTAGAAAGGCAGAGTTACTGAGAGGTCTTCCATCCACTGGTTCACTCCCCAGAAGGCCGCAATGGCTGGAGCTACGCCAATCTGAAGCCAGGAGCTTCCTCCGGGTCTCCCACGAGGGTGCAGGGACCGTCTTTCACTGCTTTCCCAGGCCACAGCAGAGAGCTGAATCGGAAGTGGAGCAGCCGGGACTTAAACCAGCACCCATATGGGATGTAGGCTACGCCACAGTGATGGCCCCTCTAATACATTTTTGAAAGTGTCTTTAATGTACTCTTCAGTCAGCTTCAAGTTCCAGGTAGTACTAATAAGCACCTCTTGCACTCCCACCTCAAACACAGCAAGAGACTCAGGCAAAGTGGAATTAAGAGTTTATTTTGAAGCAAAGGCGGTGGGGAGCTTTGAAATCATATATGAGGGGGTCTTCGGAAATTCATGGCAAATATTTATCACAAAACAAACAGCAGGCATGGATTTTTTTTTTTTTTTTTTTTTTTTTGCACCAAAACAACTTTCACTCCAACTTCATGTGCACACAATGCCCTGAAGCTGTTTCAAAGTCTCCTGGGCCACTTTACATGGGGGGAATGTGAGCGGTTATACCCAAGGTATCCCCATATATCAAGTAAGCTCCTCCCCAGCAGGGTCAAGACCTGCCATGCTCTTATCAGCACAGCATCAATTTAAATACCTGGTCCCAGATGGCCCCAAGCCCACTTCTGCTCCAGCTATTAAGGTTCATTCTCCTCATTCCTTCTGAAGTTTTTTTTCTTTGACCACAGCGAGAGGAACATGTGCATTCCCTTTCCCCTACCCCCAGGCAGACACCAAGGTGCCAAATGAAACTGAACACAAACATTCCAAAGTGGCTGTCACACAGAGCAGGCCTGTTTGGGAGCACAGGGAGTGCCGCCTCGCTCTTCCACCTAAGCAAGGCTTCAGGAAGCCCACAGCCAAAAAAGGTCAAGAGGAGTCCCATAGCAGAAACTGAATTCTAAGGGGACGACCTCCGACGGACCAGGTGCCAGGTGCGCTCGCTCACCTGTGCTCCCAGGGGGAGGCTGCTAAGGACAGGGGCTGGGAGATCCCGTCCTCAGGGTCCACCCAAGACTAATCTCCAGGGACACAAGACCCTGGGTATTAAATGAGTGACTGCTTTATAAGATTTATTTTGTTTGTTTGAAAGGCAGTGTGACAGAGAGAGAGAGAGAGAGAGAGAGAGACCTTCCAGGAGAAGGTTCACTCTCCAAATGACAGCAACAGCCAGGGCTGGGCCAAGATGAAGCCAGGAACTCCACAGTCTTTGACATGGGTGGCAAGGCACATTAGCAGGGAGCTGGATCAGAAGTGGAGCAGACGGGACTTCAACCAGAGCTCATACGGCTTAACCCGCTGCGCCATAGTGCCGGACCCTGGTGGCAGCTTCCCCACAGAAACTCATCATCAGTAACGTTACCAGTAGGCACACTCCACACCCCCCACAAACTCTGTGCTTGTGTGTGTTGAAAAGTATTTATTTGGTGCAAGGATGCTGTTGGCTAGGTGCTG
Source organism: Oryctolagus cuniculus (assembly GCF_964237555.1). Classification (NCBI taxonomy): domain Eukaryota; kingdom Metazoa; phylum Chordata; class Mammalia; order Lagomorpha; family Leporidae; genus Oryctolagus; species Oryctolagus cuniculus. The sequence goes on along the minus strand of NC_091433.1, from coordinate 80,432,329 downwards.
CAGATAAGCATCATAAAATGGCACAGATCTTTCCAAAAAGAAATAGAAAAGGCAAATCATCCAGGAGTTCAATGAAGAGAGCAGAAAGTAACTTCTCCTCCAAAGGGAGGGCAATCTTAGAAACTGGGAAACTGAGGCTGACTCCCACCCTGAAGGCAGCCCAGGCTAGACCAGGAGCGCATCAGCAAGACAGTGGCCTATGCCAATGATTCACAGTGCGGGGAGGCGGACTTGGGCGATGTGGAATGGCGGGGTGGAGGACACAGCAGCACCCTGTGAGGATGGATGGATGGAGGAAGGCACAGAGCAAGGAGACCTGCTGAAGATCATCAGAACAATGGAAGCCTGGCGTAAGTACCAGGAAAAAGGCTAAAGAGGGCAGAACAGGCCTGACTCCCGCAGCCGGGTTTGGGAGCAAACCCAACCGGGACCAACTCAATAAGGTTTCCAGACACCTTCAGAGAAGGAGAGGGAACTGACTGACATCCCCAAAGAGAAATTCACAGGATCGTTGTAGAGAATGGAAAAGCACAAGAGCATTGGAAATCGACAATCACCTGTCGCCTGCACCCACCAGACCCATTTAACTGACACTTGGTTTCACCCACCTACAGATCTTTATTTCAGAAAACCGGCATTACAGACTGTGACACTTTAAAAATCTGTTCTTTTCATTAAATGTTGTAACACGAGAATGATCCCCCTCCATAAAAATACGGCCTTAGAGCGCCGGGAACAACCAGAAGAAGCTGAAAAGAGGCAAAGACAGGCTCCCAGCCGGCAGCCTTGAGAGGGAGCACGGTTGCCAGTTAACGGCAATTTCTGGCATCCAGAGCTAGGAGAGGATAAGTCTGTCGCTCTCTTGCTCTCTCTTTACACACACACACACACACACACACACTCCTCAAATACATAGCATAAGCATGCATCCACCCCCTTTTCAACGAGTGCTAATATTCTGTCCGAAATGATACCTTGACCGACTTAGCAATTTCCCTGTTAGTCACAGAGTCTTTGTGACTTTTCACTCTCCTAAGTATCCCTGTAGTAATCACACCTATAAACAAACACTCATCATGCCCTATTTTCCTTTGAGGGAACTCCTAAAGAGAAAAGTGCTCCATCAGAGGGTCTGACCACCCTGTGTCCCCAGAGTCCGCCCAAGCCTCCGTCGTGTCAGCATGGCTGCCTACCACCGTGGTGTAGCACTTTGTTGCTGAAACGTCTCCAATAAAGAACCTCTTCTCCGTTAACCTACCCATGCCAAAACCCAAGTGCCTCAGCAAACAGGGCAGACCACATAGGCACCTCCGTTTCCAAGGGGCATTTAAAAATCACTATTGGGAAAAGCAGTCGGAAGTATGCGTGCTGGCCGTGGTCTGGCAGGATCATCTTTCTGTGAGGTCACAAGGTTTGGATCCAAATCCCTGTCACCAAACCCTGTCCTGTGACTGAACTACAAGCTTACTGCATTAGGCGAGACTGGGAGTAACAGAGACTCCAAACTCAGTTAAATTCTAGAAAAGGATTCCGGACCTTCCCAAGCCCTCATCATGGGGATTAATCCCAGCGTGCCACGAAGACCGCAGGATGCCACCTCAACCTGGCACCTCCCGTTCTCTGTGCCACTCTAAGAAACAATTTTATGACTCCAGTATTTTGGCCAAAGTACTCAGTGCTTTCTTTCATAAAGGAATGCAGAGTGAAGATTTGCGTTTACCCTGAAGAAGCGACTTTCTGTGATTTCTCCCAAAATCTGCCAAACATCTTTTCAATCGATAATCCCAACAGGGCTGAATTTTTTTAGTTTTACTTTAAGGACCAGTTTAGTCTAAGCAATTTAAGGGAAACTTATTTAACACCAGTGCTTCAACACAATGCCTTTTAGAAATGATTTGCAATCAGCAGGAAAAGTACCCACTGACAGATAAAAGTAAAAATAAAACTACATATTTATCTGATATCCAAAAAAGAATATTTCCACTTTGAAAAGTCAGTGACAAATTATTTCTTAGGACAAGATGGTCTTGAACATATTATAACTTGTGAATGATAGCTGATTAGGTAAGACAAACAATTATGAGTCTGTTACTTCTAGATTTATCAATTCCAATAAAATCTGTAGAATTAGAGACAAACTCCAAAATGACTTGAGAAATGATCTAATAAATGTACAAAAATAAGCTTTTGAAATCCCAGGTCCCGGTTAGATTGTGATGACTGATTCCATACAGGGACAACTGCACAGGAACACACATGTGTAACACGTTGGAAGGCCAGGTATCCTGGCTTGCTCTTACATGGCCGGCTAGCCGGAACTGAAGATTATTTTTCCTCAAAGTTTTACATGATATCCAAAGTGTATTCTGCTCAAGTTCTCAAAAACTCCCACCACCAAAAACTGCAGAAATTTCTCCTAAATGCTGGACTGCTCATTCTATCCAACTGGAGCTAAACGGGGATTTAGGCATCTTTTTCAGGGTCGGCATCAGAAACTCTTAACCGGGGTTAAAATACACTGGATGATAAAAGGAACTCATTTCCATAGAAAATGACACAACTTGGACTGCACAAGGTGGCAAACAGCCGAAGCACCCTGACAACCACAACATCGACCGTTTTCTCACGGTGATTGGAACTCACTGTCCACTGCCGTTCACAAGTCACCAGAAACAGCCCTCCTGTCCTGGTGTGTGCGTGTCCGTGTTACACGTGTATGCCCTGTCTCCTGCGGCCCATTGCCAAAGCTTTCTGAAAACAAACCGCTGCTCCTCTGGGTGGGCAGGCAAAGCGGCCAGTGCAGTGGGATTTTGTGCAATGCTAAGCTCACTGAATGGCACCCACCAAATGCCATATTTATTTAACTTGTGGCTTTCAGGGTTAGGAAAAAAAAGGGGAGGGGGAGAAAGAGAGAGGAGGTTAGTGTTTCAAAACCAGAATGTCAACCATAAACCCTCTCTGGTCAGGGTGTATCCGCAGTGTATACTCTCGCTTCTTATACAACCTGGGTTCTGAAACCTTCCTACCTCCTGTCTTATTTTTTAAGTAACAAGCGTTTTGCTAAAAAGACCTACACCTGGAGGAGCCCACGCCTTTCCCACCCGGAAAGGAACGCTGCTGGGGAAACTAGAAGCAATGCCTGCGACTTGGATGGCCTCTGATCACAGGGACCCACAACCTCGCGATAACCGAGCCCATCCAGGCAAATCCTGGCGGCAGTTCACCTGGCATGGGTCAAGAGAAAAATCTGACTTCTGTCGTCCATTCGATTTTAAGTTAATTGGATATGGTTTTCGAGACACCTGAGCCCATTTTGCTACTACCAAAAGAAAAAGAAAAAAATCTGCAGTCTGATGAACTTTCTCTTAACTACAAGTTTCCTCAACTGGTTAACAGAGAAAGATTGTTTCACAAGATACACTCTCACACTTAGGAGCGGCCAGATTGCCACTCTAAGTGGAACAGAAAGGTTTCTGAAGCAATGATTCTCTTGACGGGTTAAGTGAATTAGCTGCACATGCCAATTCCTGAAAATGCAAATTTGCCATCATTTTTCAGTTTTTAAAGGACAGGGAAAATAAACTAAACAGTAGAGAAGCCAGAAAGTGGAATTTGGAATTCCAGCCTTGGTGTCTTTTTAAAAGCACTGTCACGAGTAGTCCTACATTTGCAGGCACCAAACAAGAAGGGGCAAACAGCTTTTCAAAATAAAGCTTTGTCATAAAACAGGCGATTTCCTCCAGGAGCCAATTCTCAGCTTACTAACTCACCCAGGTGACAACGCTGCTCCACGGCGCTACCTTTTGCATTGTTTTGCATGGTCTTCGCCTGTCTCTCCTATTTAATTAAATAGCTCCAATTTTACACGTGGACGACTTAAAAGGGCTGAGGGATTCCTGCACGAGGTCCACTTCCAACTCTCGGGCCCGGCGCTGCGGCACCGCCTCGCCGCCCGCGCGCACCGCACGCTCTCTGGCTCCCGCACACACGCGCGCGAGCTCTTGGCGGAAGGCTGAGAGCCCCAACTTCGAGGGAACTCAGCAAGTGAGCGGAGGCACTGTTTCTGGGGCTGCGGGAACAGTCATTTGAGAAACCCCACAATCATCCCCTAACTACGGAGTTCTGGAACGTGCGTCCCGCACACCCCTTCCCCACACTTCCTCGGCTTCGCGTTTGCCAAAGGCAAGTGCCCCCCAACTGCAAGCTGTCTCCCCTCCAGGATCCCGGACGCACAACCCAAATCAAAGTCCTACCGCAGCGTCCTGGCCAGCATTCCGGGAGCGACGCTTTCGGCCCCTCTCATTCTGCTCCCCACATCCACACCCCGCCCCCGAAGTCTACCACAGCCCGGGGTTCGGGGGTTCCCGCCTCGCGGGCGGCGAGTTATCGATGAATCCACACACGCCCCGGCTCCGGAGAGACTTGGCCAAGAACTTTTCACACCGGCGCCAGCGCCAGCCCCTAACAGAGCTTCTCCCCAACTCCTTCCCAAAGCCGCCCGCACGCACGCACACAGACACACGCACTCCCTCCCGCCGGCTTCCAGCCCCTGGCGCTCAGAGAAGCCCTGACCCTCGGGTCCCAGTAACCTGAGGTCACCCAGGAGTCAGCTCTCGATTCCGCTTTTAAAATCCCGGGCACACAAAGCCGAGCATTCTACTTGGAGGGTGTCTCCGCAAAGTTCTGCAAGTCACGCAGCGCAGGGTGCGCGGACACCCCCAGAACCCGCGCCCTGGAGACGCACCCAGCCGGGGCCACGGCGCGCCGGCCCCCGGACGCGCCCCGCCGCCCGCCCGGGCCACCGCTACCTCTTCCTCCTGGAGGTTGGCCTCGCTCGGGGTGTTCTCCTTCTCGGCTTTGCCGCCGTTGTTCATCTTCCCGGTCCTTCGTCGCCGGGCAGGGCTGGGGCGCGGGGCTGGGCGAGGGCGCGCTCGCCCGCTTCTGCCTTCCCCGGGGCGCCGGGGCTGCCTCGGGCGGGCGCCGCGGGGCTGCGAAGGCTCGGGCTGGGCTCCCGCGGCGCGCAGACGACGGCGGCGGGCGACTCGGGGAGGAAGTGCGGGCAGGGCGCGGGCGCGGGCCGGCCGAGCGGGGCGCGGAGACAATCGCGACCGGGAGGGAGACCTGGGGCGGGAGGGCGGGCGCGAGGGAAGGAAGGAAGGGAGGGAGGGAGGAAGAGAGGATGGGGCGAGGGCGCGCGTCCCAGGAGTGAGCGCGGAGAGCTGGGGCTGGGGGCTGCCGCTGCCGGAGCAGAGCGAGGCTGGAAGGAAGGGATGGGGCGGCCGGAGAGGAGGAGGAGGAGGAGGAGGCGCCGGCCGCGGCTGGGACGCTGGGACGCGGAGAGCCGCTGGCTGCGCGCTCCTGGCCGGCTTTGGGAAGTCCGAGTCCGCTGCAGCTCCTTTCTCTCGCCTCCCTCCCTCCCCTCTCCGCTCTCCCCTCCCTCTCCGCCTCCCTCCGCCCTCCCTGGACGTGGGCTGCCGCCGTCAGCCCGCAGGGACGGGACGGGGGCCGCCGAAGCCCCCCGGCGGGAGGAGGGGCCGCGGAGTCGGCGCGGCCCGGGCCGGATGGCGCGCGCCGGGGAGGGGCGGCGGCGCGGAGCGGAAGCGGCCGACCCCGGCCCCGGCTCGACGGCAGAGCGAGGGCCGGGCGGGCTGAGCAAGGGAGGCTGGAGAGCCGGGTCCCCGGGCGCACGCGGCGTCCCCCGCGCCCCGGCTCGGAGAGGGGGCTTCGGGGAGCCGGGCCCTGGCCGTGCGCGGACCGGGGGCTGGGATGTGCCACTTTTGTTTGCCTGCTTTCCACGAGGGAGCTGCGCGCCCCCGGGCTCCTCGCCGGTAGGGGCTGAGACGCGGGTCGCGCCCTCGGGGCGAGGGCTTGGAGGCCCGGGACGGAGGAACGCCGGGGACAGCCGGGCCCCCGTGAGCCCCCCGCGAGCCCCCCGCCGGCCCGCTCTGGAGTTGATTGTTCACCTGGCCTCTCTTTGGGGAGCGCCTTCCTGGCAAAGGAGACCGAGCCCTGTTTATCCGGCTAATCCCGCGGCTGTTTAAATGAGCCCCCCGGCACACAGTGGGCACTTTTCTAAACGAGTCTTGGCAGGCAGCCCTGGAGGGTCAAGGCATTCGGGCAAAGCGAGGCGCCCGCCTAGTGTTCCCGCCGCGCCTCTGGGGGACTGCCTACTTTATTTTCTCGTCCGTGAAATGGGTGCAGTTACCCCGGAGTGTGGGGGGCACGCCTCACACCCTCCTGCCCGCTGTAGGCTTACAACATGGATGCTAACATCATTATGAAGAAAATTTCCATTTCTTCTGGGCCTGGAGCCTTTTGTCTTATGGGTCCAGTTATGCGTCTAAACTTGACTGCTACAAATGTATAACCTTACAACTCGCAACTAGTTCGTTCAGCGCCGCCTCCCGCTCCCAGGAATTCCTTCCTGCACAGCACCTATCACAGTTTCTATTTATTGACTGGCCTGCCCTTTATCTTGCCTCCCCTCCCCCCTCCAGAGCTTATACAGCTTTGAGTGCTGGTGGGGGTGGGGGTGACAGCAGAAGATAAGACCCTGCCTGTAGGGAGCTGAAAATGGAGTTGTGGAGACCAGATACCAGGAACAACTCCAAAGCAACAACATCCTGGCAGAGCACAAACATCTTTTGCTTTAAGGGGATCAGGAAGGGCCATTCAATAATCTTCTTGGATTTACAAGAGAGTTTCACAAAGTTCATGGAAAATGCTTACTATGAAAAAAAACTATGCATGAATTTCCAACCCCCCCCCCAATTTTTTGCAGCCTGGTAAATGTATATTTTCATTCCATCTTTCCATGAGCTTTTTTGAAATACCATGGTATGTACCGGGTTTGTTCTTTGAGGTCTGCAGATTTTGAAAGAAAAGTTTTCTATCCGGGAAAAAAAAAAGTTTTTCTCTAACTGCTGCCACGGTGTCACCGATCTCTCTGGGAATGAAGGTGCATTGCACATCGATGAGAATAACCTAGGAGGAGGCTGTTGAAGCCGCAGCTGAAGATGTTCCGAGGGGCGAGGCTACGGGGAGTCCGGAAGCTGTGTCTGCCTTCTGATGTGTTGGCCTGGGCTGGCAGCCCTGTCCGCGGCCTGCTCCTCCCTCAGTTAGAGGAGGAACCACGAGGGGGCGATATCTTCCTGAGCAATAGTTGAGCGGTGGTCTTGGGCCCTGTGCCCTTCTCCACTCTTGCCTGTGACAGAACCAAACCCCCTTTTGCTGAGCCTGACAAACCCCAAGGAAAGTGACGATTAAGCCGGTCCTTGATGTCTCCAGCCAGGCCTCACTTCGGAGAAGGTGGGTTATGTTGTATGACTTCAGGATCCTGGGGGACCCCCCCCCCCAACCCAGCGAAGTGTGGCTCCCTCCCAAACTCAGAGACTGCTGCTCCTATCTTCAAGCCAAACCAGGACTTTGTCCATTGTTGAGGTCAGAAATCTCTGGGATAAGAAACAAAACATTTCTAGGAGTTGTTTTGTTTTTTTGACAGGCAGAGTGGACAATGAGAGAGAGAGAGAGAAAGGTCTTCCCTTACCGTTGGTTCACCTTCCAATGGCCGCTGCGGATGGCAGGAGCCAGGTGCTTCTCCTGGTCTCCCATGGGGTGCAGGGCCCAAGCACTTGGGCCATCCTCCACTGCACTCCCTGGCCACAGCAGAGAGCTGGCCTGGAAGAGGGGTAACCGGGACAGAATCCGGCACCCCGACCGGGACTAGAACCCGGTGTGCTGGCGCCGCAAGGCAGAGGATTAGCCTAGTGAGCCGCGGCGCCAGCCTCTAGGAGTTCTAGGAGGGGATCCTTCTCTGGCTTGTATTGGCTTCCCAGCATCTAGACAGTGCCTATCACATAGTAGGCACTCTGCTGTTTTTGAATGAATGAGCTCCTATTAAATCGTATCTGCCATTGATTTGTAGGCTTGAGTGATGAGGGACCCTTCCAAGATCCCCTAGGAAAGACTGGGTTAGTGGTGGCATCTTAGACCAGAGAAGAAACTCAAGCGACCTAGCGGGGTTGTTAGGTTGCCCTCATTATTGAAGAGAGGGGAGGTGGAGACCTTGTGCACGCTGGGGGACAACTGATGAGATCTTAAGAACTCAAATAATAGAAGCCCCCATTGTTCTGACATTTCAGCAAAGCAGAGTTCACCTGCAGGTCCTACAGTCCGTGGTGAGAGTGCAATCCACCGTGCTTCCAGAACAGCCTATGTGGATGGGAAAAAATGCCAGGAAAAGGCGGATTTCTGTTTTCTGTCCTTTCCGTGAAGAACGGTTTGGACTTATTTGGAAGAACAATCGGGTAATATATTACCAACAAAACCCAAGGAAAATCTATAAACAGGGTTTCACTATTTATAAAACCTTGTGTGACTGAGGGGAGGCGGGGGGAGGGACCCTCGGTCAGGACATAAATGATTTTTATGACTTGTTTACTACTTCAAAGAAAGTGAAGCTTCAAGAGTGAGATCTCAGTAGCGATGGTTTCCAGGCATACCAAGAATTACAAGACAACAAAGGGATTTTATATCCTGGGACAAGTGGGCAGATGACCAAGAAAACCTGCTCCCTCGCCTGCCCAGCGCCCTCCCGCACTGCTGTCTGGCCGAGGTTGCGCGCCAGAGTGGAGGGGAAGCAGTGTACGCACCTGTAGATTTTATTGCCCATCACTGTTTCTCTGGCAGCGTGTATTCTGAGGCTTGCTTTAAGAAATCCAAACCCACAATTATGTCTTGAAACGTTTGTCTCTGGGAACTGCAGACATTGAAGGTTTATTTTGAGGCCATTTGCATAGTGCAGGCTTGGTCCCTACTCTAGCTTTGTGGCAGAAAGCTGCAGTCGCTACCGCAGGAGCTGTGATTATTAACGCGTCTGCTGGAGCAAAGAAGCTCCTGAGGCCAAAGGCTGTTTTATTGTCTTTTGCCATCTTTGACACCTGGGTCTTCCGAACCCTGCCATCACCATCTTCCCTGATCTTGCTTGTTTAAGTGGGTGGATGTTTTACTTATTCACTCCCCAAATGCCCACAGCAGCCAGGAGCCAGGAGCGCCATCCAGGTCTCCCCCCATGGTGGTGGAGACCCTATTACCTGAACTGTTACCACTTTCTCCCCGGGGTCTGTGTTGGCAGGGGGCTGGACTCAGGAACCCTAGATGACTATCAAACCTAGGCACTCTGATATGAGACTCAGGTGTTCTAACCATCAGCTTAACTACCAGGCCAAATACCTCTAGTTCTTATTCTTTTTTAAATTATTATTTTTAAGATTTATTTATTTGAAAAGCAGAGTGACAGAGAGAGTGGAGAGAGAGAGAGAGCGCGCTTCCATCTGCTGGTTCACTCCCCAAATGGCTGCAACAGCTGGAGCTGGGTAGATGGGCAGATCCAAAGCCAGGAGACAGGAGCTTCTTCCAGGTCTCCCATGTGGGTGCCTGGGCCCAAGCACTTGGGCCATCCTCCACTGCTTTCCCAAGCACATTAGCAGGGAGCTGGATCATAAGTGGAACAGTCAGAACTTGAACCTGTACTTATATGGGATGCCGGTGCTGCAGATGATGGCTTGACCAGCTTCACCACAGTGCTGCCCAACCCCCATTTATTCTAACTGTGGCAAAAGGCACATAACAAAAATGTATCATCTTGGGGCTGGCGTAGGTTAATTCTCCTCCTGCAGCACCCACATCCCATATGGATGCTGGTTCTGGTCCAAGCTGCTCCACTTTCTGTCCAGCTCTCTGCTGCGGCCTGGGAAAGCAATGGAAGATGGCCCGAATCCTTGGGCTCCTGCACCCACGTGTGAGACCCAGAAGAAACTCCTGGCCTCAGATCGGCCCCACTCCAGCTATTGCAGCCATTTGTGGAGTGAAACAGCAGATGGAAGACCTTTCTCTCTGTCTCTCCCTCTCTGTCTGTAATTCTACCTCTCACATAAATAAAATTTTTTTAAAAATCATCTTAATCATTTTTAAGCATGCAATTCAGTAGTGTTAATTATATTCATGTCATTGTACAACATCCCCAATTTTGCCTCCTAAATACTTCTGAGGTCCACTCACTTCCCTCCAGTCTTTGTTGAAGCCTCATGCAGATGCCCAGGTGGAGGGAGAGGGAGAAACCCAGCTTACAGCCCCAGCTGAGCTCCAGATGGACAGCTGGTACTGACTGTCGGCCTCGGGAGTGAGCTGGGAATAGACACCGCAGGTCTAATTGAGCTGCCCCTGCTGAGAGCACGTGGAAGACAGGTGAGCTTGCTTCTTCAGCAACCAAATGGCCAAATGCTTAGCAAACACGTGGATGGTGTTGTGTCAAGCCACTAAGTTTGAGGGTAGCTTGTTATTCAGCAACATATGACCGAAACGTAACTGGGGGCCTGGAGGTGGGGTCCTGCTGAAGTAGTGGCATGGAGGTCAGGTGCAGGGTAGGAGTGCAAGAACCCTGGGCAGTCTGTTAGTGAAGAACACCACGAGTATCACAGGGCAGGGAGACTATGGTTACTGCAGCATGGGGAAGGAGGACCCAGTTTCAGCACTGGAAGAACGATTAGCAACAGCATCCTGTAGGTAGACCGGAGGAGAGGTAGCTCAGGAAACCTGTGCCTCTGGACAGACTGTTCAAAGGGCTGAGAGGCTCCTTTAGATGCTTATAGTGCAAGAGGAGAGCTAAAACAGGAACTGCTCCTTTCCCCGTCAGTATGCAGAAGACACCTGGAGAAGCTAGGACTTACTGGGCTTGAGATGAAACAGTTTCTCGTTCTTAGCTTCCAGAGGACAACGCGCTCAAGAAATGGTCTTAGAGCAAAGGTCAAATCCAGAATGCTATGCAGGACTCATGGCCGTAGGTGAGTTCAGGTCAAAGGTGCAGCTGAGGGCGCCGGGGTCGGCAGTCTCTGAATGGCCCCTGATGACCCTGTCTCCTGCTATTCCAGCCCTCGTGTAATCTCCAGTGTGACAGTAGACCGGACCCAGTAACTTGCTTTTAAGGAATACGGCACGGCCAAAGTGACAGCTGTCACCTCTGAGATTAGATGAAAGAGGGACTACGTCCAGTCTCCCATGCCATCTCGGTGTCTCCCAGGGCCCTGACCTCCAGTGTGGTGGTATTGGGAGCTGAGGCCTTTGGAAGGTAATTAGGGTTCTCCCATGATGGGGTTCACGCCTGTATAAGAAGATGAGAGACGCCCAAATCTTCCTCCCTCTGCCACAGGACAACGGCATGCAGCTCAGGAAAGGGTGCTGCTAGGAACCAAATTGGCTGCTAGCTCGTAGCCTCTGAACTCACTTGTCATGACTAGTAATGATTGGTAATCCTTATGATGACTGATAATGATTGATTCCTTCAGCCAAGAACTAGGGTGCTGCTGTAATAATAAGGAAAAGCGAGGATGCAGCTTTGGAACTGAGTGATGGGTCGAGGCTGATAGGGTTCTGGGGTGCATGCCGGGAAAAGCTGAGAGGACAGGAAGGGGCTGGCAAAGGTGCTTCTGTCTTAAGGCTCTAAGAAGAGGATAGGGCAGTAAAGGAAGTGTCCGTCATCTTTGAGAACACAGAAGTAATCGTGCATGTTGGTAGAAACACGGACAGTAAAGGGCCTTCTGCTAGGGCTGCAGGCACAGGTGAGGAAGACAATTGGTACTGGAAGAAAGGCAAGCCTTGTTCTAAAGTGGCGAAGAAAACGTCTGCACGGTGTTCATGGTGTGGGAGGTGGAACTTGCAAGAAATGAAACTGGATGTTTAGCTCCAAAGATTTCTAGCCACGTGTTGAAGGAATGGCTTGGTGTCACCTGACTGCTAATAAAGTAAAATATAAGAGGCGAGAAGTGAGGGACTGGTGTTTGGCACAGTTGTTGAAACTGTATGGGCATCTGCAACCCATCCTGGAGTGCCTGGGGCCACGTCCCAGCTCTGCTTCCAGTCCTTGCTAATGCACACCCGAGGAGGCAGCAGATAATGGCTCAAATGCTTGGGTCCTTTCCACCCACATAGGAGACCTAGACTGAGATCCAGGCTCTCGACTTTGGCCTGGCCCAGCTCTGGGTATTTGGGCACTAAATGAGCAAATGGACGACCTCTCCACCCCGTCCCCTGTCCCTGCCTTTCAAATAAAAAAAATAAATAAATACTAATAAGAAAATTAAAAAATAAATGAATTGAAGAAGAAATTCTTAACAAGATCTGGAAAATCCTCAGCATGTCCATGTTACAAAAAATGAGAAAATGTGTTCAGAAAAGAACACCAAGCGTGTGGCTGACCAGCCATTTGATAAGGAGCTTAGTGTGCACGTGAGCCTCTGAGCTAATCGGCCCTCTCTGTAGAAGCTATGGGATTATCCCAGCAGAAATGCTGCCAGCTGGAACCGAAGGAAACGGAGGCAATGGAATGGGAGACAGAAGGCCGCAAGCATGCGTCATCCTTCAAGCCCCAAAGGCCATTCAGATATCATCAGGGCCACTCCCTGCACCACAGGTCCGGAGCGCACAGACGGACTGGCGTCTCACCTTGGGCAGGATCACCATCCACAGGCCTGCCTGCAGACTTGGACACAGCAGGTCTGGTCTGAGACGGCCACTCTGGTGGGTGACTAGGGAGGGGCATCAAACCCAGGAGGATGATCCTTAAGTAACACTTCATGGGAGCTGCGGGGGAGGGCGGGGGGAGGGCACCAGCGTTTGTGGTGCAGTGGGTTAAGCCACCACCTGCAACACTTCCAGCCATCCCAAACAAATGTCAGTTTGAGTCCCAGCTGCTCCACTTCTGATCCAGCTCACAGCTAATGCCCCTGAGAAAGCAGCAGAAGATGGGCCAAGTCCTTGGGCTCCTGCATGCACGTGGCTGACCTGAATGGACTCCCAGGCTCCTAGTTTTAGCCTAGCCCAGCTCCAGTCACTGTGGCCATTTCAGGAGTGAACCAATGGATGGAAGTTCTATCTGTAACTCTGCCTTTCCAATACATTTTTTAAACATGTGCATTAAAAATAAAATGAAACAAAACATGGTTTTTGCCCTGCTAAGGTTTTGGGCTTGCTGGGGATCCGCATTCCTGCCTTACTTCCATTTTGTTATCTATGGAATGGAAATATCTATCCTGTGCCAGGCGCTGCCATTGTATTTTGGGATCACATAACTTACCCGAGTTTGCAGATTCACAACCAGAGAGGAATTTTGCCTCAGGATGAATCAAACCCTGAGTCCCACCTCTATCCCATTTAGATGACAATTAGCTGAGACCTTGAACTTCAGACTTCAGAACTGAGACTGGGACCAGTTAAGCTTTGGGGGGCTGCTGGGATGCAATGAATGCATTTGACATTTGGAGGGATCCGGGGCAGAATGACTAAGACAAAACAGAGCCCTGCTGCACCTTGGTTTCAGCCTTGGAGAGATCTTGAGGAGATACCTAGCTAGGCAGAGCACTGGTTCCTAACCAGTGCAGACTGAAGTAATAGCAATTTGTTGCTTTAAGTCATTGAGTTTTGGGGTCACTTGTTATGCCTCGGTAGGTAAGCTGATTGCTCAGAAACGTGTAAGGGAATATCGTCAGGTGTAGCTGAATGGCGCATGGCTTTCTGAGATACACACTGGTGGGCACCTTAGAGTATCACTATAGAATCTCTTACCCAAACTAAGACAGCTGGGATGTCACCCGGCGAGCTCCTCTCGGAGGCCACCATCCTGTGTGCCCCCCATTGTTGACCAGAACGGTGTCTTGGGATGCGCGCCTGGATCTCAAAGGTTTTCTCCGCTAGCCCAGCTTCTCACAATCTACAGGGAGGTGCCCCACACAAGGCTCACATGGGCCCAAGGTAGAGCAGCATCTGTCTTGGAAAGAAATACGAATATGGGTTTTTTTTTTTTTAATTATTCATTTGAGACAGACTGAACTTCCATCCCCCTGGCTCATTCCCCAAATATTCTCAATAGTCAGGGCAACACCAGGTAGAAGAAAGGGGCCAGAAATTCCATCCAGGCCTTCCATGACGGTGGAACACAAGTACTTGGGCCATCTTCTACTGCTTTCCCAGGAACATTGGCAGGGAGCTGGATGGGAAGCAGAGTAGCTGGGACTTGAACCAGGCGCTCTGATATGGGATACAGGCATCCCAAGGTGGCGTCTTAACTGCTGTGTCACAGCACCTGCCCCAGCTTTTGTCTATTTGCAGAGTTCTCACCACCAATAAATATCTGAGGTACTGTGTACGTTAATTAGGTTGGTTTAATCATGCCACAACGTATACCTGTTTCAAAATATGTTGTCCGTCACACATGTATAATATTTATGTGTCAGCTAACACTTTAGAAAGGTGAATACTCTGAATAGCTCAATGAAGGACATGTACGATGTGACAGATACTCATGTGGTCGTCAGTAAACCCCCTATCTCACAAACTCTGGCCAGGGACCAGAGCTGTGGTGCACTGCACTAAGCCACCGCTCTCAGCACGGGCATCCCATATCGGAGTACCAGCTCAAGCCCCGGCTGCTCTGCTTTTGATCCCTAGCTCCCTGCTAATGCACCGGAAAAGAAGCAGTACCCGGGTCCTTGCCATCCACGCGGGAGACCTGGATAGAGTTCCAGGCTTCTGGTTTGGCCTGGCCCAGCCCCAGCCCTTGCTGCCATCTGGGGAGTGAACCAGTGGATGGAAGATCTCTCTGTCTCTCCTGTCTGTCTGTAACTCTGCCTTTCAAGTAAATAAATAGATCTTTAAAAAAATAAAGTATAGGGGCCTGCATGGTGGCATAGCAGGTAAAGCTACTGCCTGCGAGGCTGGCATCCCAAATGGGCACCAGTTTGGGTCCCAGCTGCTCCACTTCCATTTCAGCTCCCTACTAATGACCTGGGAAAAGCAGTGGAAGATGGCCCCAGTGTTTGGGCCCCTGCACCCACGTGAGAGACCCAGATGAAACCTGTTCCTGACTTCAGCCTGGCCCAGCCCTGGCTGTTGCTACGCTCTGGGAAGTGAACCAGTGGATAGAAGATTCTTTCTCTCTGACTTTCAAATAAAAAAATAAATTTTTAAAAACAAAACTTTAGGGACAGCATTGTGGTATAATATGTTAAGCTGCCTTTCACAATACCAATGTCCCATATAGGTGCTGGTTTGAGTCCCAGCTGCTCTACTTCCAATTCAGCACCCTATTAACGCACCTGGGAAAGCAGCAGAGGATGGCCCAGGTGACTGGGCCCCTGCCACCCACGTGGAAGACCCAGATGAAGCTCCTGGCTTCTGCCTGGCCCAGCCATTGTGGCCATTTGGGGAGTAAACCAAGGGATGAAAGATATTCTCTTTTTCCCTCTCCCTCTCTCTTCTGTAACTCTGCCTTTCAAATAATAAATAATCTTAAAAATATATGTGTATATATATATCATGGACATTTATCCATAGGAAGACATCTATATTTTTCCAATCTCCTCTTTTTTTTTAAGCTTTGTAGGAGTTCACAGTGTTTGTACATGGATAATTAGGTTGTTCACAGTTGTTTAAATGTGAAATAATGCCACGCTAAACATCTTTATACAAATATCCATGTCCACCGCCTGATCATTTCATTAGAACGCGTCTAAAAAAATGACTAGGTTGGATTTCGTAGGCATGTATGAAGTGCTGGTGTGTGTGGGTAGGAGGTGGATGGAATCTGTAACACCCTGAAGTGTGTGAGAACAGCTGTTTCATTACAGCATTCCCAACACTGGGGAAATCCTGCTCCTGTTGCCAGTCGGTCGGCAAAAAGTGATACAATTTCCTTCTTTCTATTTGCATTTTTCCACCGTTAGCAGGACTGACCATCGTTTCTTCAGTCCATGACCACTGGGAATGACCTGTGATGCCTGTGTACTTTTCCAGTGGGATAGCTGTCATTTTCTTTTAATTAATTAATTGATTTGAAAGACAGAGAGAGGTCTTCCTCTTACTCCCCCAAATGGCTGCAGCAGCCAGGGCTTGTCCAGACCCAAAGCGGGGACCTGGAACTCTATCCAGGCCTCCCACATGGGTGGCGGGAACCATCATATACTAGCATCACAAGCTGTGGCTTTGTACACCATGCCACAATGCTAGCCCCCTAATTTATATTTTAAATGACATAAATTGAATATATTTGTGCTCTTTTGAAATACTGTATGTTGTTTGCTTTTTGGGAAGTAATCTTATTTTTAATTTATTTAATTTTTAAAAATGTATTTATTATTTATTTGAAAGGCAGAGTTACAGACAGAGCTCTTCCACCTGCTGGTTCACTCCCAAAGTGGCTTCCGTGGGTGGGGCTGGGCCAGACCAAAGCCAGGAGCCTGGAACTCCAACCGGGTTTTCCACATGGGTGGCAGGGGCGCAAGTATTTGGACCATTTTCCACTGCTTTCCCAGGTGCGTTAGTGGGGAGCTGGATCACAAGTAGAGTATCCAGAACTCAAACCGGGCTCATGTGGGAGCCAGTGTCACAGGAGGCGGCTTACACCTGCTGCGTCACAACACTGGCCCTGAGAATTAACCTTTGAAATTCTTCTGCTTCCGTTATGCTCCAAGTCATTCATGCTGTTCACCGATGGGGCTGCTAACTGCCATCCTAGGTTCTTAGAATGTAGTAACGAACAAGAGAGATGCAGACCCTATTTGCAGAAGAGGTTGTTAAGGATGTATAATAATGTGGAGTATATGTTATAACTGTGAAAGTTCAGAATTCTAGGGAATTAAAAAATGCGCTAGATATACACACTAGGAGGTCAATAGAAGTTCCCAGAAGGAAGGGGCATTTTGCTGAGTGCTAAGGATGAACAGTAGTGGCCAGTTAACATAGACGAGACAGGGATTCTGGGCAGCAGCCGTTCTGAGGAATGAGAGGCCTTTGGGCTGATGGAGTGGAAACACTGCATGGAGAGCCAAGCAGAAGAGTGGAGAGAGGTGAACCTAGAGAAGCAGTGAGGGGCCAGGCTAGTAAGAGTCTAAGGCCTTAGGCAGTAGCTTGCACTTTGTCCTGAGGTGGTAATAAAATATATTCATGAGCATGTTTTCAGATGCAAATAATTATTTAAAAAATTGACCAATATGACTTAAACAAGAAAAACTATAAAATTTTACCTAAGGAGAAGTATGGGACCTGGATCTGTTCATCTTTTTCCTCCTCCATTCTCAGTGTGTTTGTGACACTGCTTCTCATGGCCCTGTGACATCACACCTCCTATTCCCAAGATGGTTGCAGCAGATCCAACCATCACATCCTCAACACAATTATGTCCAATGGCCTGGAAAATGTAAGCAGAGTCTCTCTGAACAGGAAGGACAGTCTTTTCCAGAAGCTTCTAGTGGAATTCCTCTGATTTGCCAGAGCCAGACCACTGGGAAAGTTGAGTATCTGGCATTTCTGCCCTCTGTGGTGGGAGGGGCTTTTGTCTGTAAGAGGAGTAACAGCCCTTGGGAGAACTGGAGGTGGTGTTCTCTGCAAGCAAGGGCTGTGGTCGGACTTGGGTTTAGCTCTGTTCCTGCAGGTCCCCTTGCTTCTTCCACGTTCCTCCCCTACATTTCCAGGAGCCACTTCTCTATCTCACTTGCCCGTCCGTCTTCAGCCATACAAGCTCATTCTCTACAGCGTCTCTAACCATTGATGGCTCCGATTTGATTCTGACCTAATTGCCTGGAACAGTGATATCCCTAGCACCTGACAAGACTACTTCAGAAAGTACCTCGGTTCCTCCAAACAGAAAGATCTCCAACACCCAGCATCTGTGGGGCTCAGGCATGCCTGCGGCTGCCACTGGTATGTTAAACACTTCATTCCCATGATTAGCATAAGAAAATGATCATTCACTTGATCATGTGTGTGGCATGTCACTGATAACTATTTAGAGTGGGGCCGGCGCTGTGG
Source organism: Oryctolagus cuniculus (assembly GCF_964237555.1). Taxonomy (NCBI): domain Eukaryota; kingdom Metazoa; phylum Chordata; class Mammalia; order Lagomorpha; family Leporidae; genus Oryctolagus; species Oryctolagus cuniculus. Next base: position 80,414,473 of record NC_091433.1, on the reverse strand, counting down.
CTCACTTGGTTAATCTGCCGCCTGCAGCGCCGGCATCCCTCATGGGCGCCGAGTTCTAGTCCCGGTCGCTCCTCTTCCACTGTAGCTCTCTGCTGTGGCCGGGAGGGCAGTGGACAATGGCCCAAGTGCTTGGGTCCTTGCACCCCATGGGAGACCAGGAGGAAGCACCTGGCTCCTGGCTTCGGATCGGCGCAACTTCAGCTGTGGTGGCCACTTGGGGGTGAACCAACGGAAGGGAGACGTTTCTCTCTGTCTCTCTCTGTCTGTAACTCTACCTGTCAAATAAATAAATAAAAAAAATTACAGAATGACTCACTTTTGGCTATGTGGTGCTTTCCAATCCACATCTTCACCTCACCACCTCTGAACAGACATGAGAGCGAGCAGGTGAGTTTTGCTGGAGAACGCTGACTTTTAAAGACAAAATGCCGACCTTGCCTCACCTGCGCCTCCCATTACGTCTGCTTAGGCTGTAGTTAACCATGTGGAAGCCATTACCGGCAGACTTGGCTGAGAGATTCTTTTTCTAACTGTGATGCACAGCCACTGGGTTGTCTTTCAGGGTTGATGCTACATCGGAGAAGTGGTCTAGAAAATACTTTTTGAAAAAGCATTATTATTTTTTTTTCTGAAGCTGTCTGGAACTTGTTTGGGGAGTGCTGATCTTGATTTCGGGCTGAAATCAGAGAGAATCAGACTTGCTGTCCCAGATTCCGGCTATAACCTAGTCTGACTTCACAAATTTTCCCTGCACCTTCAGTGTCTGGCTGAACAGGAGAGCAGCCAGTTGATAAACATGGAGGATCATGGGTGTGGAGAATGGAGGAAGCCATGTGCACCTGTGTGTGAACAGACGTTTTGAAGCACCTGTTGATACTTCCAACAAAAGGCAAATGTTTTAGAAATGAGTTACATAGGAGTACTTTATACTAGCTACTAGTGAATGCATGGGCTTTTGACCTGCCCGTGAGAAAATATGGACAATGGTTTGAGATCCAACCATCACATCTTCACACAATCACACAGTTCGTAGTGATTTGTGATTCTGCGGAGTTAGCCCGGTGTCACGGAAACTGCAACAAATTTAGAGATAGCACATAAGTCATGCGGCTTAGATCGACTTTGGGAAAGGCACTTCATCGTGCTTAGATAAGGTTCCCTCCTTTGCAAAACTGAGCTAGTGAGCCTCGCTTACCTCTTGTAAGAGCTCCTGTCGGGACCCGTTTGAGAGGATACACACATTGATTTTCACAGAAGGTAGTCTATAGCTTGCCAGTTGGTGAGCTCCTGGATTGATACGTTTGCACGTGACCTAGCATGTGAAATATATTTGCCATAAGCCATGTCTCTGCAGTATGCTACGCGGTGCTAAAATAGGGGCTGCTTCTCTGGAGACTGACTCAGCCAAGGGCACGGTGCGCTGTCTTCTACCTCTGTGATGAGATACAGCCCTCCCATTGGGAGGCGTGGCCTTTCCTTGAAAAGGTCGAGCAGGATGACTCGTTCAAAAAAGGAAGAAAAAAAAAAAGGTTCCATGCGGTTAAATTTAGGTCCTGAAACCAATTCTGAGAATGTTCCCTGGCTCTGGGCCCATGATCTTACATTGTTTATTGCATTTTGGGCTGTGTGTGATTCCATTCACTTGAACCCCCGTCTTCTCACCGTAGAGTTGTTTGGGAGATCACGATAGCAATCACGGCGACTTTGTAGGCTGCCTGCTTTCCTGATTCATACATTTCTATTTTTGCTAATTACTATTTTGCTAATTAATACAACTTGTTTGTGGAAATATATTCACTCAAAGCCTGTGTAAATAATATTTACATTTCACAGTTGTGTTTGTCTTCTTTCTCCCTTTCTCCTTTAGTTTGAAGTGAAGGCTTTTCTTGGAGGTTTTTTTTTTTTTTTTTTTTTTTTTGAGTGTTCTGGCCTATTCCCACCTCTGACTATAAATTAGGGCTTTTCTGGCTTTCCTCTGCTTATGACCTGTTTCTTTTTACTTTTTTTTTTTTAAGACAGAGAGATAAGAAAGAGAGAGGAACCTCCCATCCGCTGACCCAACCTCCAAATGCCCAGAGGGCCCGGGGGAGGCCAGGCTGAATCTGGGAACTGGGCCTCAGCCCAAGTCTCACTCATGAAGAGCAGGGGCCCAGTCACTGGAGCTATCACCTGCTACCTCCCAGGGTGTGCATCAGCAGGAAGCTGGAGCCAGGAGCCGGAGCTGGAGCCGGGTATTGAACCCAGGTACTCCAGTGTGGGACACCAGCATTTTAACTGATGTCTTAGCTGCTAGGCCAAACACTTGTCCCTCTTTTTACTTTTATTTTATTATTATTTTTAATTGATTATTTTGAAAGTCAGAGTTATAGAGAGAGGGAGAGAGAGAGAGACCTTCCATCCACCAGTTCACTCCTCAGATGGCTGCAAAGGCCAGCACTGGGCCAGGCCGAAGCCTAGGGCCAGGAGCTTCATCCAGGTCTCCCACATGGGTGGCAGGGTCCCAAATACTTGGGCCATCTGCTGCTGCTTTTCCCAGGTCATTAGCAGGGAGCTGGATCACAGGTGGAGCAGCCAGGACACAAACCAGCATCCATATGGGTGGCTGCTTTACCTGCTACGCCACCTTTACTTTTTATTTTGTAATCATCTCAAATGTCTAGAAAAATTGCAAGAATTTAATTGCAGGAAACCCCTATTTACTGTTCACCCAGAGACACCATCAAATTTGACCAATTGTCCCAATAATGTCCCTGAGGCAAAAAGGCCCGCGCAGGGTCCTACATGGGACTGACCCGTCTCTCTTCAGCCTTCCTGGGTCCAGAGTAGTTCCTTGGTTGTTTCGTACACTGTCCCTCGGTTGGCCCCTTCTCGCGTCTCTCTCCTTTTTAGACGAAGGCTGTGCATTTGGGCAGGGATGTCAGAGAAAGTGACGTGACCTTCTCCTGCGCAGGTCCCGTGGGCAGCTCGTGATGTCAGTTTGTCCCAAAAGGAAGTCATCAGTGCCCAGTGGCAGAGCTCCTCTCTTTCCTTTGTACGTGGTGACTGCTTTGTGGGGAGGAACTTTGAGGCTGGGTAAACACCCTGTTTATCATCCAGTTTGAAACCTTCCGGAGCCGGCGCTGTGGCACAGTGGGTAAAGCCAACTGCCTGAAGTGCCTGCATCCCATATGGGTGCCGGTTCAAGTCCTGGCTGCTCCACTTCCGATCCAGCTCTCTGCTGTGGCCTGGGAAAGCAGTAGAAGATGGCCCAAGTCCTTGGGCCCCTGCACCCATGTGGGAGACCCAGAAGAAGCTCCTGGCTCCTGGTTTCGGATGGGCGCAACTCTGGCTGTTGCAGCCAATTGGCGAGTGAACCAATAGATGGAAGACCTCTTTCTCTCTCTCTGCCTCTGCCTCTCTGTATCTCTGCCTTTCAAATAAAAATAAATACATCTTTTTTTTTTTTTTTTTTTTTTTTGACAGGCAGAGTGGACAGTGAGAGAGAGAAACAGAGAGAAAGGTCTTCCTTTGCTGTTGGTTCACCCTCCAATGGCCGCCGTGGCTGGCGCGCTGCGGCCGGCGCACCGCGCTGATCAGAAGCCAGGAGCCAGGTACTTATCCAGGTCTCCCATGGGGTGCAGGGCCCAGGCACTTGGGCCATCCTCCACTGCACTCCCGGGCCACAGCAGAGAGCTGGCCTGGAAGAGGGGCAACCGGGACAGAATCTGGCGCCCCGACCGGGACTAGAACCCGGTGTGCCAGCGCCACAAGGTGGAGGATTAGCCTAGTGAGCCGCGGTGCCGGCCAATAAATACATCTTAAAAAATAGATAAATCTTCCAGTTTTAGCATCACACTTGAATGTTTAGTTTCATCCTTGAATTAATGTTTAATATAATAATTGAGAAGCGGCAGGTTTCTGATCTCATCACTCCCTTCACCCTCACTGGTTTGCTTTCTACTCTCAGGAGGGTTTTTCTCTTCTCCCCTTGTGTTCATTCACTTATTTGTATCAGCATGGTTCATGGGATTTCTACTTTATCCATTCACCTACCATTATTTGAATTTTATGTATTGCTTTTTTGAAGGCAGAGAGAGAGAGAAAGAGAGAGAGAAAGGGAGAGCGATATCCCACCTACTTGGTCACTCCTCAAATGCCCACAGGCGCTGGGGTTGGGTCTGGCTTGGAGCCAAGAAGCAGGAACTCAGTGAAGGTCTCCGTGTTGGTGGCGGGGACCCAGGTGCTGGAGCCATCACCACTGACTCCCGAGCTGCCCATTAGCTGCAAGCTGGACTCAGAGCAGAGCCAGCAAGGGAACCCACCACTCCCATAGGGGAGCAGGTGTCCCAAGCAGCATCCTAACTGCTGTGCCAGTGCCAAACCCACTATCAGTAGCTGTGATACTTGCACCAACTGCCCCACGTTTGGCCCATGGGACTCCCATTCAAGCTGACTCCGTGTCCTTTTGATATGTCCGTCCGTCTAGGAGCACGTCTCCCCTCTGGCACAAGATGTGACTGCCATGCCCCGGACCTGGAACCAGTCATTTTTCCAAGGAGCCCTTTTAGTGGAAAATGGTGTTTAGATACCAATATATGGGCATCGGGTGTGTTCATTGCTCTAGGTCCTCTTAGTGGACAGAGCTAGGAAACACACACATATACAACCAAGGAAATAAAATATATGACATTTGCAGAATTTGGTCAGAAGTTCTTCTTTGTGAAAAAAGAGAGTTTGTTGTTGAATATGAGGGTATTTTAAAAGTTCATGGAGAAGGGGCCAGCTACTCACTGTGGTGCAATGGGTTAAAGCCCTGGCCTGCAGCACTGGCATCCTATACGGGTTCCGGTTCAAGTCCTGGCTGCTCCACTTCTGATCCAGCTCTCTGCTATGGCCTAAGAAAGGAGTGGAAGATGGCCCAATTTATTGGGCCCCTGCGCCTACATGGGAGCTCCTGGCTCCTGGCTTTGGATCAGCTCAGCCCTGGCCATTGTGGCCATCTGGGGAGTGAACCAACGGATGGAAGACCTCTTTCTCTCTCTGGCTCTACCTCTCTATGTAACTCTGCCTTTCAAATAAATAAAATAAATCTTTAAAAAAAAGGTCATGGAGAATAGAATACAAAGTCCATTTTGGTGCAAAAAAAAGTTTGACATCCATGTATACAAGGAATCTTCAAAAAGTTCGTGGAAATGTGTATTATGACAAAAATATTCATGGTTCAAAAAAATAAGAGGATTGCCTTTCTTTCTAAATGTCTGGATATACTTTATTTAAAAAAATATTTACTTCAGTTATTTGAAAGGCAGAGTAACAGAGAGAGGGGGAGAGAGAGAGAATCTTCCATCTGCTGGTTCACTCCCCAGATGGCCACTGTGGCCAGGGCTGACCAGGCAGAGTCTTGGAGCCCAGAACTCCATGCAGGTCTCCCAGGCGAGTGGCAGGGGCCCAAGTGCTCCATCCGTCCTCCCTTGCCTTCCCAGGGGCGCTGGCAGGGACCTGGATGAGCAGCAGAACAGCTGGGACTCAAACCGCTCCTTCGCCATGGGCTGGCAACAGCGCAAGGGGCTGCTCAATCCTCTGCCCCGACGCCAGGCCCGGACCCCCTTCCCCAGGTCTCGTGTCCTGAAGCTTTCATCCGGAGACCAAACGCATCAGAGTAAAACCCTCCCGTTTTGTTTTCACGTTCTTTAAACATTCATGTGCTACCCGACTGCTAAAAGTGAGTAGATGCCACATTTCTAATCAGAAAAATAATCTTCCTCCTAAATTAAAGAATGTCTTAAGAGTGTGTAAACCTTGTGGCCGGCGCTGTGGCTCACTAGGCTAATCCTCTACCTGCGGCGCCAGCACACCGGGTTCTAGTCCCAGTTGGGGCACCGGATTCTGTCCCGGTTGCCCCTCTTCCAGGCCAGCTCTCTGCTGTGGCCAGGGAAGTGCAGTGGAGGATGGCCCAAGTACTTGGGCCCTGCACCCGAATGGGAGACTGGGAGGAAGCACCTGGCTCCTGGCTTTGGATCAGCACAGCACCGGCCGTGGCGGCCAATTGGGGGGTGAATCTACAGAAGGAAGACCTTTCTCTCTGTCTCTGTCTCTCTCTCTTTCTCTAACTGTGCCTGTCAAAAAAAAAAAAAAAAGTGTGTAAACCTTGGGGTTGGCATCATGGCATAACAAACCGCCACTTGCAATGCCAGCTTGAGTCCCAGCTGCTCCACTTCCAACCCAGCTTCCTTCTAATGCACCTGGGAAAGCTACCAAGGATAGCCTAAGTCCTTGGGCCCCAGCACCTATGCGGGAGACCGGAAGAAACTCTTGGCTTCGACTTGGTCCAGCTCTGGCTGCTACAGCCATTTGGGGAATGAACCAGCAGATGGAAGATCCTTCTCACTCTCTGTAACTCTGTCTTTCAAATAAATAAAATAAATCCTAAAAAGAAAAAAAAGAATATATATTACTCAATAAGAAATTGAATGTTAAAAATGGGTTAAAAATCTGATAGACAGCTTCAGCAAGGCATATATATGATTATCAAGTAAGTGGATGAAAAAAATTCAACACAGGTGGTTACTGGGAAAGTGTAAATTTAAGCCACAGTGAAACATCCCTACACATCTGTGAGAATGGCTGACATTTTAAAAATGGATAATAGCAAGTTCTCACAAGGACGTGGAATGGCTAGAACTCTGATGCATTGCTGTCAGGAAAATAATTTGACAGCTTCATGTAAACATGTGATGCAGCAAGTGCTGGGTGTTTTTTCCAAAGTGAAATGCAACCTTACCTACATTGCACAAAAACCTGTACAGGAATGTTTATAATGGCTCCTCCAAATATCAGAAACAAGCCAAGTGTCTTCCAGTGTGGGTGAGTGGATTCACGCAGTGTGATAGAGCCATGTGATGAAATATTACTCAGCAGCAACAAAGGAATCAACTTCTTTTTTTTTTTTTTTTTTTTTTTGACAGGCAGAGTGGACAGTGAGAGAGAGAGACAGAGAGAAAGGTCTTCCTTTGCCGTTGGTTCACCCTCCAATGGCCGCCGCGGCCGGCGCGCTGCGGCCGGCGCACCGCGCTGATCCGATGGCAGGAGCCAGGAGCCAGGTGCTTTTCCTGGTCTCCCATGGGGTGCAGGGCCCAAGCACCTGGGCCATCCTCCACTGCACTCCCTGGCCACAGCAGAGGGCTGGCCTGGAAGAGGGGCAACCGGGACAGAATCCGGCACCCCGACCGGGACTAGAACCTGGTGTGCCGGCGCCGCTAGGCGGAGGATTAGCCTAGTGAGCCGCGGCGCCGGCCAGGAATCAACTTCTGACGATGGTCAACAGCATGGATGAATGTTAAATGCATTTTGCTAAGTGCAAGCAGCCGGGCTCAGGCTTCATAGAGTGTGGCTCTGTTTGCACTGGACCCTGGAGTGAGGACAGACCACTGACCAGGGTTACCAGAGGAAAGAGGTGGAGGCGGGGACTCTCAACAGAGGGGTGCCAGGGGGTGTTGGGGGTGCAGTGATAGAAATGTGGTGGTTTCTACACAGTTATGGTTCTCAAACTCAAAGAATGGTATTTTTATGTAGGTAACTTCGGGAGGAGGCATTTAACCTAACAGTTGAGATGCCCACATTCCATATCAGATTACTAGGTCTGACTCCCGGATCTGGCTCCTGACTCCAGCTTCCTGCTAATGCAGATTCTGGGAGTAAGCACTGATAGCTCAAGAAATCAGGTTCCTGCCAGCTGCGTGAGAGACCTGGATTGCATTCCCAACTCCTGGTTTCAGCCCCAGGCTGCCCCAGCTGTTGGAGGCATTTGGAGGGTGACCCAGCAGATGGGAGTGCGCCCATTCTCTTTCTCTCTGCCTCTCAAATAAGCAAATACAAACATCATTAAGAATGGTGACTTTTGGGGCTGGCACTGTGGCATAGTGGGCTAAGCTTCTGCCTGTGGCACCAGCATCTCATATCAATGCTGGTTTGTGTCCCGGCTGCTCCTCTTCCAATCCAGTTCTCTGCTAATGGCCTGGGAAGGAAGTGGAAGACAGCCCAAGTCCTTGGGCCCCTGCACTCATGTGGGTGACCTGGAGGAAACTACTGGTTCCTGGCTTCGGATCACCCCAGCTCCAGCCATTGCGGCCATTTAAATAGTGAACCAGCAGATGGAAGACCCTTCTCTCTGTCTCTTTCTCTGTAACTCTTCCTCTCAAAAAAAAAAAGGTGACTTTTACAGCAAGCAAATTATGCCAACATTATCAACATCATCGTGTGTTCAATTGCATTCCCTCAAACCAGTTCCTAAGAATGTGGGTGTGAGTAGTTTATTAACCAATGGTTAGTATGGTAAGGCAGCAGGGAAGGTCAGCAAAGAGAGGAAAGGGTGCTCATCCCACTGGGGTCCCTAGGAGACTGCAGAGTGAACCTCAGATTGTCCTACCATGGGGCCAGAACCCTGGGCTGGTGATCCCCCAGTTCCCATCCTTCGTGGGTTACAGTTGCTCTTGGGGGTTTTCATGATGCCGATCTCAGCTCTGCAGCCAGAGAAGGCTCTCAGGTCCGAGACCGTGGTAGCACAAGTGACCTCAGGGGTGGGCAGAAGGGATAAGAGCGGGCACCGGGCACCAATAGCATCAGTGTTTTAATTGGTTTAATTTTTTTTTTTTTTTTTTGACAGGCAGAGTGGACAGTGAGAGAGAGAGACAGAGAGAAAGGTCTTCCTTTGCCGTTGGTTCACCCTCCAATGGCCGCCGTGGCTGGCGCACCGTGCTGATCTGAAGGCAGGAGCCAGGTGCTTCTCCTGGTCTCCCATGGGGTGCAGGGCCCAAGCACCTGGGCCACCCTCCACTGCACTCCCTGGCCACAGCAGAGAGCTGGCCTGGAAGAGGGGCAACCGGGACAGAATCTGGCGCCCCGACCGGGGCTAGAACCCTGTGTGCCAGTGCCGCAAGGCGGAGGATTAGCCTAGTGTGCCGCGGTGCCGGCCCTGGTTTAATATTTCAAAGACGACTTTTTTTCCCATTGGAGCAGGAGCTGAGAATTGCATGACCCTATCTGTCCTACTGATCAGCTCCCAAGAGCATTGGATTACCACTTGGGGGTGACCCTAGGGGCAAACATTTCTCCATTCTTCCTGAGCGCGCAGGTGACAATCTCTGGATAGCAGATATTGCAGAGTAACATGCCTCAAGTTCAGGTGTATTGCCTCTGACAATGTAAGACTTGTTTGATGCATTGAGAGGAGGAAATATTAAGAAGCATGTAGGCTTCATACAGACCAGAAGTAGGGTCTTTTTATTACACAGCTCTCTGTGTGGTTGACCCAATCCTCTCGCAGACCTGCTTTTCCCACGTGACTGCTGGAAGTTCCCGGGTTTGAACCCTAGAGTGGCAGTGGCTAGAAAAACCTCCACGGACTCTCGGTTCCAAGTCAAAAATCGCAGGCAGGAGCTCTGTGCTGTGGTGTGGGTCGGGTGCCCTGGGCTGGTGACTGTACAAACATGACCGCTCCCACAGGGACCATGCCTCTGGAACAGGAGATATTTTTCAAAGGATGGGGTGTTGATACTTGGTGGGTAAAGATAAGAAAAAGAGGGGTTGGTGTTGTGGCACAGCCACACCTGTGGTGAAGCCACCAACTGTGTGATGCCGGCATCCCATATGGACACCGGTTCGAGTCCTGGCTGCTCTGCTTCTGATCCAGCTCCCACCTAGCAAAGCAGCAGAAGATGGCCTGAGTGCCTGGCCCCTGCACCCATATAGGAGACCCAGAGGAAACTCCTGACTCCTGGTTTTGGCTTGGCCCAGCCCTGCCCAATGTGGCCAGTTGAAGAGTGAACCAGCAGATGGAAGACCTCTGTCTCTCTCTCTTTATAACTGTATTTCAAATAAATAAATATTTATTAAAAAGTAAGAAAAATAGTGTCAGAGTCAAGAAATCATGTTTTTTTAAATAATAGAGTTTTTAAAGTTCATTGTGTATAGAAGAGAATTTTTTTTAAGATTTATTTATTTGAAAGAGTTACATGGAGAGAGGAGAGGCAGACAGAGAGAGAGAGAGGTCTTCCATCTGATAGTTCACTCCCCAGTTGGCCTCAACGGCCGGAGCTGCACCGATCCGAAGCCAGGAGCCAGGAGCTTCTTCTGGGTCTCCCACACAGGTTCAGGGGCCAAAGAACTTAGGCCATCTTCTACTGCTTCCCCAGGCCACAGCAGAGACCTGGATCAGAAGTGGAGCAGCCGGGTCTTGAACTGGTGCGCTTCAGGCTAGGGCGTTAACCCGCTGCGCCACAGTGTCAGTCCTGAAGAGAAGATTTTTAAAAAATATATTATTTGTTTGAAAGGCAGAGTTACAGAAAGACTGAAAGAGAAAGAGAGGTCTTCCATCTGCTGATTCACTCCCCCAAATGGCCACAATGGCTCGACCTTAGCCAATCCAAAGCCAGGAGCCAGTAGCTTCTTCTGGGTCTCCCACATGGGTGCAGGGGCCCAAGGACTTGAGCCATCCTCTACTGCTTTCCCAGGCCATAGCAGAGAGCTGGATCAGAAGTGGAGCTGCTGGGACTTGAACTGTTGCCCCTATGGGATGCCAGCACAGCAGGCGGAGGCTTTACCTACTTCACCACAGCACCATCCTTGAAATCATGTTTTTATCCTGTCCAGGTGAAGGTCTGCATTAAAAGCTGCAGGCTAGTCAATGCTGCACAAACAAACCGACTGTCCAGGTTCTGTGGTTTATTTCCCACTCACATAATGTGCAGTGAGGGCAGGATGGTTCTCTCGGTAGTGTTGTAGCACCTCGAACACAAACGAGCCATAGTACTTGAGTGTAGAGCAGAAGAAAACACACAGCAGCTCTTAACTGTCTTGGGTCCCGAAGAGACACGAATTGCATCCTCATAGAACTCTGGCAGAACTAATCTCACAGTCCCAACACAGCTGCAAGAGAGGCTGGAAATGTGGGCAGCACTAACTCTGTCAGAAGTCATCATTTCAGGCTGGGAATTTGGCCGAGTGACTCCCATACTGGAGTCCCATACACAGCAGGTTTATTTCATTTCCTGCTACTGCAGACCACGGGCGGCAGCAGGCTGTGGCTCTAGAAGCTGGGTTCCTGCCATCCACGTGGGAAACCTGGATTAAGTTCCTGGCCCCTGGCTTCAGCTCCAACCAGCCCTTGCCACTGTGTATATTTGAGGAGCAAACCAGTGAATGGGTGCTCTCTCTCTGCCTCTCAAATAAATACAAATCTTTAAATTTTTTTTTGACAGGCAGAGTGGACAGTGAGAGAGAGAAAGGTCTTCCTTTGCCGTTGGTTCACCCTCCAATGGCCGCCGCACTGCGCTGATCTGAAGGCAGGAGCCAGGTGCTTCTTCCTGGTCTCCCATGCGGGTGCAGGGCCCAAGCACTTGGGCCATCCTCCACTGCACTCCCTGGCCACAGCAGAGAGCTGGACTGGAAGAGGAGCAACTGGGACAGGATCCAGTGCCCTGACAGGCGCTAGAACCCAGTGTGCTGGTGCCGCAAGGTGGAGGATTAGCCTATTGAGCCGCGGCGCCGGCCTACAAATCTTTAAAATTATAAATCCATTTCTACTCAACAATCCAAGAGTTTGCAAGGGTTAGGCATGGTCACGGAACATGTCATCGAGCAGGAAGAATTCTTTTATAACTTAGCTTGGGAAAGTGGAGGAAAGAGGAAGGCACTGAATTTCTTGTGCTGTAAATAGATATTAGTGCGTCCAATTTAGTGGGGTGGATGAAAGTGAGGTTAGAGAGGCTGGACTGGGACAAGATTGCAAAAGGCCTTGGCTGTTTATCCAAGGACATTGATATGTAGGAATTGAAGTTCTATTGAAAGCTTTTCAGCCAGTGGCTAACATGAACAAGGTAAAATGTTGAGGATGATTAATTTGGCGTCAGTATGTGCCTTGGCCTATCTTATTCTATGCACTGTGTCATTGAGAGCATTGTGTTGTCCTTAAAATAGTCCTTTGGAGGACTTCCATTTCTGGTAAAAAGGCAGGCATGATACTGTGGAAGAAAAAAAAAAACTCCATTACAAAACACCTTAGGTACGTGGAGAGGGAATCCAGATGGCTCTGGGGGCTCACTGCCGTTGCCATTGCTGTAGCTTAGCAAGGAGCCACCTCAGTAGGGCGGAGTGAGCTCAGCAGAACAGCTTTGCCATGGCTCCTTCATCAGACCAAGGCAGCCTCGTTGAGTGGGAAGCACGCATTATCATGGTCTGATGTCCTGATACACTGGCTACACCCTGTGCAGGCATACCTGCCCACAGGATAGTGGGGCCTTGGGGCACCCATGTACTGGGCTGACTTAATAAGCTGCCCAGGAAACTTCCCGGTACATTGATACCACATGTTGACACTGGCGTGTCTATCTGTGTCTTTTACATGGCAAAATGACCACTTTTTTTTTTTTTTAAGATTTATTTATTTGAGAGGCAGAGTCAACAGACAGAGGGAGAGACAGTAAGACAAGTCTTCCATCTGCTGGTTCACTCCCCAAATGGCTGCAAGGGCCAGAGCTGGGCTGATCTGAAGCCAGGAGCCAGGAACTTATCCTGGGTCTCTCACATGGGTGTAGGGATCCAAGGACTTGGGCCATCTTTTACTGCTTTCCCAGGCCATTTGCAGGGAGCTGGATCGGAAGTGGAGCAGCCAGGTCTCAAACAGAGCCCACATGGGGTGCCAGCACCACAGGCAGGGGCTTAAGCTGCTATGCCACAGTGCTGGTGCTCGCGATCACTTCTTTAAATGTATGTCCAAGCTGGTAACAAAGCAAGGGAGATCCTCAGAGGCCAGAGCTGACTGCCACTACTGGGAGAAGATGTTTCTACCCAACAAGGAAAGAATATCTAGAATATGTGAACAACTCTCAAACATTTGTATGAAGCAGACACACAATCCAGCCAGGAAATAGATGAAAGACAAGAACAGGCAATTGGCAGAAGGAAAAAAAAATGAGTATTTGAAAATCTAATTAGTAAATCAGGGAAAGAGAGAATTAATGGCATGGATCATTTGTCATTTTATATGGATAGCAAATGGGAAGTCAGCCAAGGTTCTATACACACTGCATCTTGGGATAACCAAACAACTTAGAAAAAGTTCTCGTTGGACATTTGACCCTGAATCTAATCAAACAACTGATCAAGGAAGATTTCTCTTTACCAAAGTTTTCTGACTAATATATGAAAAAGAAAAGGCAGAGTCACAGTTTTGCAGCAGTAATCATTGACAATGGCTGTCTTGTCACACCAAACAGAAACAACCAGAATTGTGTGCCTCCTGATGGAAGAAGACTTGCCACCGACGAAACCTTCCTGCCGGATAGTCGACCCCAAATCTGACCAAGTCTCTGGATCCAACAAACACCTGCTGGACCATAGAAGGAACAGGGGACGTGACAAACAGCCCCAGGAGACTGCGTTTCACCAAACTCAGACTGTGGAACACTGTAAAACAAGCTATACCTGCTGTGCGCGCCAAAGAAATGGTATGCGGAGGCGACAGAGAATGGTTTTATCTGGACCCTGATTTCCTGATTTGAGCCCACAATGAATCGAACAAACCCAACATGAAAAAATAAAAGTAAAAATAGAAAAAATTTGAACATTGAATAGATATTTCGTGATACTAAAGGATTTGTATTGTGTTTTCTGTGTGATGGTGGTATTGTTCTGAAGTGGTTAAAAGGTGCTACAAAGGAAACTTCTTTGGGAAATAGGAATATTCTAGATCTTGATGGGGAGGAGGTGGTTTCACAGCTGTGTGTGTAAAAAAATCCACCATTCAATGAGGTAAACTCTTAATATTCATGTACCTTATTATACATTTTAATTCAATTAAAATTACTGGGGGCCAATGTTGTGGGTTACACCATCACCTACAATGCTGGCATATTGGAACACCAGTTTTTTTTTTTTTTAAGATCTATTTATTTATTAGAAAATATTGTGAAGGATGTGGAACAACTGAAACCCTCGCATACACTGCTGGTGAGAATATAAATTGTGGTCTTTAAAAAATATTTATTTATTTTTTATTCATTTGAAAGGCAGTTAGAGAAAGGGAGGGAGAGACAGAGAGATTTTCCATCCGCTTGTTTACTCCCCAAGTGATAGAAAAGGTTGGAGCTGGGCCAGGCTGAAGCCAGGAGCCAGAAACTTCTGGTTCTCCCATGTGGGTGCAATGGCCCAAGAACTTGAGACACCATCATCTGCTTTCCCAGGTCATTAGCAGGGAGCTGGATTGGAAGTGGAGCAGCAGGGACACAAACCCATCCGATATGGGATGCTGGCATCACAGAAGGTGACCTAACCTGCTGTGCCACAACACTGGCCTCTGTAAATTGCAAATGAAACAATTTCAGATTCTTTAGTAAACTGAAGATAGAGTTGTGATGACTCAGCAATTTCTGAGATGACAACACTCTCAGGTACGCGTAGGTGTGTGTGTACTTGTGAAACAGCTCACACAGTATTGCTTCTAAGGAACATAGAAGGTGCTAGGGTCTCAATATATCACCCAAAATTCATGGGTTGGATACTTAATCCCCAGTGCAACAGTGTTAGAAGGTGGGACTTATTGTGGTGTGTTTAGATCATGAATCCCATAATGCCAAGAGAGAGGGGCTTGAGTTTGGCCTCTTTTTTTTTTTTTTTTTTAAGATTTATTTATTTTATTTGAAATGCAGTTACAGAGACAGAGGGAGAGAGATCTTCCATCTGCTGGTTCACTCCCCAAATGGTCACAATTGCTGGAGCTGGGCCATACCCAAGCCAGGAGCCAGGACTTTCATCCAGGTCCAAGCAGTTGGGCCATCTGCTGCTGCTTTCCCAGGCCGTCAGCAGGGAGCTGGGTCAGAAGTGGAGCCGCCAGGACTCAAACCTTCCTTTGTGAGAGCACAGCCTTTGTCCCCTCTAATGGATTCAGGGTCAGGGCACCCTCTTGGAGGTACAGAGCAGCCCTCACCCAACACCACACCTGCTGCCTCTTTACTCTTCGACTTCCCAACTCCCCTCATGATGGGAAATGCATTTTTGTTGCTTACAAATTATAAGTTACCAAGCCAGCACAAATAGACTACGACAAAAAGAGACAACTCAAGTATCAACTGATAGGAGAATGAGTACATCAACTTGTGGGGAGCAATCCGGACTGGACTGGGTTACTCGAATTAGGACTTATTCTATGCATCTGCTCTCCCACAATATGGCGCTGGGAGAGAAGTAAACAGCTTCTGCACAGCTGCCTCCAGTTCAACTAATAAACTGTAGGACTTGCTCCTGATTGGAGGAGAGCAGCGTGCTCGGCGTGTGGGCAGCCGAGTTGGGATTGGCGGAGGAGGACTATAAAGGAGGAGAGAGACGGCATGCATCAGGAACATCTATGGGGAACATCTAAGGGAACCCGTGCAGCCCCCGAGAAAAGCCGGCCGGCGGTGTGCCGCTCCCCTGCGGAAGTGGGGAATGCGGCCGGGGGGAACTGCCCTTCCACGGAGGTGGAAGGGATAGTAGCCAACCCGGGAAGAACCAGCAGCAAACCCGGGGAGGGCCGAGCAGACGAAAGAACAGCGCAGGGTCCTGTGTCGTTCCTCCACGAAGAGGGGGAGCGACACAACTGAGATTCAGTCTCTCCGCGGAGCTCCGTTGACAATGAAGGAGTCACAGCTACCCTTATCAACATGGAGGAGTCTTACAGGATGAACGAGCAGAGGCATTGCAAGTTGCAAGAGCATGCTACAATGTCAAAGTTCTAAAGTATGCAAAATAGGATAATGTATTTTAAAGGTGTTCATATATGTGTTAAACTATAAAAGGAAGTAAGTGCATGATAAGTGCAGTGATAAATGGGGTGGTGCAGTTGGGCAGGAGCTGACAGGGTCCTTCAGGGCCTTGTGCAGATCCAGATAATATTCTGCCTCTTAGGCTCTGTGATGGACATACGGGTATTTATTGTGATATCATTCTATAGCCCACATATATAAGCCCCTTATCTGTACTTATATTTTACAGAAATACTCTATAGTAAAATTGTTTTTCCTGTGTCTTGGGCAGCCTTAGGACCTGGCTCATTGGGGATGGTGTGGAATATGCAAATGATGCTGGGCCCTGAGAATCTGGGGAGCCTGGACTTTAACCCAGCTGTACCACTAGTAATCCTGGGACTTAACATGAATCACTCACCTCCTTTTAGCCCAACTTCCCTTACCTAGAAAGGGGCCAGTGCTGTGGTGCAGTGGGTTAATCTCTGCCTGCAGCACCGGCATCCTATATGGGCGCTGGTTCTGGTCCCAGCTGCTCCACTTCTGATCCAGCTCTCTGCTATGGCCTAGGAAAGCAGTAGAAGATGGCCCAAGTGGCTTGGGCCCCTGCACCCACGTGGGAGACCCAGAAGAAGCTACTGGCTCCTGGCTTTGGATTGGCTAAGGTCGAGCCCTTGTGGCCATTTTGGGAGTGAACCAGCGGATGGAAGACCTTTCTTCCTGTCCCTCCCTCCCACTGTCTGTAACTCTACCTCTCAAATAAATAAAGTCTTAAAAAAAAGAAGAAGAAGAAAGTGAACGAGTCAGCATTTCCCAACTGTGCTCTTCAGAACATTAGTTCTAAGATATGGAATAGGGCCAGCGCCGCGGCTCACTAGGCTAATCCTCCGCCTGCGGCGCTGGCTCCCCGGGTTCTAGTCCTGGTCGGGGCGCCGGTTCTGTCCTGGTTGCTCCTCTTCCAGTCCAGCTCTCTGCTGTGGCCCGGGAGTGTAGTGGAGGATGGCCCAAGTGCTTGGGTCCTGCACCCGCATGGGAGACCAGGAGGAAGCACCTGGCTCCTGGCTTTGGATCGGCACAGCACTGGCCTCAGTAAAGAATGATGGGCACTCTACACCGCACAGCGACTCAGAAATACAGCACAGAAGGGAGGAGAGAGGCAAACCACAGCTCCTAGCTCAGCCCCACAGCTGGGCAGACTCCGCCTTGCAGTGGAAAGGTGAGTGGAAAGCTGTGGACCCCTGCCAGCACAGTGGTCAGGCAGCTCTGACTACAGGAGAATTCCACTCCCCACCGGCTTTAAAACAAGTCTAGAAAATTGACTGGGGTCTCAGCGAGCGCTCGGTTCCCACAAAAGAACCCAAATTGCCCCCTTCTGCTTCCTGAACTCCAGACCTGTTTAGCAGTAC
Organism: Oryctolagus cuniculus; assembly: GCF_964237555.1. Taxonomy (NCBI): domain Eukaryota; kingdom Metazoa; phylum Chordata; class Mammalia; order Lagomorpha; family Leporidae; genus Oryctolagus; species Oryctolagus cuniculus. The sequence goes on along the minus strand of NC_091433.1, from coordinate 80,397,315 downwards.
AGTGGCTGCTAAGCTCCATTGTGTGTTAGTGGCCGGGCAAGCAGCCCCCTTGCTGCCAGAAGCCCCCAGAGCTGTAGCCAGGGCAGAGAGCAGAGCCCTGTGCATCCCACAGTGGTGTGATTACTGGCACAAGTCTTGGCGCTACACTTGCTCACTCTGCGCGATCAAGGGAAGCTCCCCTCTACTCTTGGGGTGTGGCACCAGCAGCTGCCAACATACAAGCTCTGAGAATCAGACCCGAGGAAGTCCCCCTTTTGCATCTCTTAACACAGGGAGCTGGTGGCCAGGGCACAAGTCCCAGCAGCACCCTTTCATACTGAGAGCAATCCCTTCTGTGTCCAGCAGCTCAGGGACTGTGGCTACCTGTACTGTAGTCCTTGGGATAACGTGTGCTCACGGGTGAGACCTGAAGAGCCCTATCAGCACTCCTCAGCTTCAGCCCAGCAGCTCCAGCCCACAATCCCCAGTACAACTGGCACCCAGCCTGTGACACCTGGATAGGGCGCCCACTGTGACTGTTGGTTCTACAAGTCCCAGGGACGCCTGCGCTCCCCCACTGTTCTGGGGAAGGCCCTGTTTACATTCCTGTGCTCCAGGCTTGCACCTGCTAGTGCACACTCCCCAGCAAGACGTGATTAATCTGTGGGACAAAGTCTCCTCTGAGTCCTGCATCTCCGCCGGGACTAGGAGTGTTGGAGCTGCAGCCCACGCAGTCACTGGAGTTCTCCCCGTGGGATCTGTGGAGGAACCTGCTGTATTCCAGTGCTCCGGACCATGCCTGCCGGGCACAATCCCCAGCATGACCTGCACATGCAACATGAGACCTGCGTAAGACCCCCACTGCATCCTGCAGCTCTGGGACTGGGACTGTTGGCTCTGTAAGTCCACGGGACAGCTGCACTTGTCCCATGGGACCTGGGCAAGGCTGTTTTTCCACTCCATGGTTTCCGGCGCCCATGATTTCTGGTGAACAATCCCCAGCATAAACTATACTTTTCCTATCCTACAACTAAGGGCTGTGACTCTTAGTACTGTATCCTCAGAGTCACCACAGCCCCCCATGTGGGGACACAGGGAAGACCCTACCTTCATTCCACTGCTGAGGCTCACATCTGCCAGTGAACAATGCCCAGTGTGATCTGTATCCACTCCATGGGCCTGGAACAAGGCCACCATCACATCTCCCAGTGCTGGGACTGCAGCTCTTGATGCTACATGCCCCAGCATCACCCATGCCAACTAGATATAGTGAAGGTCTCATCCACATCACAGCTATTGCTGCAACAAGTCCCAGTGTCACCCAGGCTTGCCTGGAGGGACCCTCTGTGTGCAACAGCACCAGGAACATGGCTTCTGTCAGCAAACCATAGTGTGACTGACACCCATCCCTTTGGTGCCTGAAGACATATACCCTTGGAACCCCACATCCACTTCAAAGTCATGCTACTACCTACATGAATTTCTGCAAACCAGACAACTGTGGCACTCACAGACACTGCTGACATTGATTACAATGAAAAAAAAAAATCACTCAGAAGTTACACTTCTGGGCTACCCAGAGCCAAAGTCAACTACCCAACTGACAGCTCACATTCCACCTGAACAAAAAGTCTTTTCTAATGAAATGTACTCCATAGAAGAGAAGGAACTGTTGCACTGGAGGTACAGATATCAACAGAAGGACCCAGGAAACAAGCAGAAGCAAGGAAGCATGACGCATCTAAACGAACATCCCAGTTCTCCCAGAATAGATGCTGATTTGAAGGAAATCTATAAAATGCCTCAAAAATAGTTCAAAATAATATTCCAAGGAAACTCGGTGAGATGCAATACAGACACATCAAAGACATGAGGAAAACCATGATATCAATGAGAAACTCAATGAAGAGGTAGAAATTATTAAAAATATCAGAAGTTTTGGATCTGAAAACTCCACTCAATGAAATTAAAAATACAAGTGACAGCTTTGACAACAGAATAGACCAAGTGAGTGAAAGAATTCCTAATCTTGAGGACGAGACTTTCAAATAACCCATCAGACAAAAATAAAGAGAACAGAATTCAAAAGAATGAAGAAAGCCTATAAGACATATGGGATACCAATAGGTAAACAAAATATTCATATTATCAGGATACCTAAAGGAGAAGAGAAAGAAAAAGGCATTGAGAACATGCCAAATACAGTAATAGTTGGAAACTTATCAAGTCTTGAAAGAGATATGGCCATTTAATACAGAAAACTCAGAGGATTCCAACCAGACTCAACCAAAAAAGACTTTCTCCAAAGCATATTATATTCAGATTGTCAAAAGTAAGCACAAGGAGAAAATCCTAAAGATAGTAAGAGAAATACAGGCCGGCGCCGTGGCTCACTAGGCTAATCCTCTGCCTTGCAGCACTGGCACACCAGGTTCTAGTCCCGGTTGGGGCGCCGGGTTCTGTCCCAGTTGCCCCTCTTCCAGGCCAGCTCTCTGCTGTGGCCAGGGAGTGCAGTGGAGGATGGCCCAAGTCCTTGGGCCCTGCACCCCATAGGAGACCAGGATAAGTACCTGGCTCCTGCCATCGGATCAGGGCAGTGTGCCGGCCGTGGCGGCCATTGGAGGGTGAACCAACGGCAAAAGGAAGACCTTTCTCTCTGTCTCTCTCTCTCACTGTCCACTCTGCCTGTCAAAAAAAAAAAAAAAAAAAAAAAAAGAGAGAGAGAGAGAGAGAAATACATCAAGGAAAACCCATTAGCCTAGCAGCAGAGTTCTTATCAAAAACCCTACAGGCCAGAACAAAGTGGGAGCAAAAACTTAAATTCATCACCAGACAAGCCCTGTAAGAAACTGTGAAGGGAATCCTACATTAGAAGTAACCATCATCAAAATACATGACAATATAAATTCACCAACAGGGAAGATACACAAAAGAGAAAGGGAAGAGAATCCAACCCTATCATGGCAGAAAGCTGCCAAGATACAAACATAAATAGTGAGAGGAAAAAGGAAACAGAGAGTGAATAGTACAACTGGGAAACAACAAAAAATGACAGGAATTAGTTCTTATCTATCAATATTTACCTTAAACATAAATAGATGTCATTCCACAGTCAAAAGATCTAGATTAGCCAAATGGATTAAAAAACAAACAAACAAAAAAAAAAAACAAGGCCTATCTATATGATGTCTGTTAGAAACTCACTTCACTGGTAAAGATACATGTCGACTGAAAGTGAAAGATTGGATAAACAAATGTCCTATATATGGAAGCCAAAAATGAGCTCAAGTAGCTATTCTCATATCAGATAAAATAGACTTTAAATAAAAAAACATAAAAAGAGACCATGAAGGACATTATATATTGATAAGAGAATTAATTCAGCAAGAAGATATGTCATAAATACATGTACTCAATAAAAGACTACCCAAAAATATAAAGTACATATTGTTAGACCTAAGGGGAATAACAACAGACTTTAGAACAATAGAAGTGGGGGACTTCAACAGCCCACTATTATGAATGGACAGATCATCCAGACAGAATATAAACAAAGATCATGAGAGTTGAACCAGAATATAGAAAAAATGGACTATCACATTTACACATTTCATCTAACAGCTACAGAATACACATCAGTGTGTTCCAGGATCTCATCGGTATCTGGAACACTGTCTAAGGTAGATCACACATCACATCACAAATTGTCTCAATAAATTTTATAAAATTGAAATCACACCATATATCTTCTAAGACTACAAAGGAATAAAACTAGAAATCAACAAGAACCATAGAAAATTTACAAATACATGGAAATTGAACAACATGTTACTGAATGAGAAATGGATCACTGAAAAAGTTAAAAAGGAAACGAACAAAGTTCTTGAAACAAATGAAAATGAAAACACAACATATCAAAAACTGTGGGATACAGCAAAAGCAGTATTAAGAGGAAAGTTTACATTAATAAGTGTATAAATTAAAAACAAAGATTTCAAATAAACAATCCAATGATGCACCTCAAGGACTTAGAATGTAGGATGAAACCAAGCCAAAAGTTAGGCGGTAATACTTAATAGGTATGAGAGCAGTAATACATGAAATTTAAATGTAAAAAAAAAGACCTAAAAAAAAACCAAAAAAAACAACAAAAACTATTTTTTAAAAAAGATAAACACAATAGACAAAACTTTAGCCAGACTAACAGAAAAGTAGAGAAGAAGTTCAAATAAATAAAATTACAGAAGAAAATGGAGACACTGTGTAATATCACAGAAATACAAGGAATAATAAGAAACCACCGTGAACAACTGCATGCTATCAAATAGGAAAACTCTAAGTGGATAAATTCCTGGATACCTAAAACCTACCAAGATTAAATCAGTAGACACAGGAAATCTAAACAGATCCCAACAAGTAATGAGATTGAAGTAGTAAATTAAACTTCTCCATCAAAGTAAAGTCCATGACCTGCTGGTTTTTGTTTTAAAGATTTGTACATTTGAAAGGTAGAGTTACAGAAAGAGCAGAGACAGAGAACCTGCTGGTTCACTCCCCAAATGGCCACAGCAGCTGGGGGCTGGGCCAGGCCATAAGCAGGAACCAGGAGCTTCCTCTGGATCTCCAGTGTGGATGCAGGGGTCCAAGCACTTGGCCATGTTCTGCTGCTTTTCCCAGATGCCTTAGTAGGGAGCTGATTCGGAAGCGGAGTAGCTGGGACTCCATCCTGCACCCATATGGGATGCTGGTGCTGTAGGTAGTAGCTTAACTTGCTGAGCCACAGCACTGGCCCTGATGTGATGGCTTTTCAACTGAATTCTACAAAACATTTACATGGGAACTAATTCTACTACTTCTCAAACTATTCCAAAATATTGAAAATGATGGAAGTCTGCAAAACTCTTTATATTAGGCCAATATTACTTGATACCAAAACCAAACCATAACAAAACACACAAAGAAAACTACAGAGTAATATCCTTATTAAACATAGATGCAAAAATTCTGATCAAAATATTAACAAACCATGATGTTCAATAGCTAGCATGCTATTGATTCACCCCATGCATTGTTGGTGTCACTAACTTTTATGTTATCTTCAGCAGCTATTTCTATAGTAGTTGCATTTACCTTTTATCTAATTGTTTAAAGGATATATATATATATATATATATTTAAGATTTATTTATTTTACTTGAGAGGCAGAGTTACAGAGAGAGGGAGAGAGAGAGAGGTCTTACACCTGCTTCTTCACTCTCCAAATGACTGCAATGGCTGGAGCTGCGCCAATCAGGAGCCAGGAGCAGCTGCTTCTTTTTCCTTCTTCTTCCTCCTCTTCCTTCTCCTCCTCCTTTTTCTATTTATTTATTTATTTATTTGAAAGGCAGAGTTACAGAGAGGCAGAGGCAGAGAGAGAGAGAGAGAGAGAAAGGTCTTCCCATCCACTGGTTCACTCTCCAGTTGGCCGCAACAGCCGGAGCTGCACCAATCCGAAGCCAGGGGCTAGGAGCCTCCTCTGGGTCTCCCATGAGGGTGCAGGGGCCCAAGGACCTGGGCCATCTTCTACTGCTTTCTCAGGCCATAGCAGAGAGCTGGATTGGAAGTGGAGCAGCCGGGACTTGACCCGGCCCGCATATGAGATGAGGGATGATGGTGCCACAGGGAGATGCTTACTTAACCTATTATGCCACAGCACCAGCCCCTTACCTTTTATCTAAGTTAGCCTAATTGAATTCTCCATTGAATTCTCCTTTTTCTCATGGAGGCCTTTTGTTTTTGTTTTTGTTTTTTTAAGTGGAGGTATCTCCCCTTAGAAGCACAGGGAAATCTCACACTTAGTGAAGATGGACAGCTTAGTAGTGACTTAGTCACATGCACCGTGTTGGAATTTATGCCAGCAGTTCGAGTACTAGGTCTGTGAGCCTGTGAACCTAATACTGCTGGTTGTCCCATTGCACTTTGGCTTGATGGAGAATTAATCCCATCTATTAAGCAAAGGCTATGAAGTTAATTTTCAGTATAGAAGTTAAATTTTGTTTTCTGCCTTTAGCTAAGGAACTTTTACAGTAGGTGCTCAGCTACCTAAAAACAAAGCAATTCCCAAACATTCATCATTAAACAACTACAATGAACATTCCACACTGAAAAATTCTGTAGAGTGGTAGAGAACAGGAGACCATCCAGGTTTATTTTAAAATAAAATTTAAAAAGTTCTTTCAGGGGCCAGCGCTGTGGCATAGCAGGTGAAGCCTCTGCTTGCAGTGCCGGCATCCCATATGGGCGCCGGTTCTAGTCCCGGCTGCTCCTCTTCCAATCCAGCTCTCTGCTATGGCCTGGGAAAGCAGTGGAGGATGGCCCAAGTCCTTGGGCCCCTGCATCCATGTGGGAGACTGGGAGGAAGCTCCTGGCTCCTGGCTTCAGATCATCACAGCTCCGGTTGTTGCAGCCAATTGGGGAGTGTATCAGCAGATGGAAGACCTCTCTCTCTCTCTCTCTCTCTGCCTCTCCTTTTCTCTCTGTGTAACTCTGACTTTCAAATAAATAAATAAATAAATCTTTAAAAAAAAGTTCTTTCAAAAAAATGGCAAACTGAATCCATCTCTATATTGAAAAGATCATACATCATGATCAAGTGGGATTTATCCAATGGGTGCAAGGATGATCCAACATTCACAAACTAGGAAATGTAATAAATCGCTTCAGGGCTGGTGCTGAGTAAACTGGTAAAACTGTAAACTGTATAAACTGGTGCTGGCAACTGGTAAAGCCACTGCCTGCAGTGCCGGCATCCCATATGGGAGCCAGTTTGAGTCCTGGCTGTTCCACTTCTGATCCAGCTCTCTGCTAGGGCCTGGGAAAGCACATGCGTGGGAGACCCAGAAGAAGCTCCTGACTCCTGACTTCAGATCGGCCCAGCTCCAGCCATTGTGGCCATTTGGGGAGTGAACCAGCAGGTGGAAGACCTCTCTTCTTCTCTCTGCCTCTCTCTGTAATTCTCTCAAATAAATAAAAATAAATCTTAAAAAAAAAAAAAAGCTTTAGAAGGAAACACAGAAGTCATATGACCATTGCAGTAGATGCAGAAAAAATCAACAACAAACATTCGATAACAGTCAACTTCCCTTCGTGATAAAAACTCTCAACAAAGCAGTTGTAGGAGGAAAATATCTCAGAATTACACAAACTATACTTTAGAAACCGACAGTCAATATTATACTGAATGGGAGAAAACTGAAAGCATTTCTCCTTATATCTGGAACACGACAAGGATATCCATTTTACAAAATGTGTATTGGAAGTATTAGCAAGAGCAGTTAGGAAAGAAAAAGAAATCAAGGCATTGAAACTGGAAAGGAGGAAGTCAAGATAAAAATGTGTGTAGAGGACATGATTTTGTACATGGGAGAACTTAAACACTCCATCAAAACGCTGTTAGAACTGATAAGCCAGTTCAGTATAGTTGCAGGATACAAAATCCACATGGAAAAAAATAGCAGATTTATTTATTTATTTGAGAGGCAGGAGAGAGAGAGAAAGAGAGAGAGGGGTCTTGCATCCACTAGTTCACTCCCCAATTGGCTGCAACGGCCTGAGCTGAGCCAATCCGAAGCCAGGAGCCAGGAGCTTCTTCTGGGTCTCCCATGCAGCTGCAGGGGCCCAAGGCTATCTTCTACTGCTTTCCCAGGCCCTAGCAGAGAGCTGGATCAGAAGTGGAGCAGCCGGTCTCAAACTGGAGCCCAAATGGGATGCCGGCACTGCAGGCTAGGGCGTTAACCCGCTGCGCCACAGGGCCAGCCCTAAAATAGTAGCATTTTAATACACCAGTGATGATCTTGCTGAAGGGGAAATCAAGAAAGAAATCTGATTCATAATAGCCACAAAAATTAAATATTTAATGAATTTTACAAAGGAAGTGAAATATTGCTACAATGAAAATTGCAAAACCCTGGTGAAGTAAATCACCAGTACACAAAAAGTGAAAGCGATTCCTTGTTCACTGATGAAAGAATTAATGTCATTAAAAATTTCAGACTACCTAGAGCTATCCACATATTCAATGCAATTCCTATCAAAATACCAATGGCATTCTTCACAGAATTAGGAAGAGAATCCTTTTATTTTATTTTATTTTTTATTTAACAGGTAGAGTCATAGACAGTGAGAGAGAGATAGAAAGGTCTTCCTCCTGTTGGTTCACTCCCCAGATGGCCACCATCCAAAGCCAGGAGCCAAGTGCTTCCTCCTGTTCTTCCACGTGGTGTAGGAGCCCAAGCACTTGGGCCATCCTCCACTGCACTCCTGGGCCACAGCAAAGAGCTGGACTGGAAGAGGAGCAACCAGGACTAGAACTGGCGCCCACAAGGGTTGCCGGAGTGCAAGGCGGATGAAGTGAGCCATGGCGCTGGCCCAGAAAGATAATCCTAAAATTCACATGGAACCACAAATGACCCAGAATAGCCAAAGAGATCCTGAGTAAAATAATAATGGTAATAAAAATAATGAGGGTGATGATGATAAGAAAGCTGGAAGCATCACAATACCCAACTTCAAAGCATACTACAGCACTCTAGTGATTAAAACAGCATAAAAATGACTCATAGAGCAATGAACAAAGAGTCCAGAAATTAATCCACATATATACAGCCAACTGATTTTTTACAAAGGTGCTAAGAACATACAGTGGAGAAAGGATAGTCTCTTCAATAAATTGTACTATCAAAACTGGATATTCATAGGTAGAAAAATGAAATTAGATCCCTACCTCTCACCATATAAAAAAAATCCACTCAGGATGTGCTAAAGACCTAAATGAAGACTTGAAACAATGAAGATGTTTGTAAGATGAAAACATCAGGGAAGAACGTCAAGACATTGATGTAGGCAATGAGTTTTTTGATAAGAGCCCCAAAGCTAAGGTAACAAACATAGACAAATGGGATACTATCAGAGACATAGCTTCTGTACAGCAAAGGAAACAACGCAGTGAAGAGATATCTGGCAAACAGCAGAAAATATTTGAAAGTAACTTAACTGACATAGGGTTAATATTCAGAATGTATGAGGAACTCAAAAAACTCAACAACAACAAAACAGTCAACCTATTTAAGAAATACATGAAGAACCTGAACAGATGTTTTTCTCAAGAAGAAATACAAATGGCCAACAAGTATATGAACAACACTCAATATCACCATCAGGGAAAGGCAAATCAAACCTCAATGAGCCAACACCTCATCCCTCTTAGCATGGCTAAGACAGAAAGTGACAAATGCTGGAGAGGCTGTGGGAATAGGGGAACTCATATACTGTGGGTGGGAATGTAAATTAGTATGGCCACTGTGGGAAACAGGATGGAGGTATCTTAAAATACTAGAAACAGCAGTGCCATATGATCCAGCAATCCAAAGCTGTGCATATATCCAAAAGACATGAAACCATTCTATCAAAGAGATACCTGCTCCACCGTGTTTACTGCAGTACTATTCACAATAGCTGAGATATGGAATCAACCAAGTTGTCCACCTCAGATGAATGGATGAAGAAAATGTGACCTATATACACAACAGGATGCTATTCAGTCATCAAAAGAATAAAGTGGATAGAATTGGAGGACATCACGTTAAATGAAATAAGCCAGTCACAGGAAGACAAATACTGCGTATTCTCTCTCATATGTGGAAGGTGAAAAATAACTCAATATGAACTCAAAATGGTGATTACTAGAGGCTGGGAACAGTATGAGGGTAGAGGGAGTTTGGATAATGGGTATCAAATCAGAATCCGATTGAGGGAATAAGTTGCTGCTGTCACACAGCATAGTGGGGAGACTAACTAATATATCTTTTATGGGCAAATAGAAGAAAGAAGCTCCAGGATTCCAACCATGTCAAATGTTAAAGGAGAACTGTTGACTACTGTATTTTGATCAGTACAAACATTGTATACCTGCACTGAAATACCATATTGTAGTCCACAAATGTGTATAATTATTGTTAATTTAAAAGTCATAAACAAATAAAACCAAAACTCACTTCAGCTTCAGATAGTTTAGTTGGAGGATTTTATCAAACATTAAAAAAATCAATACCAATTATACAATTTTTTTTTTGAAATTTTTGACAGGTAGAGTGGACAGTGAGAGAGAGAGAGAGAGAGAGACAGAGAGAGAGGTCTTCCTTTTGCCATTGGTTCACTCTCCAATGGCCGCCGCGGCTGGTGCGCTGTGGCCAGAGCATCGCGCTGATCTGAAGCCAGGAGCCAGGTACTTCTCCTGGTCTCCCATGGGGTGCAGGGCCCAAGGACTTGGGCCATCCTCCACTGCACTCCCGGGCCATAGCAGAGAGCTGGCCTGGAAGAGGGGCAGCCGGGACAGAATCCGGTGCCCCAACCGGGACTAGAACCTGGTGTGCTGGTGCCGCAAGGCAGAGGATTAGCCTATTGAGCCACGGTGCCGGCTCCAATTATACAATATTTTAAAGGAAACAGGAGAGAACACTTCTAAATTCATTTTATGGGGCCAGTTATCACGCTGATCCCCAAATCAAAGATAGTACAAAAAATGAATAATAGATGAACATTTCTGAGGAATTTAAATGCAAAACCTCAGCAAAATAATATTAGCAAACTGTATCCAGCAACATATAAAACGAACTGTACATCAAAATCAAGTGAGATTTATACTGGGTATGAATGGCTAGTCCAACATTTGAAAATCAATCTATTCAATTTAATATATTTATAAGCTATATAAGAAAAACAATATGACCATATAAATTTGACAGAAAAAAACATTTGGTGAAATTCAATCTTTCTTTCTTTCTTTCTTTCTTTCTTTCTTTCTTTCTTTCTTTCTTTCTTTCTTTCTTTCTTTCTTTCAGACAGACTGAGTTAGACAGTGAGAGAGAGAGAGACAGAGAGAAAGGTCTTCCTTTTTCCGTTGGTTCACCCCCAAAGTGGCCGCTACGGCTGGTGTGTTGCGGCTGGCGTGCTGTGCTGATCCAAAGCCAGGAGCCAGGTGCTTCCTCCTGGTCTCCCATGCAGGTGCAGGGCCCAAGCACTTAGGCCATCCTCCACTGCCTTCCCCAGCCACAGTAGAGAGCTGGACTAGAAAAGGAGCAACCGGGACAGAATCTGGTGCCCCAACCGGGACTAGAATCCGGGGTGCCGGCGCTGCAGGCAGAGGATTAGCCTAATGAGCCGCGGCACCGGCCAGAAATTCAATCTTGGTTCATGATAAAATATCTTAGCAAAAAAGGAATGGAGAAGAAATTTCTACACTTGATAAGTAGCATCAAAAAACCCCTAGAGCTAGCATCATACTTAGTGATGAAAGAAGAATGTTTACTCCCTAAGATCAAGAAAAAGGCAGGGGGGCTGGCATCATGGCATAGCAGCTTAAGCCACTACCTGCAGTGCCTCCACTTCTGATGCAGCTCCCTGCTTATGACCTGGGAAAGCAGTAGATGGCCCAAGTGCGTGGGCACTTGTACCCATGTAGGAAACCTGGAAGAATCTCCTGGCTCCTGACTTTGGCCTGACCTAGCACTGACTGATTTTAACCATTTGGGGAGTGAACCAGCAGATGGAAGATCTCTGTCTCTCCCTCTCTCTGAAACTCAGTCTTTCAAATAAATAAATAAATCTTTAAAAAAAAATGGCAACAGGGGCCGGTGCTGTGGCATGGCGGGTAAAGCTGCCGCCTGCACTGCCGGCAAACCATATGGGCGCCGGTTCGAGTCCCAGCTGCTCCACTTCTGATCCAGCTCTCTGCTATGGCCTGGGAAAGCAGTAGAAGATGGCCCATGTGCTTGGGCCCCTGCAACCATGTGGGGGACCCAGAAGAAGCTCCTGGCTCCTGGCTTCAGATCAGTGCAGCTTCGGCCATTGCGGTCATTTGGGGAGTGAACCAGTGGATGGAAGACCTCTCTCTCTCTCTCTCTCTCTCTCTCTCTCTGCCTCTCCTCTCTCTGTGTAACTCTGACCTTCAAATAAATAAATAAATCTTTAAAAAAGAATGGCAAGAAAGTCTGCACTCACCACTCTTACGCAACACGGTACTGGAAGTTATTGCTACAGGCAACAAAAATAAATGAAGGTATACAGATTAGAAAAGAAGAAATAAAACAATCCCTATTTGCAGGTATCATGGCTATATATGCAGAAGATCTTAAGGTGTCTACCAGAAAACTAAAAATCTCTTAGGACTAATAAGCAAGTTCAGTAGATAAAATCAACACACAAAAATCTTTTGCATTTCTATATGACAATAAATATAAGAAACCAAAATTAAAACCTAATATACTCAAGACCACTCAAAGAAAATTACGTATTAAAAATGTATGCTGGGGCTGGCGCTGTGGCGTAGTGGGTAGGGCCACCGCCTGCATTCCATGTGGGTGCCGGTTCAGGACCTGGCTGCTCCACTTCCGGTCCAGCTCTCTGCTGTGGCCTGGGAAAGCAGTAGAGGATGGCCCATGTCCTTATGCCCCTGCGCCCACGTGGGAGACCTGGAAGAAGCTCCTGACTCCTGGCTTCGGATTGGCGCAGTTCTGGCAGTTGCAGCCATCTGGGGGGTGAGCCAGCAGATGGAAGACCTCTCTCTCTCTCTCTCTCTCTCTGCCTCTCCTCTCTCTGTGTAACTGCGACATTCAAGTAAAATAAATAAATCTTAAAAAAAAAAAAAAAGAAATACACTCTAATAGCCCCATTCCTTTTTTAAAAAATAAATAAAATAAAATGTATGCTGAAAATTACAAAGGCTTCATGAAAGAACTCAAAGGAGTGTTGGGCATTTGGCTGAGTGGTGAGGACACCGCTCCGGAAACCCTTATTCCATAGAGGAGTATGTGGGTTTCAAATCTCAGCTCCAGCTTCCTGCTTAACTAGATCCTGGGAAGTAGCACGTCATGGTTCAAGTAGTTGCCACCCATGTGGGATACCCAAATTGGATTTTCAGCTCTTGGCTTTGGCTTGGCCCCAGCCTCGCTCTTGTTGGCCTTTGGGGAGTGAACCAGTAGATGGAAGATCTCTCTCTCTCTCCCCCTCCTTCCCTCTTTCCTACTCTCTGCTTTTCAAATAAATATAATTTCTTAAAAGAGTTACAACTCAAAGGAAACCTAAACAAATGGAGACACACCATCATGGTTATAGATTTAAAGCTTTAACATGTTAAATATATCAATTCTTTCCAAGATTACTTACATATTAATACAATTCCTGTTAAGGAAGGGGTAGGCGTTGCGGTGCCATGGGTTAAGCTACCCCTTGGAATGCCCACAACCCATATGGAGTACTGGTTCAAGTCTTGGTTACTCTGCTTCCCATCTAGCTCCCTGCTAATGCACCTGGGAAGCAGTGGATAGTGTCTCAAGTACTTGAGTCCCTGCCACCCATATGGGAGGGCCAGATGGAGTTCTTGGCTCCTGGCCTCAGCCTGGCCCAACTCCAACTCTTGTAGCCATTTGGGGAATGAACAAACAGATGAAAGGTCTCCCTCTCTCTCTCTCTTGCTCTCGCTCTGCCTTTCAAATAAATAAAAAACACTTTAAAATTATTATTATTCTTATGAAAATATATACAGAGACAGACTTATTCTAAAGGTAACAGGGAAAGGAATAGTTAAAATAATCTTGACAAAGAAAAAAGCAGGATGAATCATTGTATGCAATATTAAGATTTACTATGTATCTGCAGTAATCAAAACAGTGTGGTATTGACACAGAGATAGGTCAAAAGAAAAGTTGCTTAATTGATATTTGGCAAAAAGGATACCATTTTCAGCAAACGGCATTGGAACAATTGGACATCTGTAGGAAAAAAAAAACCCAGAAAACAAAAATCCAAAACAACACTAAAACCCTTGACCTGAATTTACAACTTGTACAACAATTACTTTCAAAATGAATCACAGATTTAATATAAAATGTAAAACCAAGAAACAAGATAAAATCGTCATGATCTGTGGCTAGGCGAGAATTCTCAAGCTTGAAATGAAAATCATGACCCATAAAAGGAAAAATTGACAAATTGGATTTAATCAAAATTGAAAACATTTGCTCTGCCAAAGACCCTCTTTCAAGGATGAAAGACAACTTACAAAGGACTAGTACCTAGAATATGTAAAGAATTCTCAAAGCTTCATGGACAAAAAGAAACCCATAGCAACTAGAAAATGGATAAAAGAGATGAGAAGACATTTCAATGATAAGGATGTGTGGTTGGTAAATAAACACATAGAAATATTTCAACATCATTAGCCATAAGGAAAATCAGAATTAAAATAACAATGAAAAGATAATAAAGGAATATTATGAGTAACTCTGTTGCCACAAATTTGATAACCTAGATAAAACAGACCTACTTCTGGAAACATTCAATCTACCAAAACTCACACAAGAAGAAATAGACATCCAAAATAGGTTTATATTCATCAAGGAAATTATATCAACAATTAATAACCTTCCCAGGGTCACAGCAAATGGATGATAATTACTACAACACTATTCTCATTAATTCTCACAATAATGTAATAGTAATATAAAGAGAAAAGATTCAATGTAGTTCACAGGTAGAATTTTAAGAATGTCATTCTGGGGCTGGCACTGTTGCGTAGTAGGCTAAGCCTCCGCCTGCATCCCATATGGGCGCCAGTTTGTATCCTGGCTGCTCCTCTTCTGATCCAGCTCTCTGCTATGGCCTGAGAAAACAGTAGAAGATGGCCCAAGTGCTTGGGCCCCTGCACCCTCATGGAAGACCTGGAAGAAGCTCCTGGCTCCTGGCTTTCAATTAGCCCAGCTCCAGCTATGGTGGCCATTTGAAGAATGAGCCAGTGGATGAAAGACCTTTCTCTCTCTCTCTGTAACTTTACCTCTCAAATAAATAAATAAAATCTTTTTTTTTAAAAAAGAAGATAATACTTGCTGTGACCCTGAGAATCTAATGTATTAAAAAATTCCTTAAATAAAAAATTAATAGGGGCCTGGTGTAGCAGGTAAAGCCGCCATCTGCAGTGCCAGCATGTGGGCACCGGTTCAAGTCCCAGCTGCTCCACTTCCTATCCAGCTCTCTGCTATGGCCTGGGAAGGCAGTAGAAGATGGCTCAAATCCTTGTGCTCTGGAACCCACGTGGGAAATCTGGAGAAAGCTCCTGGCTTCTGGCTTTGGATCGGCCCAGCTCTGGCCATTGCGGCCATTTGGGGAGTGAAGCAGTGGATGGGAGACTTTTTCTCTCTCTCTCTCTCTGCCTCTGTCTCTCTGTAACTCTGTCTTTCAAATAAATAAATCTTTTTTTTTTTAAAAGAGATTGGAAATATCTCTCAAAAAATAAATTAATAGTCTTCCCCAGGAGAAAGATGGGTTCAGGTACAGACAAGTTCACTGGTGAATTCTATCAAACATTTGAGAATGACATAGTAATAATTCTCCAGTCTCATGGAGAAGTTAAAGGTAAGAGGATACTTCCTAACTCATTCTATTAGGCCAGAATTACCCTTCTATATAAACTAGGAAAAGACATTACAAGAACAGAACACTATGGACCAATATCTCTCATGAATATCTATGCAAAAGATCCTCCACAAACTATTATCAAAGTGAATGTAGCAATGTACAAAAAATTATATATTATGACTAAGTGGGATTTATCTCAGGTATGCAAGGCTAAGTCAGTATTCAAAAATCAATGAATGTGGCCGGCGCCGCGGCTCACTAGGCTAATCCTCCGCCTTGCGGCGCCGGCACACCGGGTTCTAGTCCCGGTCGGGGCGCCGGATTCTGTCCCGGTTGCCCCTCTTCCAGGCCAGCTCTCTGCTATGGCCCGGGAGTGCAGTGGAGGATGGCCCAGGTGCTTGGGCCCTGCACCCCATGGGAGACCAGGAAAAGCACCTGGATCCTGGCTCCTGCCATCGGATCAGCGCGGTGCGCCGGCCGCAGCGCGCCGGCCGCGGCGGCCATTGGAGGGTGAACCAACGGCAAAGGAAGACCTTTCTCTCTGTCTCTCTCTCTCTCTCTCACTGTCCACTCTGCCTGTCAAAAAAAAAAAAAAATCAATGAATGTAATCCATCATGTCAATACACTAAAGAAAATCATGTGATTTTTAAAAAAAATATTTTTTTTTCAAAAGGCAGAGTTACAGAGGGAGAGATCTACCATCTACTGGTTCACTCCCTACATGATCACAACAGCTGGGGCTGGGCCAGGCCAAAGCCAGGAATCAGGAGCTTCCTCTGGGTCTCCCACATGGGTGCAGGGGCCCAAGCACTTGGGCCATTCTCCATTGCTTTCCCAGGTGCAATAGCAGAGAACTGGATCAGAAGTGGTGCAGCTGGGACTCGAACCAGTACCCGTATGCGATAAGGGTGCTGCAAGTGGCAGCTTAACCTACTAGGCCACAACGCAAGCCCCTAAAATCATATATCAATAAACAGAAAGTATTTGACAAAATCCAATATCCACTCATGATACTCTGAACAAACTAGGAATAGCAGAGACCTTTGTCTACTTGATAAATATTATCTACAAAAACCTACAGCAAACATCAGTCTTCATAGTGAAAAACTAGAAGCTTTTCCATTAAGATCAGCAGCAAGGCAGGGATATCCCCTCTCACAACTACTTTTTAATATTGCACTGGAGGGGCTGGCGCTGTGGTACAGCGGGGTAAGGCCCCAGCCTGCAGTGTCTGCATCCCATATGGGCGCCGGTTCGAGTCTTGGCTGCTCCTCTTCTGATCCAGCTCTCTGCTGTAGCCTGAGAAAGCAATAGAAGATGGCCCAAGTCCCTGGGCTCCTGTACCTGCATAGGAAGCTCCTGTGTTCTGGCTTCAGATCAGGTCGGCTCTGGCCATTGTGGTCATTTGGGGAGTGCACCAGTGGAATGAAAGACCTCATGCTCTCTCTCTTGCTGTACCTCTCTCTGTAACTCCTTCAAATACATAAAATAATTCTTAAAAAAAATTGCACTGGACATTTCAGCAAATGCAATAGACAAGAAAGAGACATCAAAAGTATACAGTTTGGAAAGAAAGACATAAAACTGTCTTTGGTTGCAGATGGCCTGATTGTGTAGAAAATCCAAAATAAGTGAACAAAGAACACTTGGAACTTATAAATGTCTACAGCAAGGTTGCAGAACACAATGTTGATATACAAAAGTCAATCACTTTTCTATACTAGCATTGGAAAAAAAGTGGAATTTGAATGAAAAATACAATGCAATGGGGGCTGGCGCTATGGTATAGAAGGTTGAACCGCTGCCTGCAGTGCTGGCATCCCATATGGGCACCAGTTTGACTCCCAGCTGTTCCATTTCTGACCCAGCTCTCTGCTAATGCACCCTGGAAAGCAGTAGAAGATGGCCTAGTCCTTGGTCCCCTGCAACCCATGTGAGAGATCTAGAAGAAGCTCCTGGCTCCTGGCTTCAGCCTGGCCCAGACCTGGCTCTTGAGGTCATTTGGGGAATGAACCAGTGGGTGGAAGATCTCTCTCTATGTCTCTGCCTTTTAGGCAAATAAATAATTTTTTTTAATACAACATCATTTACATTAGTATACCTCAAAATGAAATACTTGGGCATAAATTTAACAAAATACGTATAAAATCTATATGAAGAAAACTACGAAATTCTGGTACCATAAATCAAAGAACCAAATAAAAAAAGATATTCATGTTTATGGATAGGAAGAATCAAAGAATTGACATCATAAGGATGTCAGTTCTTCCCAAATTGATCTATAGATTCAATGGAATTCCAATCAAAATGTCAGCAATTTGTTTTTTGTATGGTGACAAATTGACTCTAAAGTTTATATGGAGGGGCAGCAGACCCAAAATAAACAACATAACTGTGGCAGAGGAGAACACATTTGAGGGCTGATTCCTCAAAACTTACTATAAAGTAAGGGAATGGAGATAGTGTGGCTTGATAAAACACACAGGCAGGTCAATGAAACAGGGAGTCCAGAAATAGACTCACATAAATATAGCTAGGTGACCTTTGACAAAAAAGCAAAGGCAATACAATGGGCAGAGAGAGCCTTTTCTGTTTTGTTTTGTTTTATTTTATTTTGTTTTATTTTTATTTATTTGAGAGGTAGAGTTATAGACAGAGAGAGAGAAAGAGAGAGGTCCTCCATCTGCTGGCTCACTCCCTAAATGGCCGCAATAGCTGGAGCTGCTCCGATCCAAAGCCAGGAGCCAGGAGCTTCTTCTGGGTCTCCCATGTGGTTGCAGGGGCCCAGGGACTTGGGCTATTTTCCACTGCTTTCCCAGGCCACAGCAGAGAGCTGGATCGGAAGAGGAGCAGCTGGGACATGAACCAGCACCCATAAGGGATGCTGGCACTGCAGGTGGAGGCTTTGCCTACTATGCCACAGCGCTGGTCCCTGGTGCCAGACAATTGAACATCCACATACAAAACTGATTCTAGAAATAGATCTGATACACTTCACAAAAATTAGCTTCAAATGCATTACAGACCTGAATGCAAAACATCAAACTCCTAGCAGATAGCACAGTTGGAAATGTAGGTAACCTTAGATTAGCTGATAACTTTATTTTTAGTTTTCATAAATTTTTATTTCAAAGTAGTATTAACCTTTCAAAATCAAACTATGAATTAATATAAAGGGTTCCTGATACACCACACCCAGCTTCCCCTATTGTTAACATCTTATATTTGTATATTTGTCATAATCTATAAAACACACCCAACTGTCCCTATTATTAACCTCTCCTGTTAGTATATTCATCACAATTAGGGAATCACATCCAGCTTCTCCTATTTTTATGACAAATCCCTCTATTCCTCCTACCCCTCCCAGCTTCTGATAATCAACAAACTGTATTCAGATTGAGTTGCTTTTTTTTTTTTTTTTTTTTTTGACAGGCAGAGTGGACAGTGAGAGAGAGAGACAGAGAGAAAGGTCTTCCTTTGCCGTTGGTTCACCCTCCAATGGCCGCCGCGGCCGCGCACCGCGCTGATCCGAAGCCAGGAGCCAGGTGCTTCTCCTGGTCTCCCATGCGGGTGCAGGGCCCAAGGACTTGGGCCATTCTCCACTGCACTCCCTGGCCACAGCAGAGAGCTGGCCTGGAAGAGGGGCAACCAGGACAGAATCCGGTGCCCCGACCGGGACTAGAACCCAGTGTGCCGGCACCGCTAGGTGGAGGATTAGCCTATTGAGCCGTGGCACTGGCTGAGTTGCTTTTTTTAAAAAAAGATTTATTTATTTGAAAGTCAGAATTATACAGAGAGAGAAGAGACAGAGAGAGAGAGAGGTCTTCAATCTGCTGGTCCACTCCCCAGTTGGCTACACCGGCCAGAGGGAGCTGCACCAATCCAAAGCTGGGAGCCAGGAACTTCCTCTGAGTCTCCTGTGTGGGTGCGGGGGCCCAAGGACTTGGGTCATCTTCTACTGCTTTCCCAGGCCACAGCAGAGAGCCGGATCGGAAGTGGAGCAGGCAGGATTCAAACCTGTGCCCATATTGGATGCCAGCACTGCAGGTGGTGGCTTTATTCACTATGCCGCAGCGCTGGCCCCAAGTTTCTTTCATTTTTTTTTTTTTTTAAATGTCCCATATACAGGAGAGAACATGTTGTAGTTGTCTTTGTGTGTCTGACTTACTTCACTTAACACGATGTCCTCTAGTTCCATCCATGTTACTGCAAATGACAAGATTTTATCCTTTTAATGGTTACATAGTGTTTCATTGTGTATATGTACCACATTTTTAAAATCTATTCATCTGAGGATTTTAAAATTTATCCTCAGGATATGATTGATTCCATGTCTTGGCTACTGTAAACAGTGCAGCAATAAACATGGTGGAGCAGGTATCTTTTTTTTTTTTTTTTTAAGATTTATTCATTTATTTTGAAGGTCAGAGTTACAGAGAGAGAGGGAGAGACAGAGAGAGGGATCTTCTACCTGCTGATTCACTCCCCAGATGGCTCTGCAAGGCAGAGGATTAGCCTATTATGCCTTTGTCAGACCAATGGTTAAGAATGTCTACTGCTGGCCGGCGCCGCGGCTCACTAGGCTAATCCTCCACCTAGCGGCGCCGGCACACCGGGTTCTAGTCCCGGTCGGGGCGCCAGATTCTGTCCCGGTTGCCCCTCTTCCAGGCCAGCCCTCTGCTGTGGCCAGGGAGTGCAGTGGAGGATGGCCCAGGTGCTTGGGCCCTGCACCCCATGGGAGACCAAGAAAAGCACCTGGCTCCTGGCTCCTGCCATCGGATCAGCACGGTGTGCCGGCCGCAGCGCGCTGGCCGCGGCGGCCATTGGAGGGTGAACCAACGGCAAAGGAAGACCTTTCTCTCTGTCTCTCTCTCTCACTGTCCACTCTGCCTGTCAAAAAAAAAAAAAAAAAAAAAAAGAATGTCTACTGCTATAGTTTTTTTATATAAAGATTTATTTTATTTAGTTGAAAGACAGAGTTACAAAGAGAGATAGAGACAGAGAGAGGTCTTCCATCCACTGGTTCACTCCCCAAATGGCCACAATGGCCGGAGCTGCGCTGATCCGAAGCCAGGAGCCAGAGCTTCTTCTGGGTCTCCCACGTGGGTGCAGGGGCCCAAGGACTTGGGCCATCTTCTTCTGCTTTCCCAGGCCATAGCAGAGAACTGGATCAGAAGAGGAGCAGCTGGGACTAGAACCAGTGCCCATATGGGATGCCAGCACTTCAGGCCAGGGCGTTAACCCACTGTACCACAGCGCCAGCCCCCGTCTACTGCTATAGGTTCAATGAGCTGTGATTACTTTAAAATATATTGTACATGGGTGAAATGGTCATTTTTCCATTCAATTATTGTTTACAGCTGTTGTCTATATTCCCACTAATGTAGGGTTTTCTTTTTGCTTTTTAATTGTTAAACTTCTTATTTAGTGAAATATTAAGTCTTTTTACTGTAATGTAAATTTAAAATATGTTATCACAAAAATAAAAAAAGAAAGGGAGAGGGGGTAAGGTGGGAGGAAGGAAGGAAGGGAATATTATTATATTCTTAAAATTGTATCTATAAACTATATTGGTCTGCCACAAACTAAAATTTTTAAAAGATAAAGACATTTACATAATTTTTTAAGAGAGAGGAAAGAGAGGGAGAGGGAGAGGCAGGGAGGGGGAAGAGAGAGAGCAAGAGAGAGAGTGAGAGAGCGAATGAGAGAGAATGTCTTCTATCCGCTGGTTCACTCCCTAAATGGCTTCAATTGCTGGTGCTGGGCCAGACCAAAGCCAAGAGCCTCATCTGGTTCTTCCACATGGGTGCAGGGATCCAAGCACTTGGGCAGTCCTCTGCTGTTTTCCCAGGCACAATAACAGGACACTGGATTGGAAGTGGAGCAGCCAGGAAATGAACTGGTGCCTAAATAGGATGGCTGGCATTGTAAGCAGTGGCTTTACCCACTATGCTCCAGTGTAGTACTATGTGTGTGTGTATTTGAAGATTTATTTATTTATTTTGAAAGTCAGTTACAGAGAGATAGAGAGAGAGAGAGAGAGAGAATCTTCCATCCTCTGGTTCACTCCCCAAATGGCCACAATAGTCAGAATTGGGCCAGGCTGAAGCCAGGATCCTGGAGCTTCTTCCAGGTCTCCCACATGGGTGATGGAGGCCCAAATACTTGGGTCATCTCCTGCTGCTTTCCCAGGCCATTAGCAGGAAGCTGGATAGGAAGTGGAGCAGCCAGGACTCAAACCTTCATCCAGATGGTATGCTAGCATTGAAGGCGCCAGATTTACCTGCTTTGCCACAATTCGCACCAGTCCCAGCACTATTCTAATTTAAATCCCCACCCTTTTCCCACATCCTCCCCAGCATTTGTTGCTTTTTGTCTTTTTGATAACAGCCATTCCAGCAGGGGTGAGGTGATATCTCATCGGGGTTTTGATTTGCATGTCCCAGATGGCTAGTGATGTTGGTCATTTGTATTTCTTTTGAAAACTAGAAAGTTCAGGTTCTTTGCCCATTTCCTCTTTTTTTTTTTTTTTCCTGTATGATTCCAATACATTTGCTGGTAGCTACACAGTTTTGTATGCAACACATGTTCTTTAGCATTACCAAATTTGGCTTTCGAAACTAAATTACATGTCAACAAGCTTCATTGGCTTTTATGTTCTAGCCGGTAGAGCTGCAGCTAAGGGCCTTGACCGCTTTTCATTAGGTACTTAAAACCCAAAAGCGGTGGAAAAACTCGATCGCTCTCCAGAACAGTCAACATTTCTAACTTTCAGCAGATTCTAAACACTTCACACAGCATTTCTGTAGACGGTCCAGTGCTGACCAAAAGGAGACACAGGTTTCTCATTAAACTTTGCTTCAATGGCTCTCAAAATTCGGTGACAGATTTTTGGTCAAGTTGCTTCCATGAAAAAGTACTGATTTTAAAATAAACAATAACTTAAAACTGCCATGAACACACAAAAAAGAAAATAGCCCATAAAACACTCCCCTTTCCGTCTGAAGGTTGTTACATTGTTGCATTGTTATTGCTGACCAGTCTTTCCCTGTTCAACTTAAATGGCCAATGGAGACAAACAGTTCTGAGGTGGTTCTCGCCCCACTGGTGCAGGCTGGGGTGGCTGTTAGAAGGGACCACATCCATTTAGCAGCTGAGCTCTCTGGACAGACTCGGTGACCTTGCCAGCTCCAGCAGCTTTCTTGTCCACTGCTTTGATCACAGCCATGGCCAAGCTCTGTCTCATGTCACAAACAGCAAGATGACCCAGCGGAGGATGCTCAGGGAAGCTCTCAGCACACATGGGCTCCCAGGAACCATCACCAGATTTCAAGAATTTAGGGCCATCTTTCAGTTTCTTGCCCGAACGATGATCCACCTTTCCTTTCAGCTCAGCAAACTTGCGAGCTATGGGAGCTGTGTGACAATCCGGGCAGAGCTAGACCTGACTTGGGTGGCACGGTCCAGGATGATCACCTTGAGCAGTGAAACCAGCTGCTTCCAGGGGAGGGTTGGCTTTGCTATTACCAGCAACGCTGCCACAATGAACATCGTTGACAGACGTGTTCTTGACATGGAAGCCCACGTTGTCCCTACGGAGAGACTCACTCCAAGCGTCATGGTGCATTTCAGTGGACTTGGCTTCAGTCGTGATGTTCACGAGAGCCATGGTGACCGCTATGCCAGGTTGAGTGTACCAGTCTCCACCGGGCCACAGGGGCAGTGCAGAGGCTTGCCATTCGCTCTGGTTGGTGGAGGAATGCAATCCAGGGCCTCCAGCAGTGTGGTTCCATGACATGGCCATCTTTGCTGGAAACTTTCCATCCCTTGAACCAACGCATATTAGCACTTGTCTCCAGCATGTTATCACGGTTCTAACCAGAAATTGGCACAAATGGTACTGTGTCAGGGTTGCAGCCAATTTTCTTGATGTCGGTACTGACTTCTTGTATCTCTTCTGGCTGTGAGTGGCTGTGAGTGAAGCCCATTTTGTTAACACCGACAATTAGTTGCTTCACTCCCAGTGTATAAGCCAGAAGAGCGTGCTCACGGTTCTGCCATTCTTGGAGATACCAGCTTCGCATTCCCCGACACCAGCAGCAACACCCAGGACCCATGTTCAGCCTGTGACGTGCCTGCACTGGTGTTTCTGATGCAGTCTCTGTGTCCAGGGACATCAATGACAGTCACGTAACACTTGCCACTCTCACATTTCCACAGGGGGATGTTGATGGTGGTACCAAGTTCACACTCAGCTTTCAGTTTATCCAAGACCTGGGAATACTTGCAGAAGTCCTTTTCCATCCTGGCAGCCTCCTTCCTGAACTTTTCAACAGTTCTTCTCTTGATTCTGCCACCTTCGTAGACTAGACGGTCAGTAGTGGTGGACCTGCCTGAATCTACGTGTCCAGTGATGATGGTGTGGATGCCAATTTTTCCTTTCCCATTTTGGCTTTGACTTAGCGGTGGTCTCCACACCTATGTTCTGCTGGTAGGTTCATTGGGAAACAGTCTTTACCCATTTCTTAACTGGATTGGTTGCTTTATAATTGTCAAGTTTTTGGAGTTCCTCATACATTCTTTTTTTTTTTTTTTTGACAGGCAGAGTGGACAGTGAGAGAGAGAGAGACAGAGAGAAAGGTCTTCCTTTTGCCGTTGGTTCACCCTCCAATGGCCGCCGCAGCCAGCGCACTGCAGCCAGCGCACTGTGCTGATCCGAAGCCAGGAGCCAGGTGCTTCTCCTGGTCTCCCATGGGGCGCAGGGCCCAAGCACTTGGGCCATCCTCCACTGCACTCCCTGGCCACAGCAGAGAGCTGGCCTGGAAGAGGAGCAACTGGGACAGAATCCGGCGCCCCGACAGGGACTAGAACCCGGTGTGCCGGCGCCGCAAGGCGGAGGATTTGCCTGTTGAGCCATGGTGCTGGCCCTCATACATTCTGGATATTACTCTTTTGTCAGACAAATTGCTTCCAAATATTTGTTTTGCATTCTGTTGCATGTCTTCACTGTATTGTGGCTTTTGCTGTGTAGAAGCTTCTAAGTTTGATGTAATCCCATTTGTCTCATTTTGCTTTTTGTTGCTTCTGCTTTGGGAACCTTAGCCAAGAGGTCATCACCTACACCAATGTCTTGAAGTGTTTCCCCCACATTTTCTTCTAGCAACTTCATAGTCTCGGGCCTTACATTTAGATCTTTCCTCCACCTTGAGTTGATTTTTGTATATGGTAACAAGTAGGAATCTAATTTCATTCTTCTACATAAGTATACCCAGTTTTGCCAGCACCACTTGTTGGAAAGGCATCCCTTTCTTCAATGTATGTTCTTGGTACATTTGTCAAAAGTCAGTTGGCTATATGAATGTGGATTGATTTCTGGGCTCTCCTATGCAAGAACTAATCAGGCCTGACCCTACTTAGCTTCCAAGATCAGATGAGATCAGGCGTGTTCAGGGTGGTATAGCCATAGACTAATTTCTGGGCTCTATTCTGTTCACTGATTATGTATCAGGCTGGTTTTATGTAATGCCAGTATCAGGCTGGTTTTAATTACTATAGTTTTGTAGTATATTTTGAAATCAGGTATTGTGACGCGTCCAGCTTTCTTTGTTTATCGCCTCTCTTACTCTGTCTCTCAGAATAGCTTTCACTATTTTGGGTCTTTAGTGGTTCCATGTGAATTTTAGGGTTGTTTTTCTAATTCTGCAAAGAATGTCATTGATATTTTGTTAGGTATTACAATGAATCTGTAGGTGGCTTTAGGTAGTATAGACGTTTTAAGAATATGAATCATTCCAATTCATGAACAAGGAATCTCTTGCCATTCTTTTGTGTCTTTGATTATTTCTTTATGTTTTGTAATTTTCATGGTAGAGATTTTCACTTCCTTCATTAAATTTATTCCTAAATATTTAATTTTTTGTACCTATTGTGAATGGGATTTCCTTTTCAACAAAATCACTATTGGTGTGTTAAAGTGCTACTTTTTTCTATGTTGATTTTGTATCTTGTGACTTTACTGAGTTGGTCTCTCAGTTCTAACAGCTTTGGGTGAAGTATTTAAGTTTTGTCCATGTACAAAGTCATGTCTGCAAACACAGACTTTTCATTTCCTCCTTTCCAGTTTCAATGCCCTTTAATTCTTTTTCCTCCGCGAGATGTCTTGCTAACACTCGCAATACTATATTGAAGAAGAATGCTGAAAGTGGACATCCTTGTCTTATTCCAGATCTGGGGGGAGGTATGTTGAGCTTTTCCCAATTCAGTGTGATACTAGCTGTTGATTTCTCTATACAGTCATTACAAATTTGAGATATGTTCCTTCTATGCCTAATTTTTTGAGGATTTGTTTTTCATCATCAGGATGTTGTATCTAATCAAATGCTTTATCTGACTCTGTTGAGATGATCACAGGTTGTTGTGTTGTTGTTGTTTTTTTTTTTTTTTTGTATTTTTTTCTTATTTTATTTAGTCAGAGTTACACAGAGAGAGGAGGGGGGGGGGTCTTCCATCCTATGCTTCACTCCCCAATTGGCCGCAACGGCCGAGCTGTGCGGATCCGAAGCCAGGAGCCAGGAGCTTCTTCTGGGTCTCCCACGCGGGTGCAGGGGCCCAAGGACTTGGGCCATCTTCTACTGCTTTCCCAGGCCATAGCAGAGAGCTGGATCGGAAGTGGAGCATCCGGGTCTCGACTGGTGCCCATATGGGATGCTGGTGCCTCAGGCCAGGGTGTTAACCCTCTGAACCACAGCGCCGGGCCCCCACAGGGTTTTTGTTCTTCCTTCTATTGCTGTGATTTATGATGCTTATTAATTTGCAAAACCTGAGCAATCCTTGCCTACCAGGGATAAAACCCACTGGATTGTGACATATGATCTTTTCTAAGTAGTGCTGGATTCAGCTTGCTTAATGTTCAGTTTAGAATTTTTGCATCTATATTCATTAAGGATATTAGCTTGGGCCGGCACCGTGGCTCAATAGGCTAATCATCCACCTAGTAGCACCGGCACACGGGTTTCTAGTCCCGGTTGGGGCGCCGGATTCTGTCCCGGTTGCCCCTCTTCCAGGCCAGCTCTCTGCTGTGGCCAGGGAGTGCAGTGGAGGATGGCCCAAGTGCTTGGGCCCTGCGCCCCATGGGAGACCAGGAGAAGCACCTGGCTCCTGGCTTCAGATCAGCGCGGTGCGCCGGCCGCAGCGTGCCGGCCGCGGCAGCCATTGGAGGGTGAACCAACGGCAAATGGCAAAAGGAAGACCTTTCTCTCTGTCTCTCTCTCACTGTCCACTCTGCCTGTAAAAAAAAAAAAAAAAGATATTAGCTTGCAGTTTTCTTTTTGTGTTATGTCTTTGTTGAGTTTTAGAGTCAGGGTAATCCTGGCCTCATAAAAAGAGTTTGGCAGAGTTTATTCCATTTCAATATTTTGAAATAGCCTGGAGAGTACTGAGTGAGTTCCTCTGTCAATGTTTTGAAGAATTCAGGTATAATGCCATCAAGTCCTGGATCTCTCTTTAATGGGAGAATTTTAATTACCATTTCAGTTTCATTACTTGTTATGTGTCTGTTTAGAGTTTCTTTATCTTTTTGATTTAATCTTGGTAGGAATTTATCCATTTCTTTGAGGCTTTCTAATTTATTAACATATAGTTGTTCATAGTTTCTTGTAATCCTTCATATTTCCATGGTATTCATTGTAATGTCTCCTCTTTCATCTCTAATGTTATCTATTTAAATATTTTCTCTTTTTATTTATTTCTTAGTCTGGCTAAAGGTTTGTCTATTTTGTTTATCTTTTCAAAAAGCCAACTTTTGTTTTGCTGATCTTTTCTATTTTGTTTGTTTTATTTCTGCTGCAATTCTTTTTTTAAAAAAATTGCATATTTTGAGATTTATCTCCTAAAGTTAATTTTTGTTTAGTTTTCTTTTTCTAATAAAACTTTATTTATTTATTTGAAAGGCAGAGTTTCAGAGAGACAGAGGCAGAGAGCAAGGTCTTCCATCCACTGGTTTATTCCCCAAATGGCCACAATGTCAGGAGCTGGGCCAATCCGAAGCCAGGAGTCTGGAACTTCTTCTAGGTCTCCCATGTGGTTGTTGAGGCCCAAGGACTTGGGCCATCTTCCACTGCTTCCCCAGACCATAGCAAAGAGCTGGATCAGAAGAGGAGCAGGGGCCGGCGCTGTGGCACCATGGGTAAAGCCACCACCTGCAGTGCCGGCATCCCATATGGACGCTGATTCAAGTTCCAGCTGCTCCACTTCTGATCCAGCTCTCTGCTATGGCCTGGGAAAGCAGTAGAAGATGGCCCATGTTCTTGGGCCCCTGCACCCGTGTGAGAGACCCAGAAGAAGCTCCTGGCTCCTGGCTTCGGATCGGATCGGCGCAGCTCTGGCCGTTGCGGCCGACTGGGGAGTGAACCAGCAGATAAAAGACCTCTCTCGTCTCTCTGTGCCTCTCCTTCTCTGTGTGTGTAACTCTGACTTTCAAATAAATAAATAAACCTTTTTATTTTTTTATTTTTATTTTTTATTTTTTATTTTATTTTTTATTTTTTATTTTTTGACAGGCAGAGTGGACAGTGAGAGAGAGAGACAGAGAGAAAGGTCTTCCTTTGCCGTTGGTTCACCCTCCAATGGCCGCCGCGGCCGGCGCGCTGCGGCCGGCGCACCGCGCTGATCCGATGGCAGGAGCCAGGAGCCAGGTGCTTTTCCTGGTCTCCCATGGGGTGCAGGGCCCAAGCACCTGGGCCATCCTCCACTGCACTCCCTGGCCACAGCAGAGGGCTAAATAAACCTTTTTAAAAAAAATGAAGTGGAGCAGCCGGGACTCAAACCGGTGCCCATATGGGATGCCGGGACTGCAGGTGGCAGCTTTACCCACTATGCCACAGCACTAGCCCCTTTCTTTTCTTTCTTTCTTTTTTTTTTTTTTTTAAGGTTTTATTTATTTGAGAGGTAGAGTTGCAGACAGAGAGAAATGTCTTCCATCTGCTGGGTCACTCTCTAGATGGCCGCAACGGCCAGAGCTGCGCTGATCCGATCCGAAGACAGGAGCCAGGAGCTTCTTCTGGGTCTCTCACGTGGGTGCAGGGACCCAAGGACTTGGGCCATCTTCTACTGCTATCCCAGGCCACAACATAGAGCTGGATCGGAAGAGGAGCAGCCGGGACTAGAATCGGTGCCCATATGGGATGCTGGCGCTTCAGGCCAGGGCATTAACCTGCTGCACCACACCGCCGACCCCTGTTCTTGTTTTTCTAAGTTCTTGAGAAACAGCATTGGATTGTTTTTTGAGATCTATGTTTTCAAGATGTGGACTTAGTGCTATGCTATAAACTTCCCTCTTAAAACTGCTTTTGCTATATCTCACAGGTTTGGATATGTTTTGTTTTTATTTCCTTTTGTTTCAAGAAATTTTTTATTTCCTTTTTAACTTCTTCAATGATCCATTGGTCATTCAGTAGCATGTTGTTAAAGTTCCATGTATTTTTAAATACTCTGTTGTTGTTGATTTATAGTTTTATTCCCTTGTGGTCTGAGAAGACACATGACATGATTGCCATTTTTAAAAATTTGCTTAGACTTGACTTGTGTCCCAATATAAAGCCAATTCTAGAAATGTCCCCTGCGCTGGTGAGAAGAATGTGTATTCTGTAGTTGGTGGGTGGAGTGTTCTGCAAATGTCAGGTCCATTTGATCTGTAGTATGGTTTAACTCTGCTCTGTCTTTGTCGATTTTCTGTCTTGATTATCTCTCCATTTATCAGTGGGTGTTGAAGTTCCCAACAGTTTTTGTGTTTGAGTTTTCCCCTCCTTTTAGGTCTAATAATATTTATTTTATATATCTAGGTGATTTATCTTGGATGCCTATATATTTATGATTATTATAACTTCTAGCCAAGTCCATCCTCTAATCAATACATAATGTACTCCTTTGTCTCTTTTTACAGTTTTTTTATTTAAAGTCTGTTTCTTCTGATATGAGAATAGTTACCCATCTCTTTTTTGGCTTCCATTGCATGGTATATCTTTTTCTAACCTTTTTCTTTCAATCTATGTGTATCCTTACCTGTCAAGTGAGTTTCTTATAGGTAGCATATAATTTGGTCTTTTAAAAAATCCATTCAACCAGCTTAAATCTTTTGACTGGGCAATTCAATGAAGTTGTACTTAAGGCTAATTTTTGTTTTAAGATTGTTTATGTCTTTGAAAGGCAGAGCAACAGAGAGACAGGGAGAGATCTTCCACCTGCTGGTCCACTCCCCAAACAGCCACAACAGCCAGGGCTGGACCAAGCCAAAGTCAGGAGCCAGGAACTACATACAGGTCTCCCACATGGGTGGCAGGGGCCCACACCCCAGTTGGCCACAATGGCCAGAGCTGAGTTGATCCAAAGCTAGGAGCCAGGAGCTTCTTCCTGGTCTCCCACGCACGTGCAGGGGCCCAAGGACTTGGGCCATCCTCTACTGTTTTCCCAGAGAGCTGGACTGGAAGAGGAGCAACTGGGACTAGAACCGGTGCCCATGGGGATGCGGGTGCTTTAGGCCAGTGTGTTAACCCGCTGAGCCACAGCGCCGGCCCCACATTATAATTATTTGTTCACTTAATAGTATCCCATATGTCTCCTAGGCTTTCTTCATTCTAACTATTTTCTCTTCACTTTTCAATATAAGAATCTTGTCCTCAAGATCAGACATTCTTTCACCCACTTGGTCTGTGCTGTTGTTGAAGCTCTCATTTTTTTTTTTTTTAATTTCATTGACTGAGGTTTTTAGCTGCAAATTTCTGATGAACTCTTTTTAATGACTTCTATCTCTTCATCGAGTTTCTCACTGATATCATGTAGTGTTTTCCTCATTTCTTTGAATCGTTTAACAGTATTCTCTTACTTCTCACTGAGTTTCCTTAAGATCATTATTTTGAACCCTTTTTCGGGAATGTAATAGGTTTGCTTCAAATTAGGATCTATTTCTGTAGCATTATTGCATTGTTTCGTCTTGTATCATGCTTC
Source organism: Oryctolagus cuniculus (assembly GCF_964237555.1). NCBI lineage: Eukaryota > Metazoa > Chordata > Mammalia > Lagomorpha > Leporidae > Oryctolagus > Oryctolagus cuniculus. The sequence continues at coordinate 80,366,885 of NC_091433.1, read as the reverse complement.
CTTGCTTCATGTTTCCTGTGTCCTTATGCTGATGTCTGCACATCTGGTACAGCAATTCCTTCTTTTTAAAGGGGTAGATTTTATTAGAAAAGACTTTTTTGTTTAGATGGAATGTGAGGTGTCAGTTGGGTAGTTGGCTTTGGTTCTAGTTGAGCCCAGAAATATCACCTCTGGGTGATTTTTGTCAGCTGTGATTGATCAGCAGTGTCTATGAGTGCTATAGGTGTGTAGTCTGCACGGATTGTGGAGGTGGTAGTATGACTTTGAAGTGGATGTGGGTGTGCTAAAGGGTGTGTCTTTAGTCCCCAGGAAGTTGAGTGCCAATTGCACCAGGGTCTTTGATGGCTGTAGCCGTGTTCCTGGCACTACGAGACTCAGAAAGAGCTGTCCCCCTGTCCTGCCAGGCAAACCTGAGTGATGCCAGCGCTCAAGGCTCCAATAGCTATGGTTCTGAGACTGTATGATGCAGAGGGGGAATGGTCCTTTCAAATAAGTAAAAAATGTAAAAACTGCAGTGGTTGCAATGAATAGGAGGAGGAAGAGTTGAAAAGATGCCACATGGAATATTTTTCAGGCGGTGAAACTACTCTGCATGAGACTATAATAGTCAATATACATTGGTTCAAACCCATAAAATGTACAATACCGGGAGTGACCTCTGATGTATGGACTCTGGGTGATAAGGACCTGGCAAAGTAGGTCCATCAGTTGCAAAAATATATCTGTCTGGTAGGTTATATGGATAATGGAGGAGGCTCTGCACTTGTAGGAACAAAAGATATAGGGGCATTTCTCTGTACCATATTGTCAATTTTCCTGTGAACTTAAAACTGCTCAAAAATAGCTAGATAGGAGTCACAAATGGAAGTGTTGCATAGTGCAGCTGGGTGTCTATAGTTCACAACACATGCACTGCACCAAGAACTGGTAGAAAGGAGCTGGTAGTCTCCAAACATAGCTGGGTGAAGGAAGTGGAAGGGCTGGGTGCCTGCTCTGATTGGCTCAGGCTGTGTGCACGTGTGTTGAAGTATTGCACTGTACCCTGTAAACATGGATACGTTTTGTACATTAATCAAAAATTTCTTAAAATAATTTTTATGATGAGAAAATAACAGGTTTTATTTTTTAAAAATCCATAATGAGATATCAATATACACCTTTCAGAATTTCTAAGATAGAAGTCTGAGCACTAAATGCTTATACAGATGTAGAGAAACTGCATCACTCATGCATTGCTGGTGGGAATGTAAAATATCAGAGCCCTTCAGAAAATTTATGGAAAATGGAATTAAAAGATATGTTTATTTTGAGGCCAAAAAATTAAAATGCTTACGCATGAGGGGTCTTCGACAAATTTCATGCACCTCAACATTTTTGGTACCAAAATCAATGTAACTATTTGAGAGACAGAGCTGTCATCCACTGGTTCACACTGCACATGCGGGCAGTGGCCGGGAAGCTGACGCCTGGAACCCAGAACTGAATTCAGGTATCCCAAATGGCTGGCAAGCACGCAGTCACCTCAGCGTTCACCTGCTTCCTCCTAGGGTCTACTGTAGCAGGAAATTTGAGTCAAGAGTCAGAAGTGGGTATTGAACCCAGTTATTCTAATATGGGTCATGCCTTCATAATTAGGCCAAATGCCAGCCCATACTTACCTTTTAATTCTATTTTTCCCACACACTTTTTTGAAGGAGCCACAGAGTACAGCTACTCTGGAAAAGAATCTGGCAATTTCTTCAAAAATAAAATATACAATGAACATATGACTCAGGAATTTTATTTTTGGGCATTTCTCAGACAAATGAAAACTTTTTTATACATAAAAACTTGTATGTGAATGTTTATGAAAGACATACTTGTGATGGGCAAAAACTGAAATTAACCCAGATGTCCTTCAACAGGCAAATAGTCATATACACTCTGGAACATGCCATGAAATATGACTCAGCAATAAAAAATACTGAACTATGATGTGCATGATGACTTGGGTTCATTATCCACAAATTATATTGAATGAAAAAAAGTAGTCCCAGAAGGTTGCATACTATATGGTTTAATTTTTTTAATTTTAATTTTTATGCATTTGAGAGATGCATATATATATCTATATATACATCTATATATATATATGGGTGGGGAGAGAGAGAGAGAGGTCTCATCTGCTGGCTCACCTCCTAAACACACGCAGTGTCCAGAGCTGAGCTAGGCTGAGCCAGGGTGAAGCCAGGAGCCAGGAACTCAGTCTAGAACTCCACAGGGTTGACTGGGGCCCAACTACTTGAGCCATCATCTGCTGCCTCCCAGAGTCTGCTTTAGGAGGAAGCTGGAATTGGGAGTGGAGCCAGGACTTGGATCCAGGCTCTGACAGGGATTCAGGCATCTCACTAGGGTCTTAATCACCGGACTGACTACTTGTCCTGTATGAAACATTTTTGAAGTGACGACAATTTAAAAATGGAAACTGGATGGAGGGTAAAGGGTTTAAGGCTACAGGTGGGATGGGGCAGGAGGGAGGTAGATGTGATATAAAGGGGAAACACTAGAGGGATGTCTATGGTGCTGGAACTACTCTGTATTTTGACACAGGTGATGAAATTGTACAGATCTGCCGGCGCCGCAGCTCACTAGGCTAATCTTCCGCCTGCGGCGCCAGCACCCTGGGTTCTAGTCCCGGTTGGGGTGCCGGATTCTGTCCCAGTTGCTCCTCTTCCAGTCCAGCTCTCTGCTGTGGCCTGGGAAGGCAATGGAGGGTGGCCCAGGTCCTTGGGCCCTGCACCCGCATGGGAGACCAGGAGGAAGCACCTGGTTCCTGGCTTCAGATCGGCGCAGTGTGCCAGCTGTAGCGGCCACTTGGGGGGTGAACCACGGTAAAAGGAAGACCTTTCTCTCTCTCTCTCTCTCACTGTCTAACTCAGCCTGTCAAAAAAAAAAAAAAAAAAAAAAACTGTACAGATCTTAAAGTCACACACATACATTCACAAACGAATGTCAGTCAAACTGGGGAGATCTGTATAAGATCAGTTGATTATAGCAACTTCAATAACTGGGTCTCATAAAATGTTATCATTAATGGACAATGGGCAAAGTACAAGGGACTTCTCTATTATTCCTCAGAACATTATATAAATATATAATTATTGGAACAAATTTTCAATTAAAAATATGTAAGTATCGATGGGCATTCAACCTAGTGATTAAGATGCTGGTTACGACATTCACGTCTCATCTTGTAGTGCATGGATTCATTACCTGGCTCTTGCTCCTGACTCCATCTTTTTGGTTATGCAAATCCTGGGAGGCTCAGTAGTAGGGTCTCTGCCATCTACACAGGGAAACCCGAATTGAGTTCCCAGCTCCTGGCCCCGGCCCAGCTCAGCCCTGGCTACTGTGGGCACTGGAGAGTGAACAGCAGATAGGAGCTCTCTCTAAGTCTCAAATAGATAAGTAAATAGACAAGCATTTCTTTAAAAATGTGTAAATACCTGGAAACCATGGTCAACGGCAACACGGATGACTTTGACATTGCTCAGAAGAATACAAAGGGAAGATGAAAGAACCTGGAGAAGCTATGAGAGATTCCTCACATTCCCTCCAAAGTGTGGAACTACAGATAATATACCAGGAGCTGAAAGTACTGAAATGCCCTCCTCCTGTGTTGTCTTCATCAATTTCTTGCTCTAAGTACAGCTGTTCTATCTGCCGTATACAGGTGTAGCAATCCAAACGCTCCTGTATTGAATCTGATGGAATTCTCTTCATTTTCTGATGGGTAAATCTGATTCCCGTGATTTCTGGCATATAACTCAAGCAGTCTGAACCATTTCTGGCAATGATCAATTCACTTTTGATTTGTCATGTGAAATGCTGTAATTTTAGATTCTCCTTCCACTCGTTTGACTTCATGCTTCTTGACTTAAATAGTTTACCTTGAAAGTTGTCCAGTTTCATAAATGTGTCCATATAAGGAATGATCAAGAAGTAATGCCTTCTAATTTTTATTGTTCTTGTCAGTGATCAGGCACTTGCCAAAAATTATTCTTTGATGTCCCTGCATCTCCTGTTCCTACTGCTGAAATTACATTAAAGACCAATGGTTGGGTGGTAATTTGAAATAGCTTTGTAGTAAAGTGATTCCCCAGCTGACCCATCCCGTGACCCACAGCCTCTGAAAATACCAGGTGCCGGGTCCTCACTCGTGCTTCGCAGCAGTGACTTACTTCTTGCTGTTACCAGCTCTGTGGGGGAGGTCATTGCTATTATCCTAATTGGATAGATGGGGAAACTGGAGTCCAGGGAAGGTAAGTGGATTCCTACATCCCCCCTTGGTTATCAAGGGACCTGGGTGTGGACCCAGCCATCTCTGTCCAAAATCTCTACACTTGACCTCTAAGCCTCTCATACTCCAAGGTCAGGACCAACTCTAAGGAGCTGGTGGAAGCAAATCTCCACAGTTGAGGGAGCACCAGGCTCTGGACCTGGAGGTTGAAAACCATTGTGAGGAAGAGGTGCTGAGCATCCGTTAGAGCCAGAGAGGAGGCAGAGTGCCTGTAGGACCCTCCACCCACGCCAGTGGTGGTGTCAGACCTCCACTGAGCCAGACCTTCCTTGGTAGTCTCCCAGTCGTGAACTTGACCTACCCGGACCAGCCTGTTCTCCTCTGACCCTGACAACCCGAGACCCCTCTGCACAGAGGAAAGCGGCCAAGACCCCCAGTGACTCATGGGTGGGGACCAATACTTCCTGGAGCAAGGAAAAAGGCAGGCCAACCATACCCTGGGAAGATTTCTCTAGCTGGCAGAGTTTCTCCTGGGGGCCCTCCCAACTTTGAATTTTTAGGACCTCTGCCCAGCTCTCCATCTCCTCAGGCCAACCTGAGCCCCAGATGCAAAGCTTGAGAGGGTTTTGACGTTGTGTGATGGAGCCGGGCAGGAGTTCAGGGCCTGACCTCATCTGGAAGGGCAGCTCCCTGCAGCTCAGAGTTGGGAACAGGGGGTGTCCAGCAGCCAGAGCAACCTCTCCAACTACCCGCTGAACAACGGCCTTGCCTAGCCTGGCAATCCTTCCAATGGTACCGTCTATTGTGGTTAAGTGTTTTATGATAGATTTCCTCCCTACACCTGCCCCTTAAGTAAATGTGGTTCTGATTTTTATAGATGGGGAAACTGAGGCTTGGAATCCACTTGCCCCAGGTCACTCTCAGCTAGTGAGTGGCAGAGGCAGGATTTAAACTCTACATCTTCATTAAGACCCCATTCATCTGGATTGATTGGGTAGAGCCCCTGCCCAGGGCACTAGCTAAGACATATTCCCAGAGGTGCTTTGCAAACCAGCCAACAGGGTTCACCTGCGGCACTCCAGGGAAAACTCTCGTGGTGGAGCCTCAGACCCTGTGGTACATCTAGAGGAGACACACCTGTCAGCTGACAGCATCTCAGGGCAGCCAGGTGACCCACCCGGCCCCAGCCCACAAACAGCCAGGTGCCGCTGTCTTGGTCTCCTTGGCCTCTGGGAGTCTCATATTGGACTTTTCCTTTTCTTTCTTTGCTTTATCATTAAATGCTGCCAGCTGACTTGAATAATGTGCAGAGGATTTAAAAAAAATGTTCTGTGTGTTGTTAATGTTCACCCAGTTTAAATAAGACACTGTTCACTGTAGTGTATTTTTTTTTTTTTTATTATTTTTTGACAGGCAGAGTGGACAGTGAGAGAGACGGAGAGAAAGGTCTTCCTTTGCCGTTGGTTCACCCTCCAATGGCCGCCGCAGCCAGCACGCTGCGGCCGGCGCACCGCACTGATCCGAAGGCAGGAGCCAGGTGCTTCTCCTGGTCTCCCATGGGGTGCAGGGCCCAAGCACTTGGGCCATCCTCCACTGCACTCCCTGGCCACAGCAGAGAGCTGGCCTGGAAGAGGAGCAACTGGGACAGAATCCGGCGCCCCGACCGGGACTAGAACCCGGGGTGCCAGCGCCGCAAGGCGGAGGATTAGCCTAGTGAGCTGCGGCGCCGGCCACTGTAGTGTATATTAACCATGGAACTCATTAAGTGCATCATGGCCCCCTGCTCCAAGTCTAAAAGGTAGCATGTGCTCAATAGTACAAATTAAAATCAGCCCATCAAAATCTAATGGCTAAATGGGGGATATTGGAAAAGGAAAGACACGTATGTGACAGTGTGTGACTGTTGTGGAACTCAGGAATACAACGGGCAGATCTTGACAGAGAATCCAGCCTGAGGTAGGAGTCACGGCTCAGGCAGCCCCAACCACAGGGCTGTGAGATCTGTGAGGGAGGAGATTCCGCTAGGTGCACCCATTGAGCCACCCGCTCTCCCTGTCTCTCTGCCAACTCTCTGCCTGCCTGGCCAGGGGCCCGGCCCTACTCTGAAGAGTGAGAGGTGCCAGTCCACCTTGGGCCCCCAGTACCAGCATGGCCTTGAGTGCTTTACAATATTTCACTTCTAAAAATTTATTTATGGGGCCAATGCTGTGGCATAGCAGGTAAAGCCGCCGCCTGCAGCACCGGCATCCTACGCGGGCGCTGGTTTGAGTCCTGGCTGCTCCACTTCCGATCCAGCTCTCTGCTATGGCCTGGGAAAGCAGTAGAAGATGGCCCAAGTCCTTGGGTCCCAGCACCAACGTGGGAGACCTGGAAGAAGCTCCTGGCTCCTGGCCTTTGGCTTCAGATTGGCCCAGCTCCAGCAAATACGACTATTTGGGGAGTGAACCAGTGGATGGAAGACCTCTCTTCCTTTCTGTCACTCTGTCTTTCAAACAAATAAAATAAATCTTAAAAAAATAAAAAGGTAAAAATTTTATTTGAAAGCAGAGTGACAGAGAGAGGGAGAGACAGAGAGAGATATGAGATTTTCCATCCACTGGCTTTGTCCCCACATGGCCACAACAGCTGGTGCTAGTCCAGGCTGATGTCAGAAGCCAGGAACTCCATCTGGGCCTCCCACGTCTTTTATATATATATATATATATATATATATATATATATATATGTTTATATATATATATTTTTTTTGACAGGCAGAGTGGACAATTGCCATACCGCGCTGATCCGAAGCCGGGAACCAGGTGCTTCTCCTGGTCTCCCATGTGGGTGCAGGGCCACCCTCCACTGCACTCCCTGGCCACAGCGGAGCCGACCACGATATTTTAATCATTTCAAAAATCTTCCTGATTGGCTATCTGACTAACTTAGTGAAGCCTTGTTTGCTGTCTGTTGTTGAAGTTGGTTTCAGTTTCACTGCATTGATAAGTTGAATGTGTCCTTACATAACCAATCAATAAAGTAATGAATATTCAGTCTGGGTAGATTTATAGAACTTTCAAAATAGTATTTGAATACTAATCTCAAGGCTTAGGGTTTTCTCTTGATACTTTATTTTTTAAAGATTTATTAATTTATTTGAAAGGCAGAGTTAGAGAGAGAGGGAGAAGGAGAGACAGAGAGATCTCCCATCTGCTGGTTCACTTCCCAAATGGCCTCAATGGCTGGTCAGAAGCCAGGAGCCTGGAGCTTCATCCAGGAGGGTGGCAGGGACTTGAGTGCTTGGGCCATCTTCTGCTGCTTTCCCAGGTGCATTAGCAGGGAGCTGGATGGAAGCGGAGCACCAGGGCTCAAACCAGTGCCCATATGGGATGCCAGCATCATAGGTGGCAGTTTAATCTGCCACAATGCCAACACCCTCTTCCTATTTTAGGGAGCTTTATTTAATGAGTCATGAATTCTTGCTCACCTGTTGGTCTTTTTAATGTCTTCAAGACATAATAAAAAGAACAGGCCATCTTTGAAAAGAGAAAAAGAAAATCTCTTATTTTATTGTTTAATCCAAATGAGAAATATGGATTTGGTCTTTTAAAATCCTATCTTTCCTTTTGAAAAAAAAATGTATTTTATCTTATGGTTATACTTTACACACGCTCAATTTGGGATATTTAAGAAACAGATAAAAGAAGAAAACTTACCATGTAGAATTCTACTGTCCAAAGACAATTTTGTATTTAAATTTTTGGGTCCTTTAAAGTGATTTTTTTCTTTTGTATACTATGTTTACTGAGTTATACTCATAATGGACACCCCATTTTGATGTGGTTTTCAAAACTTAACATTATAGGGGCTGGTGGTGTGGTGCAGTGGGTTAAGCTAACACCTGCGATGCTGCTCCACTTCCAATCCAGCTCCCCACAAATGCGCCTGGGAAAGCAGCAGAAGATGACCCAAGTACTTGGGCCCCTGCCATCCACATGGGAAACTTGGGTGCAGTTCCTGGCCCCCGGCTTCGGCCTGGCTAAGTCCTGGCTGTTTTGTGGCCATATGAAGAGTGAACTAGCAGCTCTCTCTCCCTCCCTGTCATTCTGCTTTTCAAATAAATAAATAAACCTTTTTTAAAAAGCATTTTCCCAGATTATGTAAGTAATATGTTGAAGAAACATATTTGTTAAATAAGTATGTAGTAATTTGTACAAGCAATCAAAAATTGTTGGACAAATTAGGTTGTTTTTATTTTTTGCCTTTTTCTAGATAATGCTTCAATTCACACCTTTCCATAGAAAAATTATTTTTTTGGAATGTAGAATCTAGTTTAGGATTCACTTCCAGAAATATGACTGCTTTGAAAATGAGTGTTTAATATTCTGGAATACATCGCCAAATGTCTTCCTAAAAGATTTGGGCCAATTCACGTTATCAGATTGCTGTTAGAAAGTTTCCAGTTCAGTATACCACATCTTCAAAAACTTTGGCTATTACATCATTTAAAGTTATTTACAGCTCAATAAGCAGAATCTGATATTTCAATTTTTTAAAAATGATTTATTTATTTATTTGAAAAGCAGAGTTACACAGAGGAAGAGAGAGAGAGATAGAGGGGGAGAGAGAGAGAGAGAGAGATCTCCCATGCACTGGTTCACCCCCTCAAATGGCCACAACTGCTAGGGCAGGGCCAAAACCAGGAGCCTGGAACTCCTTCTGGGTCTCCCATATGGGTTCGGGGACCCACACACTTGGGCCAACTTCTGCTGATTTCCCAGGCACGTTAGTAGGGAGCTGGATTGGAAGTGGAGCAGCTGGGATTTGAACTGGTGCTCCTGTGGGATGCTGGCATCACAGGTGGTGGCTGAACCCACTGCATCACAACGCTAGCACCTCGATGTTGTTCTAAAACCATATACTTCAGAAGCAGCAGCAATGCTGTTAATGTTATTTTCTTTGAAAATATTGCTGGGGCAGTTAGAATCCCAGATGCTCCACTTCTGACCCAACTCCCTGCTAACGCCCCTGGAAAGCAACAGAAGACAATCCAAGTACTTGGGACCTTGCCACCCACGCTTGTGGGAGACCTGGATGGAGTTCCAGGCTCCCGGCTTTGGCCTGGTCCAAACCCAGTCGTTGGGGCTGTCTGGGGAGTGAACCAGTTGATGGAAGGTCTCTATGTCTCTCCCTCTCTCTCCACCTCTCTGCCTTTCAAATAAATAAATATTACAAAGGAAATATTGTTAGGTACAATATTTTAACTTGAGCTAAAAACAGGTAAATAATTCCTTTACCCTCCAGGGAAGCATTTGAAATTATCTCACTTTTGAACTAGTTACCAACTTTGTGATCCTGGAAAATTATTTAACTTCTGTAAGCCTTAGTCTCATATATATATATATATATATATATATATATATACACATACATATATATACACACACATACATACATACAGATATATATATATATATATACACACACATAATGTGAGAATAATAAAATAAAAGCCAACTTCCCTCATAGGGTCATTATGGGAAAAATAACATAATAACATAATGCTCCTAGCATGAAGACAGCACTCAGTAAATGATAGCTAGAATTATCAGTATGTTTACTTAGTTAACTGACTAACAGTGAAAGGAATCTTTTCCAGCACTTTGTGGTAAAACATTGGCTATTTCAATTTGAAAGCACAAAACTTAGTGTTATACTGTGCAAACATCACAACTATCAACTTCCAACATTTCCTCTTCATCCCAAGAACACTCTGCATCCAGTCTACAGTAACTCCGTTTGCCCTTCTCCCCCACCCCACCAGAAAGCTTTTAGTCTGCTTTGTGTTTCCCTGACTTTGCCTATTCTAACTACCCCAATAAGTGGAATCAAATAAGCTTAGCCTACTCTTGTCTGTCTCACTCAAGTGCAGGGCCTTCGAGGTTCATTCACGTGATAGCATGTATCAAAGCGCTATGCCTTTCTAAAGCTCATGTTCTCTTCTGTGTATATGCTTTACTTTTCACCCATTCAAATGAACGATGAACACCTGGACTGCTTCACCTGTTGGCTGTTGTGAGCAATACTGCCATGACCATTGATGTCCAAGTATCTGTTTGAGTCCCTGCTTTCAATTATTTTGGGTATATTCCAAGCAGTGTGTTATGGACTGCAGGCTTGTATCCTCCCACAATGTACATTCTGAAAGCTGACCTCCCACCTCCCCCCATGCGTTGGTATTAGCAGGTGGGTCTTTGGGTGGTCATTAGGATTAGATGACGTCATGACGGCAGAACCCACATGAATGGAATTATCGCTTTTTCTCCCTTCCGGTGAGGACACCGTAAGAGGACCAGCATCTGTGATCCTGGAAGCAGGTCCTTACCGGACAGTGAAGCTGTCAGTGCCTTGATTTGGTATTTCCTGACCTCCAGAGTGTAAGAACGACATGTTTGTTACTTAAGCCACCCAATTTATGGCATTTTGTTATAGCAGCCGAGCTGACCAACACAGCATTGCTGGATCGTATGGTAATTGCGTGTTTAACTTTTTGAGGCACTGCTGGCTTGTGTTCCACAGTGGCTCTACTGTTTTACATTCTTACCAGCCATGGGCAAGGGTTCCAACTTCTCCACATCCTAATCAACACTCGTTACGTTCCATTTTCCATTACGCCATCCTCGGGAGTATGAACTGGTGTCTCTCTGTGGTTTTGGTTTTCATTTCCTGATGTCTGATGATGTTGAACATCTTCTTTTAAAATTTTTTATGTGGCCACATTTTATTTCCCCTCTGTTGTTTTGGGAAACTCGACTGTATTTCTATTTATGTAGTGTTTTAATGAAGTTTTATTTATTTGAAAGTCAGGGGCCGGCGCCGTGGTGCAGTAGGTTAATCCTCCACCTGCAACGCCAGCATCCCATATGGGCGCCAATTCTAGTCCCGGCTGCTCCTCTTCCGATCCAGCTCTCTGCTGTGGCCTGGGAGTGCAGTGGAGGATGGCCCAAGTGCTTGGGCCCTGCACCCGCATGGGAGACCAGGAAAAGCACCTGGCTCCTGGCTTCAGATTGGCGCAGTGCCAGCTGTGGTGGCCATCTGGGGAGTGAACCAACGGAAGGAAGACCTTTCTCTCTGTCCTTCCCTCTCACTGTCTATAACTCTACCTCTCAATAAATAAATAAAATCTTTAAAAAAAAAAGAAAGAAAGAGTAACAGAGACAAAGAGAGGGAAAGATAGAGAAAGAGATTTTCTGCTGATTCATTCCCTAGATGGTTGCATTGGCTGGGGCTGGGCCAGGCCAGAGCTAGGAACATGGAATTTCATCCAGTTCTCCCATGGGGTGGCAGGAGCCCAAGTACTTGGGTCATCTTCTGCTGCCTTCCCGGGTACGTTAATAGGGAACTGGACTGGAAATGGAATGGCCAGGACTCCAATGGGCACTTTGACATGGGATGCTGGCTTCAGCTTAGGCTGCAACTGTAGGCAGCTACTTAACCTTTTTCACTATTTTTATATCTTCTTTGGAGAAATGAGTATTCAAGTTCTTTGATTATTGTTAAATCGGGTTGTATGTCATTTTGTTATTGAGTTGTAGGAGGTTTAAAAAATATAATCAAGATATTAAACCTAGTCAGATATACGCTTTGCAAATATTTTTTCCTATTCTGTGGGTTGTCTTTTCTATCCATTGAAAATGTTTTTTGATGCACAAAAGTTTTTAACCAAGCCCAATTTATCTATTTTTATTTTGTTGCATACACTTTTGGTATTAAGAAGAAGAAACCATTGCCAAATCCAAGGTCATGAAGATTTGACTGTGCTTTCTTTCAAGAGTTTTATAGTTTTAGTTATTAAATGTACATCTTTGATCAATTTTGGCTTTTTGTAAATGGTGTAAGGCAAGGCGCCAACTTAGTTCTTTTGGATATCGGTATCCAGGTTTTCCAGTACCATTGGAAACAAAAGTTTACTTATTTTTACTTACTTGAAAGGCAGAGCAGCAGAGTGAGTGACAGAAAAAGTGAGAAGGAGTGAGTGAAGGAGAGAAAGAGATGGAGAGAGAGAGAGAGAGAGAGAGAGAGAGAGAGAAGGAGAGACAGAGAGAGGGAAAGAGAGGTCTTCCATCTCCTGGTTTATTCCCCATATGCCTACAATAGTTAGGCCGGGCGGGACCGAAGTCAGGAACCAGGAACTCCACCCAGGTCTGCCATGTGTGTGGTGGGCACTTGAGCGCCGGAACCATCATCAGCGGCTTCCCAGAGTGAGCATTAGCAGGAAGCTGGATGAGAAGCCGAAGCAGGACTTGATCAGGCACTCTTACAGGGGATGTGGGCATCCCACGTGGCAGATTAACCAGCTGTGTTACGGTGCCTGCCTCTCCCAGCACCACTTAGCACCATTTGTTTAAAAGAACTTGCTTTCTTGCATTGAATAGGCTTAGCACGCCTGTTGAAAATAAATTACTTGGGGCTGGCACTGTGGCATAGTGGGTAAAGCCACCACCTGTGGCACCGCCATCCCATATGGGCACTGGTTCAAGTCCTGGATGCTCTACTTCTGATCCAGCTCTCTGCAATGGCCTGGGAAAGCAGCGAAAGATGGAATAACTCCTTGGGCCCCTGCACCCATGTGGGAGACTCAGAAGAAGCACCTGGCTCCTGGCTTTGGATAGGCTCAGCTCCAGCCATAGCGGCCATTTGGGGAGAGAACCAGCAGATGGAAGACCTTTCTCTCTGTCTCTCCCTCTCTGTCTGTAACTACCTCTCAAATAAATAAATATTTTTTTAAAAATAAATTCCTTGTATTTTTTTTAAAAAATAATTTGAGAGGCAGAGAGACTCAGAGGCAGAGAGAGCTCCCATTTGCTGGTTCACTCTCAAATGCCCACAATGGCCAGGCTGGGCTGGGGCTGAGGCAGGAAGCCAGGAACTCGGGTCTCCAATGTGGATGGCAGAGACCCAATTACCTGAGCCATCATCACTACCTCCAAGGTCTACATTAGCAGGGAGCTGGAGTCAGGAAGAGGGCTGGGTATTGAACCTAGGCATTCCGATGTGGGATGTGTGTCTTAAAACAGCCTCTCCACCCACCCCATTCCTTGACTTTTGGATGCTTCCCTCATGAAAACGCATCCCAGTGTCTGAATGAGACAGCCATCTTCCTTGGTCTTGGTTCCCCCTCTTGAAAGGTGTACGGCACTCATACCTGAAGCCTTCTGCACCAATAGTCCTGTTAGGGGCCCCCATCCAGGGGAGGTTGTGTTGTGTAGGAACTCAGTGTCCTCTCCAGAAGATGAGGCATCCACTTGTTTGTCCCTCACTTGATTTTCTGTTCCCTAACACTTTCCCCTTTCTGCTTGCTGATGTCAGTGTCTTCCCTAGAAACCTCAGCTTTCCATTTTCCTGGGTAGACTGGGAGCCATGTGTCTGCATAGCCAAGCCAAAGTGAAGAATAGAACTCTTATCTTCAACTTCAATAATTAAAAGACATAGTGGCGTTCACACCTGTCATGTTTTTGCCACCACATGGGAAAGAAGCTTTGCAGAGTGATTGGTCTCTTCTTCCTCTAAGGGGGAGGGGACATTCCCCACAATGTTAAATCCATGTCTTCTGCAAGTCCACACACACACTGGACAGCCCCACCATCATATTCCTCTGGCCTTCCAAATGCAGAGTGTCTAAAGCCAGATCCATCACTTTCCTTCTGACGTCTGTATGGTGCTCCTACTCTCCAGACATTAAGTTACAGAGCAAGAGGGAGGAGAGTGGGAGAGAGAAGGAGAGGGAGGGAAGGAGGCCAGAAGGAAAGGAGGGAGAGGGAGGGAGGGAGAGAGAGAGTTTCCCATCATTTAATCACTCCCCAGATGGCTGCAATGGCCAAGGTTGGGTCAGGCTGAAGCCAGGAGTCAGGAACTTCATCTGGGTCTCCCTCGTGGGTGGCAGGAGCCCAAAAAATGTGGGCCATCTTCTGGTGTTTTCCCAGGTGGTTAACAGGGAGCTGATTTGGGAGTTGAGCAACTGGGACATGAACTGGTCCCTGTATAGGATGCTGGTGTCACAGTCAACAGCTTTACCACAAAGCTGCCCCCAATCAAGGTATTATTCACTTGGGGCCGGTGCCATGGCTCACTTGGCTAATCCTCCACCTGCAGCGCCAGCACCCCGGGTTCTAGTCCTTGTTGGGGTGCCGGATTCTGTCCCGGTTGCTCCTCTTCCAGTTCAGCTCTCTGCTGTTGCCCAAGAGTGCAGTGGAGGATGGCCCAAGTGCTTGGGCCCCTGTACCCGCATGGGAGACCAGGAGAAGCACCTGGCTCTTGTTTTTGGATCGGCGTGGCACCAGCCGTAGCTGTCATTCGGAGGGTGAACCAACGGAAGGAAGATCTTTCTCTCTGCCTCTCTGTCTCACTGTCTGTAACTCTACCTGTCAAATAAAAAAAAAAAGATATTATTCATTTATCAAGCCCCCCATATCCAGTCTGTCGAGAATGTCCCTAATAAACAGCATCTCTCTTCTCTGCCCAAGCTGTAGACAATTAGGGAACTGAGACAAAGAGTAGACACAATGCCCATGATTTTAGCTTTAGAGAAATCTTGGGAGGACCAAGTGGTCCTGGTATTCAAACCACAATAGAAAGCGGACTTGCCCATCCAACGCCCTGGCCAGCGCTCACAGCTCAGACTGCCAGGAGGAACGGAAGAGAACTCCTGTTCTGCGGCAGCTCATCCCCAAGAAGAAGCAAGGCTGAGTCCAACTCCTACCACAGGAAGAAACACTGGAGTTGAGGAAAAAGCCTTCTGCATTCTCACGTCTATCCCTAAGAACTGACTCCAGTCTTCCACGTCCTGGCATCTCTCAAATCCATCTACTTCTCTCCTCCAAGGCCACCGTCATTGCTTGCCCAGGTTAATGAAACTAATGCCTGCAATAGGTCTTCTGCACCTGCTCCAGAGTCCTATAACCCATCAGAACCCACTGTGTCTGGAATAACGATTTAACAGAAGAATCTGATCATCTTTCCTGTTCAATCCCTTCAGGAGGTTCTCACCGCCGTCAGGATCAAGGCCCAAGTCCTTACCAGGGACTACTGGGCCCTGAGTGGTCTGGCTTGAGTCTTCCTCCTCCCAGTCTTTGCTCCACCTCCATGGCGCATCGTTGGTATTTAGAGTTGGCATGCCACTTCCATGCAGAACTTTCCAAGCGCCTAAGGCTGTTTGCCTGGACTATAAAGCCCACTCTCCTCTCCTTCCTTTCTTTTTCTCCTACTCATTTATGGATCTCTGCTCCCACATCTCTTCCAGTGGGCAGTCTTCCCTGACCCCCTCTTTGGCGTCCTTGTAGGCTTCTCCACTTCCTTCATTCAACTTCACAGGAGTCGTTATTATACAATTGTGTGATCACCTGATTAATACCCATCTGCCCTACACCTTCCCCAGGAGCCACAGACCGTGTCTGTTCTGCCCACTCCTGTGTGCCTCACAAATCAGCACGGCACACAGTGCAGTCCTCAGAGATACCCAATATTCTCTATTGAGTAAGCAAAAGGCTGGCTCCCCTTGAACTTTCTCTGTTAAGCCAGACATTGAAATGAAATCCCATGGCCCTGGAGATCTCGCCATCCACTCACAGGGCATTCACGGCACACCGCCTGGTCATGGGTAACCCTCACGCCTTAGTCCCAAGCTACACCGTGAGCACCTGTGTGCCAGAGAGCGTGGCTTCTACGCAGCTGTCGTTGTCACCCTGCCCAGCTCAGTTCCCAGCCTGTGACATGTATGCAGTAACAATTTATTCAGAGAATTAATAAAGATGTTGGCTTTTCTCCTTTTGTCTGTAGCAGTGTTGGTGGTGACGGGAGGAAGTTATAATTCCCTGATGCTTGGAACCACATTAGAGGCTGCATTTTATGGGGTAGAGTTAGGAAAAGATATTAGGATGTTATGTTCTTTTATTGCAAGAGCATTTTCTCTGCCAATTTGCTTGGCAAAGCAAAGCCCTTTCTGTAAAGTAACAACTGGTTCTAATTTTATGTGAAAAGAGGAAACTATAACCATGTACACAAAGGTGAACCTTTTCATGTATTCATTTGCATTATATTTTATTTGCTAATAATCATGTACCTTCTAATCACAACTGTAACTGTTTCAACTGCCACATTTCACTCATCTGCATTGTGGAAGATACAAGGGCAAGACCATCAGAAATGTGGAATGAACGGGTCAAGATGAAGGGTGCAGATAAAAGCGAGGTTGTGCAAATCTCTTTCTAGGACACACGAGGCTGGGCCTGCCTGCGGGAAACCATAGAGATGGGATGGCTGAGAGAGTGCTAAGTCAAAGAACAAAGCGGAGAACTTTGCCTGTGCAAACCAGAAGATATTGGACTAGGAGGGATGAGGAAAGCGCATAACAGTAGATGCGGAGTGAGGTGGTTGCCCACTAGAAGCAAGAGAATGGTGTGAGGAACAACGTATAGTTTGTGGTATGATAAACCAAGTCCTTGAATTGAGGGTATCTCCTGGGTACCTCCTTCATTCAGAAGCAGGTAGCAGGAGGGCTGGGGTGACAGTCTTCTGGTTCATTCCTGCCTCTGAAATGCTTGCGATTTGGTTTGCAGAAGGTCACAACCACAGCTGACTTTAGAGAAAGACACTAAGTCACACATGGTGCCATGGTTTCAATGCTTCGCCCCTCCCAAACCCATGTTGACATTTAACTGCCATTGTAATGGCATTGGAAGGCGTTTAGGTCTTGCGGGCAGATCCTTTGCGAAAGGACTCAGGCTGTTTTCAAGGGGGCTGGTTGCTCTTTGTCTGTCTCTGCCACAGATGACGCAGAAGGAGCCCCCAGCCAGAATCTGGCACCTTGACACAGCACTTTCTAGCCTCCAGACCTGTGGGCCAGTAACTTTTCATTCCTTGTCATTAACTAGTCTTGGACGCTCTGTTGTAGCAGCACAAACAGACTAAGAGGATGGGACACCCCTGTCTTGGGGCACGCTGCAAAGCCTGCAACACGGTGTGAAACATAGAGATGTGAGCACTTCTCCCGAACAGGAATGCGTAGCTACTGAGATGTTTAGGGGAAACCACCATTCTTTATATGTCCCTGTTATACGCTAAGTCTTCACCTTCTCTTTTCTTTTCTCTAATTTTTTTCATCTCTTCTCTTCTTTTCTATTTTTATGGGGAGAGAGCAAGTGCATAGATATTCCTTCTGCAGGTTCACTTTCCAAATGCCCACAATGACCAGTGCTGGGCCAGGAAAAAGCCAGGAGCCTGGAACTCAATTCAGGTCTCCCACATGGGTGACAGGGACTCAAGTGTTTGAGCCATCACCTGCAGCCTCCCAGGGTGTGCAGTAACAGGAAGCTGGAATCAGGAGCTGAGCTGAGCCTCAAACCCAGGCATATGGTGTTCCAAGCAGCGTCTTAACCCCGGTGCCGGACACCTGGCCCTCCACCAGCACCCCTCCCTTTCTAACTTGCTGTTTCTGCCCTGGTGGTCTTCCACCACCTCTGGAGACTTTTATTTTAAGATTTATTATTTATTTGGAAGGCAGAGTGGAGAGAGAAAGATCTTCCATCCATCAGTTCACTTCCCAAACGACTGCAACAGCTGCGCCTGGGCCTGGTGAGGCCGGGAACCTGCAAATCCATCCAGGTCTCCCATGTAGGTGACAAGGCCCTAAGTACTTGAGCTGTCTTCCACTGTTCTCCTAGGTACTTTAGCAGGAAGCTGGATTAGAAGCTGAGCAGTCAGAACTCAAACTGGCACTCTCATATGGGATTCAGGTGTTGCAAGCAGCAGCCTAACCTGCTGTGCTATAATGTCAGCCCCCTCCTATGACTCTTAGTGGTGCTGGCTTTGAGGCGGGGGTTGGTTCACTCCAAGTGCCCTTCCTCCACCCCCATGAGCACTAGGCTTTTTGTCCTGGAATCAGACCCTCCTTTCCCCAAACTCAGGCCAAGCCAACACATGTTTGGACAAGGACTTTGCATAGGCAGAGCCCCCTTGTGAATGATATTGAACTGTCTACTGCTCAAAGTGAGTTAAACAGTCCCATTCATACCTTCTGGGAGAACATCAGCTTAAACAAAAAAGACAGAGAAAGGCAGACAGGGAAGAGATGCCCCCAAAAGTGACTGCCAGAGGAGGAGGCAGAGGGAAGATTTCTATCATGAAGCTTGGACAGGCTGCCCTCACTGGTGCTGCTTCCTCTGCACAGTCCCTCAGCCACTTGTCTGGCTGTCTGATGCCACCTTTACGCCACCGCTTTCTCAGTCTGTCTCCAGGCTCACTCCCTCACCCAGCTCCCAGGCGGAGATCTGTCGTTAGGTCTGGTGCATTTCTGCTCAAGTACAGTTCCCAAACCGAGCTCACCTCTCCTCGTCCTCCCACTCCCACCGTTCCTGGTTTTCCCCTTTTCGGGCTGTTTCCCTGTCTCTATACCAACCACGGATGTTGTGTTAGTGTCTCCAGATGACCAAGCCTGTCTTCATACTTGACCCCGTGAGACGCCCCCGCTGCCTAGGCTTACAGTCTATAAGCCAATATTGATGTCTCGTGTCCTTGGTTTGCTCTGAAAATAGTGGAATTGTCACTACGCCTTTTTGACTTGAGAACAAAAGGCAGGCCAAGAGAAGGGCTGAGATGGGAAATTACTGATAACAGCTCTCCCAATGGAAAACCGTAACAGCCTTGGTTCGCAAGGCCCGTGTGCCTAATACGCCTTAACGTGAGACTCACATGGATATTGGATATTGCGTTTACATCAACATAAATTATACACCAACCGATAAATTTACTCATGTTTTGGCGGTAATGCTGAACCCATGAGACATGCTAACTCTGATTTTTGCTCAACTGGCATTTAAGGAGGCTGCTTCACAAAGTTTGGGATTCAAAGAAGTTTATTTTGGTGCGAAAAAATTTAAAATTCAAGCAAAACCGTCTTCAAAAAGTTCACGGAAAATGAGTATTTTGAACAGATTATGAGTAGCTCCCAGACATTTCTGCAGTAACATTTGTCTTTGAATTCTATTTCTCACAAATGTTTTGAAGCCCCCTTGGATATAATTGGACAAAAACTCCTCAGGTACTCAGATTCTCCAGTATTTCGCATGAGCTTCCTTCCCCCTTCTTCTGTGTTTGGAAAACTCCCTAAAAGTCCATCTGACTGTTTCGGACCACATGAAAAATGAGGACAATATTTCCTTTTTCTTGTCAGAAGAAAAAAAGCAGATGTATTCTTCCACTCATTAGCTGAAAAATGGCTTTGCTTTTAATAACTTGAACATGGACTGAATTGAGCCCTACGTGAAGAATAAAGCCTCATTTTTTTTTTTTAAGCAGAGTTTGGGCATCTATATCTGTGGATGCTTTGAAATGCTTTTCTGCACAGACCAGTGCCACCTGCTATTTTTATATGAACATTACTGTCCTTGTGCCTGTGATCACGGTAAACATGACGCAGTGACCGCTTGTCTCTGTCAACAACACGTCTGAATTGTGTCCTCTGGGTCAATTTGAATTTTTAAAAATAATCAGGTTACAATTAGATGAGGTACCCAATGGTCCTCCCTGATATGAATTTATGGAATATCATTACAAATCTTCACAGCAGTTTTGACTAATGGAGAGGAAAGGATCGCTGTTAAGCGTGAATCACAGATTGCTTTGTTGTTAACGGGTAAGTACTTTTATCGTTCACAGTGTTGTCAAACACTTGGAAAGCACAGGCTGTAGTGGTTGTGTGCTTGCTGTCACTCCAACATGGATAAAAGGCGAGAGTGGGGGACCTGCGCTGTGATGTAGGTGGTAAAGCTTGCAGTGCCGGCATCCCATATGGATGCCGGTTTGAGTCCCGGCTGCTCCACTTGCCATCCAGCTCTCTGCTATGGCCTGGGAAAGCAGTGGAAGATGGCCCAATCCTTGGGCCCCTGTACTCGCATGGGAGACCTGGAAGAAGCTCCTGGCTCCTGGCTCCTGGCTTCAGATTGGTGCAACTCTGGCCATTGTGGCCATCTGGGGAGTGAACCAGCAGATGGAAGACCTCTCTCTCTCTGTCTCTGCAACTTTGCCTTTCAAATAAATAAATAAATAAATATTTTTTTAAAGGTGAGAGTGGAAGCTGAGGCATGCGCATTTGTCCACAGCTGGCCCTCTCTCTTTGCTCTCTCAGTCTGTTTAACTGGATACTGCCTGGCCTTGGGGGCTGGGAGAGAGGGGCACATATCATACAGCTGTGCGACAGCCACAGCAGATCAGTTTCCAAGTATAGGACAAGCTTCCTTCTGCAGAGCCCAGGCACAGCCCAGGACACCTGCCTCCTAGAGGACCAGAGCCCGGAACACAGAACCCAGGAGGGAGGCCCGGGCGTCCAGAGAGACCTGGAGAAACACTGAGCACAGAATGCGCCCACCCCTGGACGGCATGACAGACTGTATCGTACTGTCTCATCAGGAAGCCAGTTTCACGTAGCAGCACCTCTTCCTTTTGGGGAACATATCACTTTATCGGGCAAATTCCAGCAGGTCACAACAGCCAGCCATCAGCTCTGTGACACACCACACCATCAGGACTGTGTCTTCAGATCATAGGTGTCTTCTTATTCAAAAACACTCGTGTTTACTTGAGAGGCAGAGAGGTAGGCAGCCACACACACACACACACACCCCACACACATCTCCTATCCACGGGTTAACTTCCCAAAGGGCCACAACAGCTGGAGCTGGGCCCGGCTGACGTCAGGAGCTGGGAACTCCATCTGAGTCTCGCACACGGGTGGCAGGAACCCAAGCAGTTGAGCCATCACCTGTCACCTCTCAGGGTGAGCATCAGCTGGAAGCTGCACGTGGGAGCGGGGGCAGGACTCCCGTCCAGGCAACCTGAATGGGATGTGGGCATCCCAAGTAATGTCTTAACTACTATGCCAAATGCCCAGCTTAGTCATATCTTGTTAAATGCAACCTATCTTTATACTGAATTTATAGCCCATTAAGAAATTCCCAGGCCGGCACCGCGGCTCAATAGGCTGATCCTCCGCCTGCGGTGCCAGTACTCTGGGTTCTAGTCCCGGTCAGGGCGCCGGATTCTGTCCCGGTTGCCCCTCTTCCAGGCCAGCTCTCTGCTGTGGCCTGGGAGTGCAGTGGAGGATGGCCCAATTACTTGGGCCCTGCACCCCATGGGAGACCAGGAGAAGCACCTGGCTCCTGCCTTCGGATCAGCGCGGTGCGCCGGCCACAGCGCGCCAGCCGTGGCGGCCATTGGAGGGTGAACCAACGGCAAAGGAAGACCTTTCTCTCTGTCTCTCTCTCTCACTGTCCACTCTGCCTGTAAAAAAAAAAAAAAAAAAGAAAGAAAGAGAGAAAAAAGAAATTCCCAGAGTTTTTTTTCTTTTCTTTCTTTTTTTTTTTTTATTCAAAGTTTTTGTTAGGTTAACTCTTCCCTGGCTTTACTTTGCCCACTTTAAGATAAGATGTGTATTTATTCCATCACATTTTCTCTGAGTATTTTTTTTTAAGATTTATTTATTTATTTGAAAGTCAGAGTTACACAGAGAGAGGAGAGGTGCAGAGAGAGAGAGAGAGAGAGGGGGAGAGAGAGAGAGAGAGAGAGAGGTCTTCCATCTGCTGGTTCACTCTCCAACTGGCTGTAATACTCAGAGCTGCCCTGATCTGAAGCCAGGAGTCAGAATCTTCCTCCAGATCTCCCACACGGGTGCAGGGGCCCAAGGACTTGGGCCATATTCTACTGCTTTCCCAGGCCATAGCAGAGAACTGGATTGGAAGTGGAGCAGCCGAGTCTTGAACCCATATGGCTCCCATATGGGATGCCGGCTCTTCAGGCCAGGGTGTTAACCCGCTGTGCCACAGTGCCAGTGCCATTCTCTGAGTGTGTTTTTTTTTTTTTTTAAAGATTTTTATTTAAGAGGCAGAGGTACAGACAGAAAGGGAGAGACAGAGAAGAAAGTCTTGCATGCACTGTTTCACTCTCCAAATGGCTGCAACAGCTGGAGCTGAGCAGATCTGGAACCAGAAGCCAGGAGCTTCTTCTGGGAGGGGCCCAAGGACCCGGGCCATCTTCTACTGCTTTTCCAGGCCCTAGCAGAGAGCTGGATCTGAAGTGGAGCAGCCAGGACTCGAACTGGTGCCCATATGGGATGTCGGCACTGCAGGCAGAGGCTTAGCCTATGGCACCACAGTGCCAGCCCCATCTCTGGAGTTTTTAAATCAATGTCAGCACTTCCTAAAACTACAGAAGATCAATGTTTATTGAAACTCTCTCTGGGGTATTTTGCGCTGGTTGTGGTGTTTAATTCTCACAAAGCCTAAATTGGAGTGTTTTCCTTTTGCCAAGAAGGAGGGAAGGAAATGAACTCTCTGAGAGGTTTCTGTAGCTGGTGTCCAGGTCAGAGACCCACCTGGCACTTCCCAGTGAGCCAGCACTGCCTTATAATGTGGGGCCAATGGGGGCCGGTGCTGTGGCGTAGTGGGTAAAGCTGCCACCTGCAACACTGGCATCCCATATGGGCACCAGTTCGAGTCCCAGCAGCTCTACTTCCCATCCAGCTTCCTGCTAATGGCCTGGGAAAGCAGTAGAAGATGGTCCAAGTGCTTGGGCCCCTGCATCCCTGTGAGAGACCTGGAAGAAACTCTGGTTCCTGGCTTTGTCCTGGTCTACCTTGGGCCACTGTGGCCATCTGGGGAGGGAGCCAACTGATGGAAGACCTGTGTGTGTGTGTGTGTGTGTGTGTGTCTGTAACTCCACCTCTCAGATAAGTAAATCTTAAAAATAAAGGTGGGGCCAGTTGTAAACCTGGTAAACTGGTCTTCTACGTTCCCTTGGGGAGGCTGATGAAGCTGTTGCAGTAGACGGGACTCAGGACGGACCCTCCGCAGGCTCGCAGCGGCCGACAGCCTGCTCCAGTCGTCTCTGTCAGCCACGGAGCCTTCTGGTTCTCCACGGAGCCGATGTGGCTCCTTCAACCAAGAGAAGCCTGTGTGGCATGTTTAGATGTCTACCGCAAATCAAGACACACAGATTCCCCCTGTTTTAATTAACCACTAATTTTTTTTTTCCAGAATAACTGATTCTGTTTGGCTGTCCACTGGGCCCGTACCTGCCATCTGTCATTTGTCAGTGTTGGGGTTTCACTTGAGATCAAAAGCAAACAGTTACACAAACATTTTCTGGAATATATTCTGTCCTCGTTGAATCTTGGCACAGTTGGGTGCTACCTGTTTTAAGCTTATAAACAATTCCTGAAAACAGCTCAAATGACATTTCTACACAGCCATGGAACATATTTCATGTTGCTTTGAGGTTATTAAAAATGATCAAAGTTTTTTTGTTTTTTTTTAATTAGAAGTGTCTCGGCTATTCCCCATTCTGTGAGAATAACACATTTCTCTATTTTACTGTTTACCATTTTGATGCCCAGTTTTTAACAACTTCAAGGTTCTCTCTCAAAATAAAACCAGGGCCACTGCTCCTTCTCTGGGAGCTCTGGTGCTTGTACTTGGTCTTCCATGAGCCCCTCGAATGGGAACCAAATTTGACCTCCAGGGCAGACGTACAGCTGTGGTTTTCAGCGAAACCGCGCCCTGGCTTCCCGCCAGGCTTTCGGAGCGCAGGCAAAGAGCGAGTGAAATTCGGTAGCAGAGGGGCTAGCGCAGGGCATTCCGAACGTGCGTGCGAGGGGAGGGTGAGTTCCCACACGGCCACCGCGCGGGCCCGCCGCGGCGTCTGGATTCACTTAGGCACCATGCACGCTTATCAGCGCCCCGGCTTGGGAAGAGCTCTTCCTTGAATTCCTGACAGCACTTAGCTTGACCTAATGGACAGAAAGTGATTTACAGATGACGCTGCGTCATGAATCTGACCAGCCTCGGAGACATCAACGTCTCCCGCGGGCACGGGCTCCTTCCAGGGTCTCACCGTTCTGAGATAAAGCAGGTGCCCGCGCTGGGAATTTGAATAGTTTTTGAGCAAATGCGCATACTTTTCTTTGATATTCCCAGGTGGTTCAGCACTGGCAGGATTAGGGGGCAGCTTGTCTGTCAGTGCTGGTGAGGTCTTTCTGCCTTTGTTTCAACCATTTATGGTGGCTAGGAGGCCCCTGCTTGGGAGAGGAGACGGACTGTCTGCTGCAGCTGGGGTAGCCGCCAACCGCCAACAACGGCGCTTTCCGTGCCTATCGTGTTCACCCAGCGTGCTGAGCACCTGCAATGAATAACGCGCCGAGTCAGGCTCTGCAGAGGGCACGACGGACTCCAGGGCGTCTGAACATGAGTCTGAGTTCGCCTTTCAGTGTAGGGGATGCCTGTATCTGGTGCATTCTGTCTGGCGATGTGCTGTTAAAGTCATCCCTTCTTCCGCGTGTTGATCTCTCCTCTGTCTTCAGCTCTCGGGACAGATAAGGTTTCCCTGAGACCTGCTCTGAGCACCTTATCTAAAGTAGTCACCTCCCTCTTCCAGCCCCCTCTGTCACAGCACCTTGCTTATTTTCGTAACATGGATTGCAATTTGCATATATATATATAAATAATTGTATCACTTCTCGGCCTTTTGGCTAAGATCAAGTGTGTAGAATTGTATATATTGTATAGAATTGCATATATATATTTGCTTGCATGTGTATTTTCTGTCTCATATGCTTGTTTATTATCTCCACAAGTTCATGGACCCTCTTGCTCCTCCTCTTCCCTCCTCCTCCTATGTTCCCAATGCCTTGTGCACAGTGCTAATTGGTGCAAAGGTTTTAGGTAAATATTGAGCTAATAGATGGATTAATCATTAAGTGCTAGCACTCTTGTTTTGCTTAAAGCTTCCTATTTATTCTTCATAAGCTTGCATATATTTATTATTTATTTATTACTTGTTTATTTTTTATTTATTTGAGAGGCATAATAATAGAGAGAAAGGGAGGGAGACAGGGAGAGATCTTCCATCTGCTGCTTCACTCCCTACATGGCCACAACTGCCGGGCTTGGTCCAGGCAGGAGCCGAGAGCGCCATCTGAGTCTCCCCGATACGTGGCAAGGCCCCACGTCCTTGCGCCATCCTCCACCACTGTCCCAGGCACATTAGGAAGGAGCTGGATTGGAAGCAGAACAGCCAGGACTCGAACTGGCACTCAGGGGATTCTGGCCTTGCAGGGAGCAGCCTAACCTGCTGCACTACAATGCTAGTCCCGGCATATACTTTATTCTGAGATGTCATTGGTTATCTTTCCAAAGTGATTTGGGAAAAGTTGCTCAAATCTAACTCCATTATCTACCAATAGACCTAACATGGCTCAGAGCTGAGGTGTTTATTTGATGTCCCAATCTCCTAAGGCCTGTTTGCTGCCACTGCAGATTGTCCAGCACTATTGGAGTCACCTCTCAGATGGCACAGCCACCGTCTCCAGACGGAGATTCGTATCCAGAAACGTCCAGCGGGGTCTGAGAAGAACATATTATAATACCTGTTTGTATACTTTTTAAAAAAGATTTTTATTTATTTATTTGAGAGGTAGAGTTACAGACAGTGAGAGGGAGAGACAGAAAGGTCTTCTATCTAGTGGTTCACTCCCCAGATGGCCGCAATGGCCAGAGCTGGGCTGATTCGAAGCCAGGAGCCAGGAGCGTCTTCCAGGTCTCCCAAGCGAGTGCAGGGGCCCAAGCACTTGGGCCATCTTCCACTGCACTCCCGGGCCACCTCAGAGAGCTGGATCAGAAGAGGAGCAGCTAGGACTTGAACAGGCACCATATGGGATGCTGGCGCTGCAGACAGAGAATTAACTTACTGCGCCACAGCTCTGGCCCCTGTTTATATACTTCATCAGCTGCCTCCAGGGGCCTGCATTATAAGGAGAGGTGGGACTGGATCCCAGACACTCCCATATGGGATGTGGGTGTCCCTAGCAGTGGCTCCACTAACGGCACCACAATGCCCGCCCCTGTGTATACTTGTGTCTGTAGACAAGACATAAGTTCAGCTTGACGAATCCTTAACCCACAGCCTCGTCCACACTGACCTGAGCCTGCTCGCCCCAGACTGCCCTCCCTGGGTTAGTGCTCTGCCTTCCCATCTGCCCCCACTGAGCCCAATCTTCTTCCGCAGGAATCCTTCCCAAGACAGACTCTTGGGTCTCTGGATAGCGTTTTCTGCTGCAGGTTGGCCCCTCCAGTCTTTTCATGAAGCTTCCACACTCTTCAGCTAGCACACATCCTAATTACCCTCCTCGAATCTAGCTCTAGTCACAGCCCTTCCTGGAGCGTGGTGGCCAGGACTGTGTGTGATGAGTAGGCTTACTGAGATGGGGCCCGGTGAGTGCAGGCCAGATATTCCAGATGTTTCCATTAAGTAGAGGCACATGAAGCCAGCTGTTCTTGCAGACACCAAACTGCACTGAGCCTGCAGGTTAGGAACTTCCTTCTCCCCTCACCAGGAGTGAAAGGGGATGATGGATCTTTCTCCTGCTCTCCTACCCCAAACTGCTGTTCAGTATTTTTGTGCCACTGTGGATTTTAGAAGAAAAAAATGCTAGAGGATCAGCTGTTTGCAGCATTCCATTCACTTCTGATCCTTATCAATGAAGGTACAGACTGATTTATATTTGTAGCCAGAGCATACATCTTTTTGCATTCTTCTAACATTATCTTCCAAATATCAACAGGATCTGTAAACTTAGTTTCTTTGAACAGCAACACGACGTTCCATTGTCTTAAAGTCCATAGTTTGTATAACCTTTTCCCAACCTTCAGCACTGGGTCAGGGCCCATTTTTCCTTTGCTATGTATGGTGCTACCATAAACCTCATTGTGGTATGTGCTTTCTTTTCTCTTTTGCATATTTCCTGGTTATACAGTCCCGGAGTGGGGTGACTGGTCAAAGGATATGAATTTTATAGCTCTGGTTCTATGGGTTCTATGCTGCCTGTCCGATCTCCAGAGAGGATGGACACCTTTCAAATGTGCCAAGTAAGACAATGGGGCCTGAGGAAGTCACCGCTGACTGGGAAAGCCGGGCCTATATCTTGAACGGGTCCTCTTCCAAGTCCCCTACTCTTAGCTCCAGTGGTTTCAGTGTGGGGGAGGGGATCCTTAGGATAGCAGCACCCTCAGCCCTCAGGATTCCTCTCTGAAAATACCCAGAAGCACACACTACTGCTTTTCTAGGAGAGGATTTTAGGCTCCAAGAGGGGAATAAATAGCTTCACCTGGATCCTAACCCCAGATTTATCCCCTCCTAACTCTGTGCTCATAGGCCAGTAACCCAACCTCTCCTGCCTGGTTCCTTTCTATCTGAGGTCACATACAGTCGTTACTCAGAGCACTGTTTAGGAAACATCTGTAAAGTACTGGGCTGTGGATATTCCCTATGAGCCACTGAGCTTGCTTCTTCCTTCTCCTTTGCACGGCCAGGGTCTGGCTCTGCGCTTGCCCACGCTCGGGGTGTTGTGGAATGGGTAGACTGTCTTCTCTCATCACACTACTTCGAGGAATTAGAAAATACAATGGAGAAGTTTCTGAACTTGCTCATTGCTATGGTTTGAATGTATACCCACAAGGTTCATTTGCTGGAAACCGAACCCCAAACCCTAAATTCATGTTAATGGCTTTTGGAGGTGAGGCCTTTGGGAGCTAATAAAGTTTACATGCGGTCATGAGCAAAGGGCCTTCATGATGAAATTAATGGCCTTATAGGAAAGGAGAGACCCAGGCTAGCGTACTTTCTCCATCCCGCCCTACAATGCCCTCCACCACATTAAGATGTAGCAAGACAACACTCACCAATGCCAAGCAGGTTCTTTGTAAATGACCCAGTCTCAGATATTTTTTCATAGCAACAGAAAATGAACTAAAATACCCATGCACTTGAGTGTAAGAGGTGCCAGGTTTGGGGCCTGGGTGCTGGTTAACTCACCAAGTCTACCTGATAAACCGCAGCAGGAAAACCAACTCTAGTTATGCAAGGCCCTTGGAGAAATTAGTTTGTTGGGGAGATGGAGTAGAAGCTTAAAGAAGAGATCCGAGAAAAGTGGCTCGTTACAGACACCATTTCCTAGGAAGGCCCTGGGTGTCCAGGTCTCCAGGGATTTTTTTTCAGCATTCCTTAGTCTCTAAGAGAGCTTGGGAGAATGTGATAAGGAAAACAAAACAAAACAAAACAAACAAACAAACAAAAACTGCCTGACGTCTCTCTGGTCTCCTTCCTGCTTGTGCTAAAGGAGCTTAAATGAAAGAAAGCAGGTTTGGCTGGCGCCGCGGCTCACTTGGCCAATCCTCTGCCTGCGGTGCTGGCACCCTGGGTTCTAGTCCTGGTTGGGGTGCCGGATTCTGTCCCGGTTGCTCCTCTTCCAGTCCAGCTCTCTGCTGTGGCCCGGGAGTGCAGTGGAGGATGGCCCAAGTGCTTGGGCCCTGCACCCCATGGGAGACCAGGAGGAAGCACCTGGCTCCTGCCTTCGGATCAGCACAGCACGCTGGCCATAGTGGCCATTTAGGGAGTGAACCAACGGAAGGAAGACCTTTCTCTGTGTCTCTCTCTCTCACTGTCTAACTCTGCCTGTCAAAAAAAAAAAAAAAAGAAAAAAAAAAAAGAAAAAAAAAGAAAGGAAGCACGTTCAGGCAGTCCACTTCTGCTGGGTTAAAACACATCCTCCAATGCTCTCGGTCACAAATCGGGCCACTTCTTCCACTGAGAGGTGACAACTAATGCCCACGCTGTTGGATCTGGGCTGCTTTTACTGACTTGACCTGAATGCTATAGGAGTGACATTCTGGAACGTCTGAGGTGAGACCATGAAGCTTTGCGGTTCCGCCCAGGAGCCCCAAGGCACCGCCCAGGATGTCTGACTACCTTGATGCTGCCATTCTGTAGAGCTCACAAGAGTGTGCTCTGGTCAGCAGTTCCAGCCAGGCCCACCAAGACTCCCGAGATGTGAGTGTAGTCAAACTGGCCCCTCCAGAGGAGGCCATGCACCAGCTAGCTACCATTGCCTGACCCCAGCTGATAGACACACAGAGCAGGAAAACCGTCTGGTGGAACTTTCCTGAATTCCTGACCCATGAAGTCATGAGACAGATTTTTTTTTTTTACCTGCTAAGTTCTGAGGCAATTTATTGCAGAAGTAGTAGACAATCGAACGCTAGCACTACCTAGGCTGGAATGAGCTTCAGCTTAGCTCCATTTCCTTTACCCAGGCCTACTCAGCCAAGCCAGCCCTGGGATTTGGGATATCTCTTCCCATTGTTTGCACGAAATATCAGAGGCCACTCAGAAGTCATTGACGTCAACTGCTCTATTTGACAGGATTCTCCAAATGTATTTTTGGACTGGAGTCTATTATGTATGCTCCCTGTTAGAGTCTACAGTCAGATAGGGCAGGAAGTGATGGCACTGTTCCAGAATACCGCCAAGTGGATTTTTCTGTTGTGTCTGACGAGGAAATGACAATGCAAAAACCCCTAGAGTGTCTCTCATTAGACTGAGTTCCCCAGGTACATGTGGGGTGACTACGGGAACCTCACCTCAAGACTCTCAAATCCTAAACAAGGACCTGATTAGAGCACCCAGATCTTACCGTCATCCCTCTTTGGGTAATCAAGATTTTATTTAAATTAATTTTATTTGAATTTATTTAAATCCTTAAGAAGATTTAAAAAAATGTGCTTTCCTCTGTTGATGTTTCCATGTGTTGTATGGTGACTAAACCCAGTACCCATATAGGAGAGTCCCAGATGATGAAATAATGGGCATTTCATTCCAGTTTCTCTGTTATGACCCATCAGTCATTAACTAGGAAATTAATCAGTAGGGGCATTAATGAATTTGGTCCAACTGTCTGTTGGGTCACATTGCTCCTTACACAACAGCACCAGCTAACTTCCACTGTTCATCACTTCCCTAGCAACCTTGTCTCTGTCCTGTGTGCTTTTACGGGAGTCAAAATTTTCATTTCCATCTAGTTCCATGGATGCATTAGTGACTTCTAGAGATATTAAAACCAAAGGTTCAGCTTTACCAAGCAGATTCTCAAAGGCCAGTACTTCTTTATGGATCCATTTATTTCCCTCCAACCCATGCGCTTATGTTCTCATTGAATGAACACTGACTTGACGTTTAAGAAGTGCCAGGTGCAAGGCTAGGCATCTCGGATGCAAGGTGAAACACATGGCTCTGCGTTATATGGGTTCATTGTACCTAGTAGGGGCTCAGTAAATAGTTACCCCGTCCCCGAGAGACCAGTGTTGGGAACACCAAAGCTCAGAGAAGAAGCTGGACAGTAAGAGAGCAGGGAGGAAACACGGGGTGTCCACGTATCCTGCCCACATCACTGGACTCTTCCCCTCCCGCTCTGCTCTTACTGGTCCTTCCACTGCACCTGGTCATTCACTGACTCAAGTTGGAGACGTCAGATGGTTGGACCAAGGCTCCATCTGGATCTACCACACAGGTGTCACTTTGCTTCAAGGCAACGTTTACTGGCGAATTCTACTGCCAATCATAGAGTATTGTCTTCTTATCAGTGATAGAAAAGCACGACAGTATTCTGATGAAAGAACAAAAATAGTTCAGGAGAATTTTGGCCCACAAAAGATGCCACAGACTCTCTTAGCAAGAAAAAGCCAGTACTTGTCTCTGGAGCCAGTGAGTTGGTTGGCTTTGAAAGCTTGCTCGGGGAACTGTCATGTTAGGAGTCCTGATGCCCAGGGCATGCTTGGACTATCAGAATACCCTAGGAGGCCAGAGGTGGCATAGCGGGTTAAGCCACTGCCTGCAGTGCCAACATCCCATATGGTCACTGGTTCGAATCCTGGCTGCTCCACTTCCAATCCAGCTCTCTGCTATGGCCTGGGAAAGCAGTGGAAGATGGCCCAAGTCCTTGGGCCCCTGCACCCACGTGGGAGACCTAGAGGAGGCTCCTGGCTCCTGGTTTTGGATTGGCACAGCTCCGACCATTTCGGCCAACTGGAGAGTGAACCAGCAGATGGAAGACCTCTCTCCCTCTCTCTCTCTCTCTCTCCCTCTGCTTCTCCTCTCTCTGTGTAACTCTGACTTTCATATAAATAAATAAATCTTTAGAAAAGAAAAAAAGAGAATACCCTAGGAAACTAAAGAATAATCTGAAATTCACCATTAAGGGTATTGCTGTTAAATCCACCCCTCACCCAATCTCTCACCCAACAGGAACCAATTCCTGACTTAGAGCCCTCTACCCGTTATCCCTTCTAAGTAGAGACAAAGCCAGTCAAGGCCACAGTTCCAAAAGATGGGAATGCTTGGCCCTTGGCTAGGCAAACAGAGTGATAGGGGGTTGTGATTTAAGCAATTTCCAGAGGCAGTTACTAAGCAGGGATGCAGTGTGTGTGTGGGGGGGAGTCATATGTCAAATATTTATTATGACTAATTTTCTAACTGTGGTTCAGCAACACAGGAGGAAGAAAGCGATACAAAATTTCAGAAAGTACAAAGGAATAAAATTCTTTGAGCTTCAAAACAGAGACTCAAGGCCCCATCTGGTAGAACTGCTGCACACTCAGCCTGGGTGGTTAAGATGGATGCCTACGTGGACTCTGAACTTTGGATGGACTTGGCCCATGCCCTTTGCTCCACCCTCAAGTAACACTCAAACTTCCCTCCACTTTGGATTTCTAGACCCAACTCTGTGTTCTAACAGGCAGATGTTCTGATTGAAGGAACATTGATGGTTCCTTCAGTTATGCTGACGCTAATTTGCTCTCTCAAGCAATCTCGAGTTAACTTTCCACATGTTTGTCTGCCACCTTTCTTGCTGATGCATTTGCCAGGTATCAAGAGCTCCCTCTCAACTGTTTTTTTTTTTATATATATATATATATAAGGAATTGTTATTCCGAGTATAACATAACACCACATTGACTGGTGCTTTCATTTTATTTATTTATTTATTTATTTTGTTTTATTTATTTATTTATTTATTTTTTGACAGGCAGAGTGGACAGTGAGAGAGAGAGAGACAGAGAGAAAGGTCTTCCTTTTTTGCTGTTGGTTCACCTTCCAATGGCCACCGCGGCTGGTGTGCTGTGGCCGGCGTACCGCGCTGATCCGATGGCAGGAGCCAGGTACTTATCCTGGTCTCCCATGGGGTGCAGGGCCCAAGCACTTGGGCCATCCTCCACTGCACTCCCTGGCCGCAGCAGAGAGCTGGCCTGGAAGAGGGGCAGCCGGGACAGAATCCGGCGCCCTGACCGGGACTAGAACCCTGTGTGCTGGCGCCGCAAGGCGGAGGATTAGCCTATTGAGCCACGGCGCTGGCCTCAAGTGGTTTTATTCACCTGATTTCCTAGACCTCAGTCTATCATTCCCCAGATTCCACAGTGGTACCTTTCTGCAGTGGGGCCTCAGAATACCACACATTGACCTGAACCAAGTTGATTAAGAAATATTGGATTTGTGGAGTGAAAAAAAGTCTGTGACTATGGAAAAAATTCATGCTTTTACTGAGAAAACAAAGCAAGATGTAAAAGTGTAAAACCTAACAGAAACTTGGATTTGAGAAGTTACTTAGAAGAAATAACAATCCTGAAATAACAATCCAGAAATCAGTAATGAACTAAAAATAGAGTACCAAAATACATGAAGCAAAATGGATTGAACCACAGGAGAAACAGGTCAACCCAGTATTATAGTTAAAGGCTTCAATACCTTATCAGAAAGGGACAGAAAATTGATAGGGGTATAGCTTTATCCCACATCATCGTCAATCAAAAGGGTCCTTGATCCCTATAGACCACTCCATCCAACAATAGTAGCATATACATTCTCCTCAAGTTCATGTGCGACAGGAACCAAGACAGACTATTTCTTCGCCATAAATCACTTTCTAAAAAGTTTAAAAGAGGGGCCAGCATTGTAGCATAGTGGGCCAAGCCACCGCCTGCAAAGCCAACATCCCGTATGGATGCTGGTTCATGTCCCAGCTGCTCTACTTCTGATTCAGTTCCCTGCGAATAGCCTGGGAAAAGCAACAGACATTGCCCAGTGGTTTGGGACCCTGCCACCCATGTGGCAAACCTAGAAGAAGCTCATAGCCCTCGCCATTGCAGCCATCTGGACAGTGAACCAGCCGATGGAAGATCTTTCTCCTTCTCTCTCTCTATCTTTCCCTCTCTGTCTGTAACTCTGATTTACAAATAAATACATACATCTTTTTTAAAAAAAAAGTTTAAAAGACTAGAAATCATAATATGCTCTCAGTCTACAATGGGATCAAAATAGAAACCAGTGACAGAAATATATCTGGAAAATTCCAAAATACTTTTGAGATTAAGCACCACATTTCTAAATAACACATGAATCAGAGAAGGAACTGTGAAAGAAATTTTAAGATATTTTGCACTAGAAGAAGGTGAAAATACAACTTGTCAAAATTTGTGGAATGCATACAACGCAGTGCTTAGAGGAAGATTTATGACAGAGTGAATTTTATAAAAAAAAAGAAAGATCTAAAAATCAATAGTCTAGGTTTATATCTTATAAAACTAGAAAATAAGTGAAAATTAACATCAAAGAAACCAGGAGGAAATAAAAATAGAGCAGAAATCAGTAAACCTGAAAATTGGAAATTGATAGAGAAAAATCAACAAATCAAAATCTGGTTCTTTGAAAAAGAGAGAAAACATAAATTACTAATGTCAGAAATGGAAAAGCATTACAGGTGCTTTGGACATGAACTACTATGAGAAACTCTTCACTCATAAACTTGATAATTTAGATGAAAAATTTTGGACAGATTCCTCAAAGTACACAATCTACCAAAACTCACACAGGAAGAAATAGACAATTTCTATAAATCTATGTCCTTTTAAAGAAATTGAAACAGTAATTAATAGGTTTCTAAAACAGAAAGCCAAATGGGTTAACTGGTGAATTCTGTGAAATGTTTAAGGGAAATATTGTACCAATTGGATGCAGTCTCATCCAGGAGACAGAAGCAGAAAGACTACTTAATTCATTTATGAGGCCTGCATTACTCCAATGCCAGAACCAGACAAAGATACAAGAAAACTATAGACAAATACCTCTAGTGAATATAAATGCAAAAATCCTCAACAAAATGCTAGCCAATTGAGTCCAGCAATGTATAAAAAGAATTACATAGCACAACCAAATAGGATTTATCACATGTGTGCAAGTTGGGCTCAACGTTTGAAAAGCAATGAACAGAATTCATAATTCATCATAGGCTAAAGATGAAAACTCACATGGTCATATCAATACCTAGAACAAGCATTTGATGAGGTCTAATACCTATTTACAATAACAAATAATAAATAAGTCTGTGCAAACTAAAAGTAGAGGTGGAACTTCTTTGACTTCATAGTTAGCATTTACCAAAACACCTGCAGCTAACACCATACTTAGTGATGAGAAACTAGAAGCATTTTCATTAAGATTAAGCATAAGGAAAGGAATATCGTTACTTTTTTTCAAAATTGTAGTGGAAGTCTTACCTAATGCAATCAGACAAGAAAGGGAAATGAGAAGTATAATGTGGGGAAGAAAGAAATAAAGCTGTCTTTTTATTTGCAGATATCAGGATTGTCTATGTAGGGAAAAAAATCAACAAAGAAACCTTGGAACTAATAGGAAGGTTGCAGGTCATAAGGTTAATATACAAAAATGAATATCTTCCTTATATAACAACATCGAACAAGTGGAATTTGAAATTTAAAATATAATACCATTTACATTTACACCTCCAAAAAAAGAAAGACTTAGGTATAAATCTCACAAAAATATGTACAAAATCTATATAAGGGAAACTACCAAACTATAATGAAAGAAAATAAGAACTGCATAAGTGGAAAGATATTCCATGTTCATTGATAGGAAGAATCAATATTGTCAAAATGTCAGTTCTTCCCAATTTGATTTATAGATTAACACAGTCTAACTCAGAGTTCTAATAGATTACTTTGTAGATGTTGACAGATGGACTCTAAAGTTTATATGAAGAGGTGAAAGATCCAGAAAAGCCCACATAATCCTGACAGAGAACAAAGTGACAATACTGACATTGCCTGTTATTGAGACTTTTTATGAAGCTGCAATAATCCAGGCTAAGTGGTATTGGCGGGAAATAAAATCAATGGAACAGAATAGAGATCCCAAAAATAGATCCACACAGTTAACTGATATTTGACAAAGGAGCAAAAGCAATACATAGCAACAAAACTAGTCCTTTCCCAAATCCCACCAGAACAAATGGACAGCCATATGTGAAAAAAATGAATCTAGACTTTTCATCCTTAATAAAAATGAACTACAAGTGATTCACCGACCTAAATGTAAAATGAAAACTATAAAACTCCTAGAAGATGACATAGGAGAAAATATACAGATGAATTAGGTGACAATACAGGAGAAAACACAGATTATTATCACTTTGGTGATGACTTCAGACATAACAAGCCACGATCCATGAAAGAATTGATAAGCTGGACATTTTTTTTTTAATTAAAGACTTTTTCTCTGCAAAAGATAAGCCACAAACTGGGAGAAAGCATTTGCAAAAAAAATCTATCTGATGAGACTATAATTCACAATATACAAAACACTTTTTCTACTCAACATTAAGAAAACAATCTGATTAAAAAATAGGCCTGGGGCTGTTGCTGTGCTGTAGTGGGCTAAGCTTTCACCTGTGGCACCAGCATCCAATATGGGTGCCAGCTCAAGTTCTGGCTGCTCCACTTCTGATCCAGCTCTCTGCTATGGCCTGCAAAAGCAATAGAAGATGGCCCAAGTACTTGGGCCCCTGCACCCATGTAGGAGACCTGGAAGAAGCTACTAGCTCCTGGCTTCTGATTGGCCCAGTTCCGAGCATTGTGACCATCTGGGGAGTGAATCAGCCGATGGAAGACCTTTCTCTGTAACTCCCTCTCTCTGTAACTCTACATCTCAGATAAATAAATAAATTTAAAAGAAAAATATGCCAATGATCTTAACAGACTGCTTACCAAAGAAGGTACATAGATAGAAACTAAGGATATGAAAACATGCTCCACATCATGTGTTATTAAGGAAAATAAAGTTAAAAAAAATGAGATACCAGTACAGACTTAACAGACTGGCTAAAATCAGAAACATTGACAGCACAAAGAGCTGGTGAAAATGTGGAGTAATATTAACTCCCATTGGTTGCTGGAGGGAATACTAAGTGATACAACTACTTTGGAAGACAATGCAGCAGTGCCTTACAAAACTAAATCTCTTAGTGTATGATCCAGCAATTGTACTCCTTGGCATTTACCCAAGTGAGCTGAAAACTTCTATCCATTCTAGAACCTGCAAACAGATATTCGCAAGAGCTCTACTCCTAATGGCCAAAACTTGGAACCCACCCAGTTGTCCTTTGATGTGTTAAAGATGAAATAAACTACGGTACATTCAGACAGTGGAATATTATTCAGTACTAAGAAGAAATGAGCTCTCAAGCTATGCAAAGACAGGCAGGGATCTTAAATGCACATTGCTTAGTGAAAGGCGTCAATGTGAAAATGCTACGTACTATATGATTCCAACTATGTGTCATTCTGGGAAAGGCAAACTATGGACAGAGCAAAATATCCGGTGGTTTCCAGGGTTGGAAAGCAGGAGGATTGAATAGTTGGAGCACAGAGGGGTTTTTAGGGCAGTGAAAATACCCTGTAGGATACTGTAGTGGTAGATGTATGTCTTTAGACATTTATCCAAACCCATGGGATGTACAACACAGAGAGTGAGCCCAAATGTTATCTATGGACTGTGGGTGACATGGTGCATCAGTTAAGTTCACGGGATCAGACGCCTCACTCTGGAAGGTGATGCTGATAATGGGAGTCTGCTCTTAGGGGCAGGGGGTATAGGAGTATTCTCTGTAGCTTCCTCTCCATGTTGCTGGGAACCTAAAGCTAAAAACTAAAACCTATTTAAAGACAAACAAAAGCAACCATAGAAAGCATGTCATAAAATACTACAGCCTAGAACGGAGCAAAGTACACTAACATGGTAAGGGTTACTGTCCCTAGATGGTGGAATTATAGGGAATTTTTACTTTGTAGTTTATGTTATCTTTATCAGATTTTTTTCTTTTAAAATTTTTGGAAAAGGTTTATTTGACAGGCAGAGCAAGAAAGTGAGAGAGAGAGAGAGTGTGTGTGTGTGTGAGAGAGAGAGAGAGAGGGAGAGAGAGGGCGGGGGGAGCCATCAATCTTCTGTCTGCTGGTTCATTTCCCAAATGGCTGCAATAGCCAGGTCTGAGCCAGGCCAAAGCCATGGGCCAGGGACTCCATCCGGGTCTCCCACCTGGGTGGCAGGGGCCCAGGTACTCGGTATATCTTCCATTGCTTTCCAAGGCACAGTAGCAGGGAGCTGGATGAGGAATGGAGCAGCCAGGATTCAAACCTGCACTCTGATATGAGATGTCAGATGTCACAGGCTTAATCCACTGTACCACAAAGGAAGTCCCTCCAAATTTTCTACGTCACATAGATATTCAGAACAACAACAGCAATGCTAATTTTTAAATAAAAGAGCATAGTTTTGGACAGGGCGCTGAATTCATGATCCTACCCCTGACTAATGCTGTGACTTGACAAGGAGCTGACTACCTCCGTGTCCGCGTCTGTGACGTGAGAATAAAACTTACTCCACAGTGGGTTCCGGGTGTGAAATAAAATTATACACAGTGCAGAACTCACTGTGGACTGGCTCCTGAGTCCGTTCAGGGTCCTGGGAATGCTGAAGGGCTCCAAGGAGACTCAGCTGGGCATACACAGAGCCCCTCGTCCATCCTCCTGCCTTCCCTGTCCTGTGATTCCTGCTGCAGCAAACAGACCCAGTGCAGCTCGCTCCCTACATCCACCAGGCCCCTCTGCTATGGAGGAGAGAACGGAACCCCGGGAAGGAAGCTGTATACAGTAAGACGCCATGGCATGCGTGTGAGCCTCCGAAGCTGGCTGATTCCTGGTCTTTTCCTCCCCCTGCCATTCTTCAAGCACTTTTCTGTGCTTCCTGTCCCAGCCTAGGGGAGAATCCATGAGTGCATATCACCAGAAGTTGCTGCAGGGCCAGAGTCTGACACGAGGGTTTGGATTTGGAACAGGCTTTCGACAGACAAGGAGGAGACTGTTGAGGGCATGGGGCAGCCGGGAAGGATGCCCAGGGCACAGGAGCCCAGGAACAATGGAGTCAGTCTCGCAACAAGCCCGGGCCAGATCAGGCGGAACTGGGAGAGTTGGGAGGGGACACAACTGGGCCCCTGCAGGTAAGGGCAAGGGGCAGGATGTGAAACAGGGGCTCTGGTTCTCAGAGGCATTCTGTTTTCCGCCTGAGGCCAGGGCAGGGTAGAAGGGGCAAGGGAGGGGTGGAGGGATGGAGGGGTGGGTGGCTGGGGGTGGGGTGATGGCTGACAGCCTCAGAGAACATTCCAGCTTAGAGATAAGAGAGGCAGGGGTCAGGAGTGATTCTAGGGAAGTTGAGAGAATAGCTTCTTTTGAGCCCTGGTGTGGGTTAAAACAAGACAGATCACAGAGCACTTTTGATGCTGCGTTGGGTCTGTCTGCAGACTGGAGGAGATCACTTGCTGTCAGAGTTCCAGTCTGGCGGCTCCTCTTAATGTCCATTACAATGATAGAATTTTATTCTGTATTATTTTTGACTTTTTATTTTTAGTGGCAAATAAGAAAGAAAAATAAGGAATGGGGGCTGGCACTGTGGCACAGTGGGTTAAGCCCCAGCCTGCAACAAATGTATCCTTACCAAGGTTTGAGTCCTGGCTGCTCTGCCTCCAATCCAGCTCCCTACTAAGATGGTCCAAGTGCTTGGGCCCCTGCACCCACATGGGAGACCTGGATAGGGTTACTGGCTTCATCTTGGCCCAGCCCTGGCTGTTGCAGCCCTCTGGGGAGTGAACCAGCTGATAGAAGCGCACTCTCCGTCTCTCTCCAAATCTCCCTTTCTGTCACTCTGCCTTTAAATGTAAATAAATAAATCTCTTTAACATAAGAAAACTAAGAAGTTTCACACTAAAACTACAAATAACTCCCTTCAATTGGCTGATAGCCATTTTAAAAAAGATTCATTCATTCATTCGTTCATTCAAAGGCAGAGTTACAGAGAGGCAGAGACAGAAAGAGAGAGAGATCTCCCATCCCTGGTTGACTCCCCAGGTGGCTGCAACAGCCAGAGTTGTGCCAATCTGAAGCCAGGAGCTTCTTCTAAGTCTCCCACACGGGTGCAGGGGCCCAAGGACTTGGGCCATCTTCTACTGCTTTCCCAGGCCACAGCAGAGAGCTGGATCGGAAGTGGAGCAGCTGGGCCTCAAAACAGCACCCATATGGAGGCTCCTGGGTCCTGGCTTTGGATCAGCACAGCTCTGGCCATTGCAGCCGTCTGGGGAGTGAATCAGTGGATGAAAGACCTCTTTTGCTTTCTCTCTCTCTGCCTCTCTGTAACACTGCCTTCAAATAAATAAATAAATCTTAAAAAAAAAAAAAAAAAGGAACAGGCAGGCTTGAACTGGTGCCCATAAGGGATGTCAGTGCCACAAGCAGAGGCTTAGCCTCCTGTGCCACAGTGTTGGCCCCAGAGAATTCTCTTAGTCCGCCTCAACACCCCCCAAAGAAAGAAAAAGAAAAGATCTTAAAAGGCAATTTATATATGAAACACACACACACACCCCTACCTACCTACTTACTTGGTTCAAGTTCAAAGTTCAAAGCAGAGTATCTTTCTTGCTTTCAAGCTGTGATGCAGATTGAGACAAAGCATCTCCAGGATCCATTGTTCTTTATCCTTGAACCGACCTCTTTCCCCACTTCTCCCTGGCCGCCCTCCCTACTGTCTTAGCCCCTTCCCTCCAGGGCGAGCAGGCATCAAGGGATGGTGGTGTCAACTCATAGCGGAGTGTCAGTAATACAAGGAGAGAAGTTGCATTTGAAAGAACTGTAGGCAAGGTTCCTGCTTTCACCAAAGCATTTCTAATGAGAGAATTCTGGGACAACCTGTCACCTGGACTGCAGGGAGGGGGAGTTAGGATTTGGAACTTGGTAAGCTGCACCCGGCATTCTGGCTCGTGTGGTGCAGATCAACCTGGCTGGACCCTGCTTCTTCTGCCTGTGGGGAAGTACAGAGAATAGAACGCTAACTATCTGATCAAGTGTTTGCAATGCTTGGAAAATCGGTGCTGAGGGCAGATGAATCGGGTTTTAAACCCAAGCTCTTCCGCCCCTTACTCACTCCCATACCCATTCAGGAATCCACCCTCGTCAGTACGGCTCAGCAGCACAGGTAGCACCAGCCTGCCCCCAGAGAGTGAATTGGAAACCAGCCTTCTCAGATGGATGACTGGAGTGTGTGAACTCTGTCCTGGCGGTAACATAGCTCAGGGCACTCGTCCTTTCACACCTCGGTGTCAGCTGAATTCACTTTTTGCTTATTGTACTTATGTTCTGTGGCCCTTATTACCTTCCAGTATATTATATATTTTCTTTTCTTTTTCTTTTTTTTTTTTTTCTTACAGGCAGAGTGGACAGTGAGAGAGAGAGAGACAGAGAAAGGTCTTCCTTTTGCTGTTGGTTCACCCCCCAGTGGCCGCTGCGGCTGGCGTGTTGCAGCGGGCGCACCGCACTGATCCGAAGCCAGGAGCCAGGTTCTTCTCCTGGTCTCCCATGGGGTGCAGGGCCCAAGCACCTGGGTCATCCTCCACTGCACTCCCGGGCCACAGCAGAGAGCTGGCCTGGAAGAGGGGCAACCGGGACAGAATCCAGCACCCCGACCGGGACTAGAACCTGGTGTGCCGGCGCCGCAGGCGGAGGATTAGCCTATTGAGCCGTGGTGCCGGCCTATATATTTTCTTGTATTGCCATCAGCTCTGATTGGAAAGCAAGCATCCTGAAAGTAAGGACTTCTTGTGGGTTTTAAAAACATTCTGCTGAGCTAAGGCAAACATATGGAGACTGCACAGATCTCCAGCGAATGCAAGGGTACTCCAAAGGGTTTGTAGAAAATGGAATTAAAACACAAGCTTACTTTGGCATGAAAAAAATTTGAACTGCTTACATACAATGGGTTTTCAAAAGGTTAGTAGAAAAATGCATATCATGAAAAAATTATACAGGAATTCTAAGTTTTTTGCATTAAAATAAGGTTACCTTTTATTTCCAAATTTAAAAACTTTTCACACACAAAATTGTACCTGTTTATGGGAGGCCATGTTTTGTTTCGTGTATACATTGTATAATGTCCAGTCAAGATGAATGTATCTAGTTTTTCATTCAACATTTCTTTATGGTGAAAACATTCAAAATCTTCTAGTTTTTGAGAGAGATATATACATTATGTACAGACATCCTAGTGTGCAAAGGATCACCAAAAGTGCTGATCAGTAACTATAACTTAGCACCTACGAATCAACTGTTCCAACCTCTTCCCTACACTGCCCTCCCTACCCTCCGTAATCACCACTGTGCTTTGGGACTGCCATTAGAGCGCCCTTTCTCAGACTCCACATAACAGTGAGATCATGGGTAATTGTCTTTCTGTGCTTGGCTTATTTCCCTTAGCATACCGACCCCCAGTTCCATCCATATTGCTGCAAATGACAAGATTTCGCATTTTTTGACTTACTAGTATTCCATTGTATATACGTACCACATTTTCTTTATCTAGCCATCAGTGGGTGGACACTTAGATTTTTTTTCCCCATTTCTTGGCTGTTGTGAATCGTCTTATAATAAACATGGTGATGGAACAAGGACATAAGCCTCAGCCATCTTAGATTCTTGTTACCCTGCCTTCCTTCTAGAGACCAGTTCAGTCTCACCCCCTGTGCTGTTCCCCACCCCACCCCAGCATTCTTCCCCAGGTTGGGAAGCCAGGGGACCAAACTGAAGAACCAGGATAGGAAGCTCCTCTTTGCCTGCTGTCTCTCACCCCTACTAACACCCCACGTCCACCTAACATATAAAAAAGCCCATCCTACTGGAGTCTGGGCCCTCTGCCACATGTTCAGTCTGTGTGCATGCTGGCAGTTGGTCACCCACCTCTGCGGATTTATTTTCTTTGAATAAATTCGGTCTGGCTGCAAGTTCGTACCATGTCTCCTCTCTGTTCTGTGCCCCTTTTTTCTTACACATGGGAGTATAGATGTCTCTAGGACACAGTGGCTTAACTTCTCTTGGATATTTACTCTGTAGTGGGATTGATAGATCATATGGTAGTTCTATTTTTAGTGTTTTGAGGAACTTCCACCCTGTTT
Organism: Oryctolagus cuniculus; assembly: GCF_964237555.1. NCBI lineage: Eukaryota > Metazoa > Chordata > Mammalia > Lagomorpha > Leporidae > Oryctolagus > Oryctolagus cuniculus. The sequence continues at coordinate 80,324,355 of NC_091433.1, read as the reverse complement.
TTCATAATGCCTTTACTAATTTACATTCCCACTAATGGATTTTATCAAATGGCTTTTCTACATCTATTAAAATAATATTTCTGTCCTGCATTTCGTTGGTGTGGTGTTATCACGTTTATTAACTTGTCTATGTTGAAGCATCCTTTTATCCTCAGGATGAATCCACTCAATAATGGCGAATAATCATTTTTAATGTGCTTTTGAATTCAGTTTGATAGTGTTTTGTTCAGGATATTGGCCTGTAGCTTTGTTTTTATGTTATGCCCTGGTCTGGTTTGGGTATCAAGGTAATGATGGCCTCATAGAGTGAGTTTGGAAGAATTCCCTGCACTCTATTATTTGGAATAATTTAAGAAGAATAGCTGTCAATTTTTCCTTAAATGTTTGGTATAATACCATGGTGAAGCTACTTGTCTGTGGGTTTGCCTTGACAGAAGACTTTTTATTACTGATTCAATCTTGCCACTCATTAGTGGTCTGTTTAAATCAGCCTTCTATTTCTTCATGATTCAGTCTTGGTAAGGTGTACATGTCCAGAAATTTGTCCCTTTCCTTTTTTTAAAATTTTTTAAATTTATTTATCTGAGAGGTAGAGTTTACAGACAGTGAGAGATATAGACAGAGAGAAAGAAAGGTCTTCTGCCTGCTGGTTCACTCCCCAAATGGCTGCAATGGCCAGAGCTGTGCTGATCCAAAGCCAGGAGCCTGGAGCTTCTTTGCATCTGAATCCAGGAGCCAAGTGCTTGGCATGCTTGGCTTGCTTCCACTACGTTCCCAGGCCATAGCAAAGAGCTAGATCAGAAGTGGAGCAGCCAGGACAGAACCATGGACCATATGGGATGCCGGCACTGCAGGCGGAGGATTAACCTTCTGTGCCACAGCGCTGGTCCCATGCATTTCTTTCAGATTATCAATTTGTTGCCCTATAACTTTCTTTTTTTTTTATTTATTTATTTATTTATTTATTTTTTTTTTTTTATTTTTTGACAGGCAGAGTGGACAGTGAGAGAGAGAGACAGAGAGAAAGGTCTTCCTTTGCCGTTGGTTCACCCTCCAATGGCCGCCGCGGCCGGCGCACCGCGCTGATCCGATGGCAGGAGCCAGGAGCCAGGTGCTTTTCCTGGTCTCCCATGGGGTGCAGGGCCCAAGCACCTGGGCCATCCTCCACTGCACTCCCTGGCCACAGCAGAGGGCTGGCCTGGAAGAGGGGCAACCGGGACAGAATCCGGCGCCCCGACCGGGACTAGAACCCGGTGTGCCGGCGCCGCTAGGCGGAGGATTAGCCTACTGAGCCGCGGCGCCGGCTGTTGCCCTATAACTTTCAAAGTGATCTCTATTATCTGTATTTCTGTGTTATCAGTTATATAATGTCTCTTTTTGTCATTTTATGTATTTGAATCTTTTTAGGATTTATTTTATTTATTTGAAAGAGAGAGGGAAAGGCAGAGACAGAGGTCTTCCCTCTGCTGCCTCACTCCCCAAATGGCCACAGCAGCTGGAGCTGGGCAGGATCCAGGAGCTTCCCCTGGGTCTCCCACGTGGGTGCAGGGGCCCAAGAACTTGGACCATCCTCTGCTGTTTTCCTAGGTGCACCAGCAGGGACCTGGATGAGAAGTGGAGCAGCTGGGACTCAAGCTGGCGCCCACACCGGATGCTGGCGTGCAGGCTGGGGCCCTAACCCACTGCGCCACAGTGCCGCCCCTTGAATCCTCCTCTTCTTCTTTTTAATGTATTTAATTGGAAGGCAGAGCAAGAGCAAGGTGGGCCTGGGGGGAGATAACTTCCATCCGCTGGTTCGCTCCTCCCCAAATGGCAGCAACAGCAGGGGTTGGGCCAGGTCAAAGCCAGGAGCTTCCTCTGGGTTTTCCATGTGAGTGCAGGGGCCCAGGCACTTGGGCTGTCCTCTGATGACAGGGAGCAGGGAGCTGGATCAGAAATGGAGCCGCCAGGACTCAAACTGACGCCCACGTGGGATGCTGCCAGCCCAGGCGGTGTCTCTACCTACAGCCTCATAATGCCAACTCCTTTTTTTAGTCTAGCTAAGGGTTTGTCAATTTTGTTTCTTTTCAAAGAACCAACTCTTCGTTTTATTGAATTTTTAAGCATGTATATCATTTATTTGCGCTCTAAGCTTTTTCTTTCCTTCTACTAATTTTGGGTTCTTATTTTTCTAATTTCTCGAAGTGCAATGATAACGTGTTTGGGAACTCTCTTGGTTTTGGGTGTAGGCACTGATTGCTACAAACTTCCCTCTTGGTTTTGCTTTTGCTACAGCCCATAGGTTGTAGTATGTTGTGTTTCCATTTTCAGTTGTGTTAGGAAATTTAAAATTTTTCTTCTTAGGTTCTTCCCTAATACATTTTTAAGTAGTGTCCACATCTTGTTATTTATTTTTATAAAGAGTTATTTATTTGAAAGGCAGAGCTATAGAGAAGCAGAGGCAGAGGCAAAGAGAGAGAAAAAGAGAGAGAGAGAGAGAGAGAGAGAGAAACTTTCATCCGCTGGTTCACTCCCCAGATAGCCGCAATGGCTGGAACTGCACCAATCCAAAGCCAGGAGTTTCTTCCAGGTCTCCCACGCAGGTGCAGGAGCCCAAGGACTTGGGCCATCTTCTACTGCTTTCCCAGGCCATAGTAGAGAGCTGGATCAGAAATGGAGCAGCCAGGTCTTGAACTGGCGCCAATATGGGATGCCAGCACTGTAGGTGGCGGCTTTACCTGCTACACCACAGCACTGGCCCCTCTTGTTTTGTACTTTTATTGTAGTTTTTTCCTTTCTCCCTCTCTTAAAATCTTCCTTTGTGTTTAAGGGATTTTCTCTAGTAGTGTTTTTTATTCCTTGCTTCTTATTTCTGGTAAGCCTATTATAAATCTTTGATTTGTTGTTTCTGCAAAGATTACAAAAAACATCTTTTGGTTATAATAAGCAATTTTGAAATTATAGCACCTTCATATTGATTATAAAGATAGCAAAATAAACAAAAAAAGAGAAAATACTAATAAGGAATTCTATGCTCCATTCTCCTCCATATTTTGAATTTTTGATGTCCCATTTTTACTTCTTTCTGTATTGCTTATCTCTTAACATTTTTGATGTAGCTATTTTAAAAATTGTTGTATTTATTAGTCTTCATAGCAATGGCATGAATGGCTGATGTATCAGATTTACAATATTTCAGCATTCTGAATGTGTCAATACAGGTGTTCTTATCAGTGAGACTTCTACTTTCTGATATTTTCTTCTTATTCATTAGCATCTTTTTCTTTCAGTTTGAGTAACTTCCTTTTTTTTTTTTTTGACAGGCAGAGTGGACAGTGAGAGAGACAGACAGAAAGGTCTTCCTTTTCCGTTGGTTCACCCCCCAGTGGCTGCTGCGGCCGGTGCACCACGCTGATCCAAAGCCAGGAGCCAGGTGCCACAGCAGAGAGCTGTACTGGAAGAAGAGCAACCGTGACAGAATGCAGCGCCCCAGCCAGGACTAGAACCTGGGGTGCTGGCGCCGCAGGAGGAGGATTAGTCTAGTGAGCCACGGCGCCGGCTGAGTAACTTCCTTTAACATTTCTTATAAGACAAACGTGTGATAAATTCTCTATTTTGGGAACATCTTTATTGCTCCCTCATATTTGAAGGATAGTTTTGTCAGGGACAGTACTCTTGACTGGCAATTTTTTGTGCCCGTCAGTGCTGTGTTAGTCACATCCTATTCCCTCCCAGCCTGTAAGAAGTCTGGAGAACTGGAACCCCACTATGTGTAATTTGTTTGATTTATCTTGCATCCTTGAGAATTCTCTTTCATCTTGATTATAATGTATCTATCTAAGAGTAGCCTTGGTTGGGCTGGATCTGCCTAGTGAAGTTTGACTTTCCTATACATGGCTAGTTGTGTCTTTCTCTAGGCTTAGGAAATTTCCCGTCATTATCTCTTTGAATATGCTTTATATCCCTTTGGCAATCTGAAGTCCCACTGAACCCCAATAATTCAGGTATTTGTTCTTTTCATGCTGCCCTGAAGTTTCCATAAGCTTTCTTCTTTTCATTGATTTTTTTTCTTCTCCTCTAGGTGCATAATTTAAAACTGCCTGTCTTTGAGCTATTTCTTTTCATCTCTTCTGTTGATGATGCCTCCTATCATGTTTGTTTATTTAGCCATCAAATTTATTTTCATTAGGCTGCCATTTTATGAAGAATTCCTAAGATTAGTGTTTCTTGACATGTAAGAGCATTAATAGTCGAAGTTGTTAAAAACACTGCTGCTTAGAATCAGCACAAGTGTTTTAAAGACTATGGACTGGCCGGCACCACAGCTCACTAGGCTAATCCTCCGTCTGCGGTGCCAGTACCCTGGGTTCTAGTCCCAGTTGGGGCACCAGATTCTGTCCCGGTTGCTCCTCTTCCAGTCCAGCTCTCTGCTGTAGCCCGGGAGTGCAGAGGAGGATAGCCCAGGTACAAGGGCCCTGCACCTGCATGGGAGACCAGGAAGAAGCACCTAGCTCCTGGCTTCGGATTGGTGCAGCGCACCGACCATGGCAGCCATTTGGGGGGTGAACCAATGGAAGGAAGACCTTTCTTTCTGTCTCTCTCTTTCACTGTCTAACTCTGCCTGTTTAAAAAAATAAAGACTACAGACTTTCATTACTCAAATCTTATTCAGCATATGTGAAAATCAGAGGGTTCTGAAGAGCTGGTTAGGAAGGCAGCCAACTCTTCAATGGTAGGTGCTAAAGCATTTGCATGGCCTTTATAGCTCCCACTATCAACAGCCCTTTTTTGACCACAGGTAACTTTCCAATCAAATTTGCCCACTGGTACTTTCAAATCTGGCTCAACCTGAGAAACAGCACAGTTCTTCTATCTCAGACAGCAACTGCATCTCATTGTATCATATGGTACAGCCACCATCTTCCTTGAGCCTTGTATTTTAACACCCTTTTCCACAGTTGGTACATACATAGTACCAAACCTTTTCTTTTTCTGTTGCCACCAATGAAATAGCCATACCCATCCTTTCAGATCTTCCTACTCTGCCAATTCAGTGAGCATAGCTTTACGTTTCATCAGGCAGGGTGACATGTATAATGTAAGGTGCACCATGGATATCAATTGCTCTAGCAGCTACATCTGTGCCAATTAAGAATCTTACACCCCCTTTCTTAAATCTTTCAAAGTGTTGCTTTCTCTCATGAGACTGTCACCATGAAGACAAACACAGGAGAACTGGTGTTCCTTTTCTGTCAGGTCCTCCTCCAAGTTGTCACAGTCAATTTTGGTCCTAGAGGAAGATAATTGCTTTATACATTTCGTGTCTCTTGATTGCCCAGATAGCATATTCTCCCTTCCGGATTTCAATAGCTTCAGACCACATCTCTGGACTGCTAGCACCAAGTAGTGTGCTATCCTCTGCAAGTACGTCATCAATTCTAATGTGGTTTTTGCCAAGCCCTTTCCACAGTCTGTCAGTTTCTGGATTTACTGGGACAACAACATGGTATACAGTATCTGGAAGAGCCTTCTCCTTTCAAAATAACCCACTTGGGAAAATGCATTATCTTCTCAGTTTCTTTACACTAAAAGAATGGAAAATAGAAGAGCAATCACCTGAAGTCTTTTTCCATCAGAGGTAATCTGAGGAATTTGTGCATGCTATTTATAAAATCAAAATAATCTTGAGAAGGAAGCCCATGAGCTTCATCCAGGATCAGGAATGTAACCTGAAGGCCGGCGCCGCGGCTCACTAGGCTAATCCTCCGCCTTGCGGCGCCGGCACACCGGGTTCTAGTCCTGGTCGGGGCGCCGGATTCTGTCCCGGTTGCCCCTCTTCCAGGCCAGCTCTCTGCTGTGGCCCGGGAGTGCAGTGGAGGATGGCCCAAGTGCTTGGGCCCTGCACCCCATGGGAGACCAGGAAAAGCACCTGGCTCCTGGCTCCTGCCATCGGATCAGCGCGGTGCGCCGGCCGCAGCGCGCCGGCCGCGGCGGCCATTGGAGGGTGAACCAACGGCAAAGGAAGACCTTTCTCTCTGTCTCTCTCTCTCTCACTGTCCACTCTGCCTGTCAAAAAAAAAAAAAAAAAAAAAAAAAAAAAAAAAAAAGAATGTAACCTGAGGTAAGTTCGGCTTTCCAGTTGACACCAAACCATCTACTCTTCCTGGAGTGCCCACAGCTGTATCTATGTCATTATCCAAAACAGAGTTGATACCATGCTGCCACATCTCCAATTATCAGAAGCTCCCTTAATTTAGGATTATCAATATAATTCTTAAATTTCTTGACATTATTCAGAATTTGTTCTGCTAACTACTGGAAGGGTTCAAGATGGAAATAAGTCCACCTGAGGCTGGGACTTGATCCGGCACCCATATGGGATGCCAACACTGCAAGCAGTGGCTTTACCTGCCACACCATAGCACCAGCCTCTGTATAAGTTCTTAATGCTTGTTGGTGTATGATGTTGTTTGCACATTGAAGGACTAGTTACAGTAGTATGGCTTTGTTTATGGCTGTCCTTCCAGAAATTCTAAGCAGTCTATTCATTTTCTCTGAGCCTATGGACACTTCTATGATTTTAGCACTACATAGTACTCTAAGTCAAGGTTGGTCACTGGTCCACTGTTGATGTGTTTTACTGTTTCAGTTCTAAAATAAGCTTAGATTGGTCCCAGATCCAGATTTGTACATGATGAACCAAGGAAGTGCCTAAAGACAGGTATTTTATTCATATGAGCCTGTTCCTGGGCTTGGAAGAGGCACAGATGCCTAGTCAGGTGGTCACTGTGGGTGATCCTGTGCCTGGCTGGAAGAATGCCTGCCTAGCCCATGCAGGAGATTAAGAGGGCATGGCACACCATGCCTCCCAGGAAAGACCCTGGTCAGGGGATCAGCACACTGAGAACCACACATGACCTCACTGCTGGCAGGTGGCAGAGGCCCCAGGCACATCCCCCGCCCACTTCCTGTTGAGGGCCTTGTAATTGTCAACTAGGTAAACAGCTCCAGGGTATGGCCCAGACCCATAAGACTACCTGGAAGGCTACACAGGCTGTTTGGAAAAGCATAGAGGCGTCAGTATCTGCTTTATCCTATAGAATTAGTGTTGCTACCCTGAACTAGCTACTCCCCTTTGCCTGCCCCATAAAAGCTTGTGCCTGATTGCTAGCAAACAGACATGTTCACTGAAGCTGTCTCTGGTGCTTCTTGTCAAAGAACACCATTGTCCCTCTATCCCAACAGTGTGGGCCTTGCAGTGCCAGCCCACATAATACAATTATGATATCTGAGGGTGGGCCCTCAGAAAATGATTAGATTAGGTGGGGTCCCTGTGATCTGATCATGGCGGCCTAATTAGGATGACGTAGACAACACGTGCACTCTCCCACCAAGTGATGATGCTCTCCATCACCTTGGGAGTCTGACAGCAAGAACACTATCACCATGTGCTCCACCAGTGGGGCTGAACCTCCAGAAACATGAGCCAAAATGAATCTTTTATCTTCAGCCCTGTCAGATATTTCACTGTAGTAATAAAGAGCTAGCTAATACAAACAGCATAGGCAAAGAATGAATAACTCAAGAAAACTGGAATTGTCATCGAGAGTAAGAACGAATAAGTACTGGTGAATGGAATAGAATAAGCATCTGTGACATGGGTTTAACCTGACTTAAGTGGCAGGGCCAGGTCTAGAATCAATGTTTATATTCCACATAGCCTTTTATTGTTTATTTTGTCTGTGCTAGATGCTGTGGGTAATAACTCCCCAGATTCCAAGAACCCAAAGGTTTAGACTGAGATTGAAGGCATATACAAATATATAATAAATTCCATCCCAGAGACATGAGCAGGGTGCTTTCCCCTGCAGAAAAGTCTCCCTGTGTGGCCACATCCTACCTTAGATTTGTGCACCACTTCTGCCTTGTGTGCTAAAGTTCCTCACTCTGAACAGTAAGTTTCACAGAAACAGCACAATAGACAAACATTCCTTAAAGTTAATGTGTAAGATGGACTAACATAGAGAAAACACAAATCTCTTATGTCCAATAGGTTTCCCATGTTCTTCAGAGGAATGAAAGGCTTAACTGAAGGATGTACTATTCAAATTCAAGCCTTAGATTGTGCCCTTGAGCTTCCAGGAAATATTCTAGAAGTATTTTTCCCTGGGATAATATTTTTATATGGGATTATGTCTTACAAGAATCCTTCTTCCTTCTTAAGTTATAAAATAGTTTTCTTGGCCAGCATTGTGGCACAGCAGGTTAAGCCATGGCCTACAACACCGGCATACCGTGTGAGGGCTGGTTCCAGTCCTGGCTGCTCTACTTCCAATACAGCTCCCTGATAATGCTCCTGGGAAAGCAGTGGAAATGGTCCAAGTGCTGGGGCCCCTGCCATCCATGTAGGAGACTCAGTCGGAGTTCCGAGCTCCTGGCCTTGCCTAGCCCAACCCTGGCCATTGTGGCCATTTTGGGGGAGTCAACCAGAAGATGGAAGATCTCTGCCTTTCAGACAAATAAAATAAATCTTTTAAAAAATTGTTTTTATTTTTTATTTTATTTTTTATTTTTTTGACAGGCAGAGTGGACAGTGAGAGAGAGAGAGAGACAGAGAGAAAGGTCTTCCTTTGCCGTTGGTTCACCCTCCAATGGCCGCCGCGGCCGGCGCGCTGCGGCCAGCGCACCGCGTTGATCCGATGGCAGGAGCCAGGAGCCAGGTGCTTTTCCTGGTCTCCCATGGGGTGCAGGGCCCAAGCACCTGGGCCATCCTCCACTGCACTCCCTGGCCACAGCAGAGAGCTGGCCTGGAAGAGGGGCAACCAGGACAGAATCCGGCGCCCCGACCGGGTCTAGAACCCGGTGTGCCGGCGCCGCTAGGCGGAGGATTAGCCTAGTGAGCCGTGGCGCCGGCCTTGTTTTTATTTTTTCACATTTCTCTGCTCAACAACAAATAATAGGTATAACTCCGTTGCTCTGAACTTAACAGATTATGTTTTTTAAAATGCCTTCTATCTAATAGGTCCTTGATAAATGTCAGTTGAGTTTAAGTCCACAACTACACAGTATTATCATGTCTCTCATCTCTTTAAAATAGTCTCCTTAAACAACATCTGATTTTGATGTCTCCCTGGCTAAAATTTTAATTGCTCTGCGCTACTGAAGCGGAAGTTGCCAGCTCCTCATCGGCCTCATTCTCTTTAGTATTTAATGTTGTCATCCTCATCAAGAGTTACACGCTTGAATGATTACAGGAGCCAAGCAAACACATGAGTACTGCAGATCTAATGTTTTCCATAGTCAGTCTCTTACCATCTTGACATCATAGTCGTTAATTTTTTTTTTTTGCATCCCTCCCAATTTGACACAACAATGAGAAATGGTACCTCTACTAACAATTTATGGAAAGACAGCAAAGAGCATTTGAACACCGAGAGCTGAAACAGCAAATTCTCCATCACCTTCACCACATTTTTCACCACCTTTTCCACATAGCCTCCATGTGTCTTGTCCATTTCTATTGCTGCAGGCTGGGTAATGTATAAAGGACAGATAATTATTTTCTCGAGGTTCTAGAGGCTGCAAAGTCTAAGTTCAAGGTGCTGACAAGTTTGTCTGCTAAGAGCTGCTCTCTGCTTCCAGGATGGCAGGTCAGTGCGTCATCATTCCCTGGAGGGAGGAAGGCTGTATCCTCACATGGCAAAAGGGTGAACTGCCTCTGCCAAGCCCTTTTATAAGGACATCTAAATCCCGTCATGATTCAATACCTCCCAAATGCCACACCATCCCACACTGATGCACTGGGGGTTATGCTTCAACATGGACTTTGGAGAGGACAAAGACATTCAAACCACAGGAAGATGGATTAGAACATTCCTAAGCAAAGGGACAGAAGTTGGCTTTGTGCAAGTGTCTGTCTGTCTTGAGGCAGATTCCACTCTCGAGGAATAAAGTGTGGACCCTCCATCACGGGAGCTGGAGCCCAGGAAGGTTTACTACCATTAATACGGCACTCACTGGATGCCTCTCCTTTCCAAGTGTAGAGTGAATCCTTTTGGTGCCAGACAGAAGCAGCATTTCAAAGTCCCCAGACTGGAAAATCTACCCATCTCCAAATCCTTTTAGAATTATTTGCTGGGATCAGTGCAGTGACGTAGCAGGTAAAGCCACTGCCTGCAGTGCCAGCATCCTGTATGGGTGCCGGTTTGAGTCTCGGCAGCTCTACTTCTGATCCAGCTCTCTGCTATGGCCTGGGAAAGCAGTAGAAGATGACCAAGTCCTTGGGTCCCTGCACCCACGTGGGAGACCTGGAAGAAGCTCCTGGCTCCTGGCTTCGGATCGGTGCAGCTCCAGCCATTGTAGCCATCTGGGGAGTGAACCTGCGGGTGAAGATCCCTCCCTCCCTCCCTTTCTTTCTCTCTCTCTCTCTCTGTAGCTCTGCCTTTCAAATAAAAAATAAGTAAATCTTTAAAACAATTTTTTAAAAGAGAATTCTCTGCCAGCTACCTCTGTAACCCAAAGAGCACTGAACATGGACTGACAGTGATACCCTTTCCCTCTGCTCAAGCATGGGTGTTCATTTCGCATGGGGAGGTTAAGCTGGCCGAAAGCCTGAGCAGTCTTCATTCTGCTTGTCCAGACAACGTTCGTCCTGGAGAGTCAGGCTACTCAGAGCTATCCACTGGCTAAGAGAATTTCTAAATGATAAACTAAAGATGTAAAATCCTTCATAGAAACATCAAGCTGTTGATTAAATAAGAAAAGGAATCCCAACACAAAAGCTAGGAGAAAGCAAAAATTCCGATCAGCAGAGCACTCAGAACTAGTTTTGTCTTGCAGATGTTTCCCAGATTGGTCTAAGAAACTGAGCAGCGGGTTTTCACACTCTCTGGGAGTGGGGCCAAAACCCAAGCTGAGAACCCTCAAAGGTAAACATTGAAAGGACACCTCCATGTTAGGTGCGACTCTCAACTGTGAACATTCCTTCTACCTGCTGTGAGCTTGGGGACATTTATCTTGGCCAGAAGGAGCAAGAGAGAAAGACAAAATCCATGAGAAGTCATAATCCTAGACCACCCCATGGACTCAGTAGACTTGAGCTGGTTACGAAACCTTGAACCTGGAATGAGGGTTAAAGCGGTATTGGAGAGAAGGGTACCTGTGTACCTAACAGAAGCAGATGAAAATTCTCTTTGAGTGAGGGAACCTTCATCATGGGCCACAATCCATTTCCCTAAGACAATGAGCTACTGCTCATTAAATTTATTTAATGAGAGATATCTAAGCACACAAGAAACCAAGGTAAACCACAGCTAAGAAAAGATCCCATGTACACGTTAGATTCAACAGCTATAAATTATAAAACTGTATAAAGAAATAAAATATAAACTTAAAAACATCTGCTGGAAATAGGAAACTTTGAAAAGTGTCAGTGTACTTAAAACTAAGTTTCAGTTTTAACAAAAGTTAAAATCGGGGTGTGAATCGGATACAACTGAGGAAAGAGTGAAGTAACTATTTCTGAATGTAATTCAGAGTCCAAAAGATAAGAATGTAACGGGCCGGCGCCGCGGCTCACTAGGCTAATCCTCCGCCTAGCGGCGCCAGCACACCGGGTTCTAGTCCCGGTCGGGGCGCTGGATTCTGTCCCGGTTGCCCCTCTTCCAGGCCAGCTCTCTGCTGTGGCCCGGGAGTGCAGTGGAGGATGGCCCAGGTGCTTGGGCCCTGCACCCCATGGGAGACCTGGAAAAGCACCTGGCTCCTGGCTCCTGCCATCGGATCAGCGCGGTGCGCCGGCCGCAGCGCGCCGGCCGCAGCGCGCCAGCCGCGGCGGCCATTGGAGGGTGAACCAACGGCAAAAGGAAGACCTTTCTCTCTGTCTCTCTCTCTCACTGTCCACTCTGCCTGTCAAAAAAAAAAAAAAAAAAAAAAAGATAAGAATGTAACGGGGCTAAGTTACATGAAAGATAATGCTCAATACTTGAAGACATTATAACTGAGCACTTTCAGAACTGATTGTGGGGAGCAATCCGGACTGGACTAAGTTACTGAAATTAAGACTTATTCTATGCATCTGCTCTCCCACAATATGGCGCTGGGAGAGAAGTAAACAGCTTTCACACAGCTGCCTCCAGTTCAACCAATAAACTGTAGGACTTGCTCCTGATTGGAGGAGAGCAGCGTACTCGGCGTGTGGGCAGCCGAGTTAGGATTGGCGGAGGAGGACTATAAAGGAGGAGAGAGAGGGCATGCACCAGGAACATCTATGGGGAACATCTAAGGGAACCCGTGCAGCCCCCCAGAGAGCCGGCCGGCGGTGTGCCGCTCCCCTGCGGAAGTGGGGAATGTGGCCAGGGGGAACTGCCCTTCCACGGAGGTGGAAGGGATAGTAGCCAACCCGGGAAGAACCAGCAGCAAACCCGGGGAGGGCCGAGCAGACGAAAGAACAGCGCAGGGTCCTGTGTTGCTCCTCCACGAAGAGGGGGAGCGACATAATGGTGCCGTGACTCGGATATGAAGCCTAGGCAGGACTTAGTGTCGTTCCTCCACGAAGAGGGGGAGCGACACTGATCCAGAAATTCAAGAAGCCCAACTGATCCCAAGCAGGTAAGTAAAACATACTTATATAAATCATAATGAAACCACAGAAAACTAAAGATAAGGAGGAAAACCTTACATGAAACTAGGCGAGAGGGTGGAAAATACAACCTTTAAAGGAGCAGTAGGGAGACTGACAGGTTTTCAGCAACAAGTGCTAAAAAAAATCACAGTAGTATGATATCTTTAATTCATTTGCCAGGCTAGAATTGTATACTGAGTAAAAATATCTTTCAAGAATAAGTACGGGGGCCACTGCCTGCAGTGCCAGCATCCCACGTGGTCCCCAGTTCAAGTCCCGGCTGCTCCACACCTGATCCAGCTCTCTGCTGCGGCCTGGGCAAGCAGTAGAAGATGGCCCAAGTCCTTGGGCCCCTGGACCCACATGGGAGACCCAGAAGAAACTCCTGGCTCCTGGCTTCGGATCAGCCCAGCTCTGGCTGTTGTAGCCACTTGGGGAGTGAAGCAGCAAATGGAAGACCTCTCTCTCTCTCTCTCTCTCTCTCTCTCTGCTTCTGTAACTCCACCTTTCAAATAAATGAATCTTAAAAAAAAGTAGTACAGGAGACCCAAGATGGTTGAACAGAGAAAAGTCATGCTGATTCTGACCATAGGAAGATAAAAGAGAAGGAATTGCATCCCCAAGTGACAGTTGGAGAAACGTTTGCCCAGAATGGCCAAGGCGGAGCACCCACCAACCCCTATCGGTTAGGCAGCCAAGATCGCCATGGCTCATTCCATGGATGGGGGAGATTGTGGGGCTGCAGGTGGATCCCCTGTGCCCTGTGACCGTGTGAGCGGGTGTGGCTGGGTCTTTGGGCAATCATTGCGTCTGGCTTTGGAGGCTCAGGGTTCTGCGTTCACACTGAGTAGCATGTGGATCCTTTGTGCAATTCCTGTGCCTGTGTGGGTGAGCTGCCTAGGCACTGTGGGCTCGCCCTGGATGGCGGGTTCACCTTGGCAGAGAGCTGCTGACACTGTGATACCCTCCCCTCTGCTGCCTCCGGAGCAGATCTACCACGGACAACTTGGGTGTCACCCTGGACTCCCGCCCCACCCTCAAGCACCGGCCAGAGCTCCCTGGCCCCACCCAGCATACGCCTCCAGATATCCGCTGAAGGAGCAGGCACTACGCTAAGCTACAGATGTATATTTCAAATATAAACGCCATCCGAGGAGAAAACCAAGCGAGGAATGTGGTCTTGGGGATAATAAATCCAACAGCATGTTGGAATGCAGTTAGGAGGTTATTATGGTGTTCTAAGCTGGAAATAATACATATTGTAACTAAGAGAAAGCTCACAGGGAGAAAGCAAATGAGGAACCCCCTTATTTCAGACAATCACCATCTTTTCAGTAAAGATCTCTCAAGGGGCAGGGGCAGGAATGACCTGGGCACTGAAGCAGAGAAGCGAACGCTACGACAGGCTCAGCAAAGATACAGGAAGGAGCTGGAGGTGGCTAAGGACTGCCAAGTGCTATGAGCACTTTCAAAGGAGTTAGATAGGATCTAGAAGTCAAACCAGTCACCTAGCACCTCAGTCGGTAGAAAACGGTGCAGCGTGGCTGTGAGACAAGCGCTGTTTTCAATGCCATCTCCAGTGCCCTGAGCAGACAGTCCTGCATGGTTAGCATCCTACAAAGACACAATCAGGTGGGAGTCCAGAGCTGTGCCCAGAATCCACGAAGGGACCAGCACTGACGGTCCCTCCTGTCATGTGCCTTGCATGTCACTCATGGGGCAGAAACGCAGTACGCTGATTGGTGCCCTCAGCTCCAGCACTCCTTGGCTGGGTGACTTCTGCCAAGTCATTTGACTTGATGCCCTCACCTGGATCACAGGTAGCTGCCCCACTTCCTGTGGGTGACAATCTGTGTGCATGCAGAGCCTAGTTAATGGAGTACCTGCCACAGTGCTGCACAGGTACGTATACTATGGTTGCAGAGGCAGTGAACTTCCAGGGGGAAGGAGGAAGGCAGGGTGCACGCTGCTGCTCAGTCCTCGTATAGGACAAGTCCGGAATGTAGAGCAGGAGCAGCAGGGTAGCCGGCAAAGCCCGAACCCCCGAGAGGGAGAGGAGCCAGCTGAGCCTGGGGCTGAAGACAGACTCCAGGCGAGCCCTGTATTGTTTGGGGGTTTCTTTTTTTCTGTTTTAAAGGCTTATTTTATTTACTTGAAAGGGAGGGAGGGAGGCAGAGAGGAAGTGGGGGAGGATTTATTTCAGCCACTAGTTCACTCCCCCAGGTGCCTGCAATGGTTCCAGTTGGGAAAGGTCAAAGCCAGGAGCCTGAAACTCCATCCAGGTTTCCATGTGGGCGGCAGGGGCCATCAGCAGGGAGCTGGATCAGAAGCAGAGAAACCGGGACTTGAACTGGTGTTCATGTGGGATGCCCGAGTGACAGGCAGCCGCTTAACCCCCAGTGCCAGGACGACAGCACCTGTCCAGGGTTTCTACAACAGGGTACTCCAGGACTTTGCTACTCAAAGTGCTGTCTGCGCCTGGGCACTGGTGCCTCTAGGAGCCAGTTAGAGATGCCGACCTCCAGGCCCCTCCCTGGCGTCCTGAAGGGGAATCTGCATTGGTTCCGACATGCCCAGGTGAGTTGTGTGCACACTGGAGTTTGAGAAGCCCTGCGCTGGCAGCTGTGGAAGCCTCAACACACCTGCCAGCAGTTGTGTGTGTGTGTGTGTGTGTGCGAGGGAGGTGACCCTACACTCTTGTGGTGCTGGTGGGCAGTGACTGTGACTGGCAGGAGGGTGTGGGCAAAGGAGACACGTGAGGCTGGCTACCCCCTACATTTTGCTGGTTCTTGTCCAGCAAGGCCATTACTATGGAAAAAGCCGGACAGACCTTCTAGATTTAGAGTATTCTTAGTAGCACTGGAGACCTCAGAACAGCAGCTGAAACACTTCAGGGAAACAAGTGACTGCCAGGACCTACGGCTGCCGTGTGCAGGCTAAGTGTGCAAAGTGCCCAGGGCTGCCTGTGTGTGTGTGTGTGTGTGTGTGTGTGTGTGAACAAGCCTCCCAATAACATGCCTAGCCAGGGAAAAGGTCTGCTCTTTCCTAAACAGAACTGATGTGGGCAATGAATATATTAATTTCCAATCTAAGTTCTTGCCTTCCTCTGAGATAGAAATACTAAGTGGAGCCTAGTATTATGTGCAAATAGAATTTATTTAGCAGTGAGAACTAAACATACATTCATGCATGAGTGTGGGCGCCCCACACAGAGAAATACCCACTAAGTGTAGGCCAAGGAGTTGCCCTTGAATGAGAAAATGAGACTGTGCCTTTAAGTGAGAGGAGAGGTCTGTCCCACACCAGTCCATGGCAGGAAAATGAGAAAAATGGGAGTGGCATGTCCAAGTACGCTCAGTGGTGGAAAGAACTCTTTCCCACCTTCCAGCTCTTTTTACAAGGAAGGGGGTGGGTGATACCCCAAACGAATACAAGACCAGGGCAGGGCCTGAGCATGCGCCCTGGTCCTGAATGCGACAGGTGCATCCTGGGAAGGTGGGCGTATCACACTGACAGTTAAAGACATAGAACAGTTCACAGAGCTCCAAGAGTTTCAGCTCCCCTACACTAGTTACACCACGTCAGAACCACTGTGGCTGCACAAAGGGAAATAATATTGTATTGTGTTCACCTGATGGGGCCGGCATTGTGGCACAGTGGTTGAGCCGCCACGGGTGACAGGAGTAGCCCATTTGAACTTGGGTTTGAGTCCTGGCTGCTCCACTTCCCATCAAGCTCTCTACTAATGCACCTGTGAAGGCAGCAGCCCATGGTCCCTGCCATCCACGTGGGAGACCCAGATGGAGCTCCAGGCTCCTGGCTTCAGCCTGGCACAGCCTTGGCCACTGTGGTCATTTGGGAGGGTGAATCAGTGGCTGGAGGATTTCTCTCTCTGCTTTTCAAATAAATAAAATAAAACTTTAAAAAGAAGTTCAGCAGAAAACACAAAC
Organism: Oryctolagus cuniculus; assembly: GCF_964237555.1. NCBI lineage: Eukaryota > Metazoa > Chordata > Mammalia > Lagomorpha > Leporidae > Oryctolagus > Oryctolagus cuniculus. Next base: position 80,307,807 of record NC_091433.1, on the reverse strand, counting down.
CCCTCTAACTTTCAAGAGAGGAGATAGCTAGATGGAAGCAGGCAGCAGGCGGGCCACATCCAAAGGCAGGTAAGGGCGTTCTCTTTACATGAAGTGCAGAGAGAATCCAACCGCCCTGTCTCTTGCCCTTTCCCCAGCAGATTTTTTTTTTTAACAGAGAACGCAAGTTTCCAGTTGACAGAATCTGTGCTTGGCTTCTTCACTGCACATTGCACAAGTCAAAGCATGGCAGCGGGAGGACTCTGTGGCTGCCCCCAAACGAGGTGGGGGACACCAGAGTGGCGGCTCGCTCACAGCATCTGCTCCCGGAAGAAAGTGTGGGAGGGGCCCCTGAGCCCGTGACAGGCCCTGTCTGCCGTCAGCAGAGACCCCTGTCTTCCCCTGTCCATCAGCAGGGCTCCCGGGGCTGTCTCCTGGCTCAGGAATGTACTCCAGATAAAGCGGGGAGTGGAATGCAGGCACTCGATCCAAAGATCCAAATTCCCCGGGACGGGACGGTGGACCTTTGTCTCGTGGCGGGGCACAAGCTTGGTGGGAACGCCGGAAACAGTGATGACACTGAAGCTGGGGCAACGTGCCGAGGGTGCTTTCTCTGAGATACCTTTGACCTGGAACTGCAACCACCACTCATTTCCCTGCCCAGTTCCTCCTGTTAGAAGGACCCCCGTGGGAGTGCGGATTACTCAACCGTCCTATTTAGCAAGTCATGGGAGGGACTGGCCAGTTCCAGCCAACCAGCCTTCCTTCAGACTCTGCATTCCTTTTCTTTCTCCCTGGCCTTCCCTCTCCTCCTTCCTGCCGGCTTTTAACCCCTTTGTGGCCACAGGGCTCCCCTCAAAGACAGGAGGGAACACGTGCCCTGGTCCCCAGACTTCTCCCTCAACAGCCTGAAGTTCTGCTAGAACTCCTCTCTTGGGTCCTGTTTTGATCACTCACTGTTTCCTAACGTTATGCAGGTACCCTTGAGAAGGGAAACAAGCCAAGTGCGTAGACCCTGGTAGGAGGAGCAAGTCAAGGCTTTGGAGGAGAGACGGGAGAAGGCAGGCGCTGACTTTGGGTGAAAGCGGAAAGACGGATTACTCTCCCAAATCCATGAAGATGGAACAAAGCAATGAACATGAGAATGGCCAACAACACAGAAGAGTTCTCTGGGCGGGTTTTGCCTCAGCTGCGAGTTTGTTTCCATGCTGGGAATGCTGAGTGTTGACTTCATCAGAACTTTTGAGTGGGAGAAGTGTATGCAGGGGGCAGGTATGAGAGCAAGCCCCCATAGAGCGCCTGGAGGTCCTAGTCGCCCTCCTTCCCTTAGCTTAAAGTTTGCTCATACTGCTAGTATGATTGCAAGTCAACCAATTGCTAAAATTAAGTCACTGAACTGAGGGAGTGGTGCAGCTGGCTGGCCCTACAAGGTCCCTAATCAGGGCTCCTACAAGGTTCTAATCAGGGACTCATGAGGTCATTTGTTTTTCCAGTAGATAACATCTTAATGTTTGGCCTCCTCTCAAGGGGTTTCTTTTCCAGGAACTCCAGGCCCAGAGTAAAAAGTAACTACCACCTGCATGGGGCCCCCAGATTGATGGAAGCCCACTCTGCAGTCATACAAATTATCCCGAGAGAACATGGTATTGCCAACCAATCAAAGGAAGGCTATGAGCACTGCCAGCCGACCAGGGACCTGGACACGTGCTGAACATGGGCCTCTCACCTCCAACTTCAGCCCCTAAGAACCTTCTCCCCAACCCCTCACGGAGCCTCAAATTCAATAGTAGCTCCTCAGCTCCTTGCTCCGCGCTTTGCAGTGAGCATCTTTCTCCCACCACCCTGACGGTTGGCGTACTGTATGTCAGGTGAGAGGAGCCAGTTTGGGGGGTTCTAGTGCAACTTTCCCAACCAGTTTTGGGGGTGTTCTGTATCAGGAACAGATTAAGAACTCTAGATTTTCATCTTTTTTTAAAGTTAATTTTTAATTACCCAGTGATATATAGAAATACTCCCTCAGCTGAAAGTTTTCTCGTCTTCCAGAGAAAACCACAATCACCTTTAATTATCAGTACCCACTCCCTAGTAAGGGACTCAAGCCCCCTCCCTACCACGGTCAGCAATTTGAAGATTTTTTTCAGACCTGTAGATTCACATTTACATATTATACATACTTGAAGAAAAAAATGTTTAACTGATTTGAGAGGCAAGAGTCAGAGACAGATTCATTCACTCCTCAAAGTTCTGCAGTAGCCAGGGCTAGGCTGGGATGAAACTAGGAGCCAGGAACTCAATCTGGGTCTTCCACATAGGTGGCAGGAACCCATCCATGTACATGAGCCATCACCACTACCTCTTAGGATCTGCATGAGCAGAAAGCTGGAGCCAGCAGCCAGAGCTGGGTAGCAAACCCAGGTACTTTAAGGTTAAGATCCCCATGGCCAGTATTAGGCTAAACACTCACTCCTGTCCAAACACTTACTTACCTGTTCCCATAGACATCAGTCTTGTGGAATCATAACCAATTGGCTTTTGTCAGCCAACACTAAGACTTGGAATTCTGTCCATACTGAGGCACAGAAGACTACTTCTTCCTTTTTTATAACTGCTGGGGAATCTTGCCAGAACTGGTTTATTTATGCACCCACCTCTCCCGGGCACACAGGTTGCAGCTGGTGTTTGCCATAACAAACAATGCTGTAAGGGATCCTGCACACCTCTCCTTGGGTCCACGGGCGGGCACTTCTCTCAGGCTTTTATTTTTTTTTTAATTTTTATTTTATTTTTTAAAATTTTTTGACAGGCAGAGTGGATAGTGAGAGAAAGAGACAGAGAGAAAGGTCTTCCTTTTGCCGTTGGTTCACCCTCCAATGGCCGCCACGGCTGGCGCACCGCGCTGATCTGATGGCAGGAGCCAGGTACTTATCCTGGTCTCCCATGGGGTGCAGGGCCCAAGGACTTGGGCCATCCTCCACTGCACTCCCTGGCCACAGCAGAGAGCTGGCCTGGAAGAGGGGCAACCGGGACAGAATCCAGCGCCCCGACCCGGACTAGAACCTGGTGTGCCGGCGCTGCTAGGTGGAGGATTAGCCTATTGAGCCGTGGCACCGGCCACAGGCTTTTATTTTTAATAGATGAAATAATCATCTTTCAAACTAGACGGGCAACAGTCGGTATATAAAACTAAAAAACTGAGAAACAGCTGGATGGGCTTGTATTTTTAACATGAGAATACACCAGGAAAAAATAAATAAATAAAAGGGGGAATTAGAACTATAGAGGACTGTAGTAGACACTCCTGCTTTTCTTTCCATTTCTCATAGTACTTAGTTCTTAAACTATATAACATACCCCCCCCCCTCAAATGTGCAATTCAAATTCACAAATGGAAGAAAGTCGAGAGCCCAAACGGAAATGCCTGCGTGGGCTCTCCGGTTTCCTCCCAGGCCTGCTCTGCGGGTTGCTCCCGGAGCTCAGGAGCCCCCACTTGGCTGACCGGGCTCAGGATGTCCACCACGCCCTGAGAGGGGAGCACAGCGTGCTGCCAGGGCTTCCTGAAGAAGTAGGCCCGGCAAGACGGCATTCGCTTTTGCCTCCATTGGCTTGACGTGGGGGCAAACCGGAGCAGAATCCGCAGGCTTCCAAGCGCCAGGTCGGGAGTCGGAGCAAAGAAGGCTTTTGCAAGCCAAGTCTAGCACGAGGCCGCGCGGGCCCTCCGGTGCTCAGAGAATCCAGACACCGTGCAGACCTGGCTACCCTGATCTGCCCCGGGGGCTCAGCCTGCCCTGTGAGGCGGGCAGTGCGCCCCAAGGTCAGCCAAGCCAGGGCCCAGAGCGGTCCTTTGCTAAAGCCAGGCCAGACGCCGCTTTTCCCTGCACAACACACTGGCTAGTCACGGAGTGACCCAGCGGCTGGGACCCTAGGCCTCACCTCAGAAGTCACCACCCGGGAGCCTGCGGCCAGGAGACCTAGGCTGCAACGCAGGCGTCACCATCCGGGCACTTCTGCCACGCTGCCAAGTGGCGTCCTGGCTCACTGGCCCGCCGGCCTAGCGCCTGGGAAGAAAAGTACACTGAAATTCGGTACACAAGGTCAGGGCTGTGGTGAGCTGGTTAAACCTCTGCCTGGGGTCCCAGCATTCCCATTTGGCCTCTGGTTCGGGTCCAGCTCCCTCGTGGGAGACCCAGAAGAAGCTCCTGGCTCTGCTTAGGATTAGCCCAGCTCCACCCATTGTGGCCATTTGGGTAGTGAATCAGTGGATGGAAGATAACTCTTGCTATTTCTCCCTCTAATTCTGTCTCTCAAATAAATAAATCTTTTTAAAAAACCCCAGGCCGGCGCCGCGGCTCACTAGGCTAATCCTCCGCCTTGCGGCGCCAGCGCACCGGGTTCTAGTCCCGGTTGGGGCGCCGGATTCTGTCCTGGCTGCCCCCTCTTCCAGGCCAGCTCTCTGCTATGGCCCGGGAGTGCAGTGGAGGATGGCCCAAGTCCTTGGGCCCTGCACCCCATGGGAGACCAGGAGAAGCACCTGGCTCCTGGCTTCAGATCACCGCGGTGCACCGGCCGTGGCGGCCATGGAGGGTGAACCAATGGCAAAGGAAGACCTTTCTCTCTGTCTCTCTCACTGTGCACTCTGCCTGTCAAAAACAAACAAACAAACAAACAAACAAACAAAAAAAAAACAGAGATTTGGTATATGGACTGCACAATTGCAAAACAGATAGAGGAGAATAAAATCAGGTACTGTAAAACACATAATAAAGCCTCCCCCTTTGGTCAGCACTCAGTGTTTAAAAGTAAATTGATATGCGGTCGGCGCTGTGGCATAGTGGGTTAAGCCACCACCTGCAGTGTTGGCATCCCACATGGGCACCGGTTCGAGTCCCGGCTGCTCCACTTCCAATCCCGCTCTCTGCTGTGGCCTGGGAAAGCAGGAGAAGATGGCCCAGGTCCTTGAGCCCCTGCCCATGTGGGAGACCTGGAAGAAGCTCCTAGCTTTGGATTGGCGCAGCTCTGGCTGTTGTGGCCAATTGGGGAGTGAACCAGCGGATGGAAGACCTCTCTCTCTCTCTCTCTCTCTCTGCCTCTCATTTCTCTGTGTAACTCTGACTTTCAAATAAATAAATAAATCTTAAAAAAAAAAAAAAAAGATTTCCACAATAGTGGACCCCAGTCAATGTGGCCCAAGGTGTGGAGCCACTGCTAAGTCATAAGAGACTCGAAACAGCTGGGAAGCTAGCTGGGCTGACACTTTGTTAGACACCCAGGTATTTGTGCCAAGTGCCCTTGGTCTTCTTTCTCTCCTGAGAGGAAGCAGACAGGATCCGGACACTGCACCAGGACATGAGAAGGAAGGATTAGAATGATGGCCACATGTGCACGCTAGGTCCTCTTCAGAAGAAAGCATCCATTTTGCTGTAGTCAGGCAGGGAAAGTATTTCAAATACATGAGGAGGATTTCATAGAGAAGAAATTTGGGCGAACCTGAGAGTTCAGTCAGCCAGGTAGTCAAAACACACTCTTGGGGATGGGATCTGGCTTAGCAGTTAAGTCGTGGGGTGGGCAGCTTGCATTTATAGCATAGAGCCTGGAATCCAGTCCTGGCTCCACTCCCAATTCCAGCTTCCTGCTAGTGCACACCCCTGGAGGCAGCAGGTGAGGGCTCAAGTAATTGGGTTCCTGCCACCCATGTGGGAGACTTGGATTGAGTTCTGGGCTCCTGATTTTGGCCCTAGCCCAGTCCCAGTTGTTGTGGGCATTTAGGGAGTGATGGGAGCTCTCTGCTATCTGTGTCTCACATACATAAATCAGATTTGAAAATCTCCACCACCCAGTTTTCAGAAGAACCCTTCCATACGCATTTGGATCTCCCTGCCCTAGGCCACTGCTCCCTCAGCCATTCGGAGGGCCACTGAACAGCTGCTTCACCCCTGGGCCTCCTTTGGATAAATAAAACAAGTTTTCTGCATGCCTTCCTTATCATTTTGTGGGTTTGTTGTTGTTTTTCCATTTTTTTAATTTGAGAGGCAGAGAAACAGAGAGACAGACACACAGAGAGCTCCCATCTACTTGTTTACTCCCTGAATGCCCACAACATCCAGGACTAGAAAAGGGTGAAACCAGGAGCCTGGCACTCCATCCGGGTCTCACATGTGGGTGGCAGGAGCCTGATTACTAGCTGCCTCCCAGGGAGGCATCCGCAGGGAGCCGAAGCCAGGAGACAGCTTGGTATCTACCCCAGGCACGCCAACATGCAGGTGTCTTAATCGGCCTCTTGCCCTAACTGCTAGTTTAAACACCCACCCCATTCTGTGGTTTCATGCAGCACATTCCTAGAGAGTACACAAGGACCAGGAAATGGGGTGTCAGGGACCGCGCACGCTGTATAATTGTAACCCAAGTTGTTTTAAAAGTCCTAGGTAGGGAAGGCAGGGACAAACATTCCTGGCCTCTGATGACATATTTTTCTGGTGAATTCCAGTTTAACTTGCTTTTCAAAATTAAAGTCTGGAAAGGAGATTGCAATCCTTGAAGATTTGATAAAAACAGTACAAACTGTCCATAAATAAACACAAACTTTCACATACACTAAATTTTGCATAAAATTTCAGGAACTCATTGACCGCTGGGTGGTCTATCAGTGGAACTAGGTTTTAAAAATCCCTTTGTTCTAACGATGGATTTTGGAATTTACTAATCTCAGTTCTATTCACCAAAACTCATGTTGCCTGCCATGCTGGCATCCCATATGAGCAGCCATTCAAGTCCCAGCTGCTCCACTTACAATCCAGGTCCCTGCTAATGTGGCTGAGAAGGCAGTGGATAATGGCCCAAGTACTTGGGCCCCGAATACCATGTGGGAGACCTGGATGAAGTTCCAGGCTCCTGCTTTCAGATTGGCCTAGTCCTAGCCATTGCAGCCATTTGGAGAATGAACCAGTGGATGGAAGATCTGTATGTCTCTCCTCCTCTAACTTTGCCTTCCAAATAAGTAAATAAATAAATAAATCCTTTTTTAAAATTATAAAGTAACAGAATTTTTCATGATGTGGGAAAGGTGATGTACTGATAATTGAAAAGGCAAGTCTTTTTAAAAAATATTTGTTTATTTATGTGAAAGGCAGAGTGTGAGGCCAGCATTGTGGTATAGTGGGTTAATCTGCCGCCTCCACTGCCAGCATCCCAGATGGATGCCAGTTCGAGTACCGGCTGCTCTGCTCCCATCCAGCTCCTAACTAAAGTGCTTGGGAAAGCAGAGGAGGATGGCCCAAGTCGTTGGACCCCTGCACCCATGTGGGAGACCCAGATGAAAGGCAGAGTGAAGAGAAGAGAGGGGAAAGGAGGGGAGGGGAGGAGAGAGGAGGGGGTAAGGTGGAGGGGAGAAGAGCGAAGGGGAGGGAAGGGGAAGCGTGGGGAGAGGGAGAAAGAGGAAGCTTTTCCATCTGTTGATTCATTCCCACCACAGCCAGGGCTGAGCCAGGTTGAATCCTGGAGCCAAGAACTCCGCCTGGGTCTCCCACATGGGTAGCAGGAAGTCACATACTTGATCCAAAATCTTTTGCTTCCTAAGCCTGTTAGTAGGGAGCTGGATTGGAAGCAGATTATCTGGGTATTGAACTGGCACTCTGATATATGATGTGGGCATCCCAATTGGCAGCATAACCTGCTGTGTCACAGAGCCTGCTCCAGAAGAGAAATCCTGGGGCTTGGTGCTGTGGTGTAGTAGGCTAAGCTCTGGCCTGCAGTGCTAGCATCCCATATGGGTGTCGGTTTGTGTCCTGGTTACTGTTCTTCCGATCCAGCTCTCTGCTATGGCCTGGGAAAGCAGTGGAAAATGGCCCAAGTCCTTGGGTCCCTGCACCCATTTAGTAGACCCGGAAGAAGCTCCTGGCTTCAGATCAGCCCAGCTCCAGCCGTTGCAGCCATTTTGGGAGTGAACCAGTGGGTGGAAGACCCCTGCTCTGTCTGTAATTCTGCCTCTCAATTAAATACATAAAATCTTAAAAAAAAAAAAAAAAAGGCAAGTCTTAACATTATACAATACAAAAAACCTGAATTCAGCAGCATATTCAAAGAATTATAGACCATAACCAAGTGGAATTTAACCAAGGATGGTCCACCACATGAAAAGCCATCAGCGTAATATACCATAACAACAGGATAAAGGGAAAACACCCACATTGATTATCTCAAATGATCCAGAAAAAGCATTTGACAAAATTCAACATCTTTTCATGACAAAAAAACCTGCATGAAGTGGGAATATAAGGGAACTTGCCCAACATGATAAACAACACTTACGGAAAACCCACAACTAACATCATATTCAATGGCGAAAAACTGAGTGTTTTTCCTAACATTGGCAGCAAAACTAAGATGCTTGCTTCCACCACTTCCATTCAGTACAGTAGTAGAAGTTCTAGTCGTAGCAACTAGCAAAGAAAAAGAAATGATAGGCATTTAAGTTGGAAAGGAAGAAGTAACATTATCTGTGATCTCATAACATGCTCTTATATATAGAAAACCATATAAATTATGTACACACACATGTGAACACACACAACCAGTTGCATTTCTATATATTAACAATAAATGATCCATTGAGAAAGTTATTTTTAACATTTCCAATAGTATCAAAAATAATAAAATATTTAGGAATAAACTTAGCCAAGAAAATGAAAAACTTGAATACTGAATGGTACACAACATTGCTGAAAGAAACTAAGATATAAATATTATCCACATTCATGGACTAGAAAACTTAATGTTGTGAAAATAATAATACCATCCAAAGCAATCAATGCAATTACTATCAAAATTCCAATAGCCCTTTCTTCTGAAACAGAAAAACCCATCCTCAAATCCATACAGAACCACAGGGGACTTGGGATTCAAATAAAGTCTCAAGTAGTCAAAAACAATTGTGAGGCCGGCGCTGCGGCTCACTAGGCTAATCCTCTGCTTTGAGGCGCCGGCACACCGGGTTCTAGTCCTGGTCGGGGCGCCGGATTCTGTCCCGGTTGCCCCTCTTCCAGGCCAGCTCTCTGCTGTGGCCCGGGAGTGCAGTGGAGGATGGCCCAGGTCCTTGGGTCCTGCACCCGCATGGGAGACCAGGAGAAGCACCTGGCTCCTGCCTTTGGATCAGCGTGGTGCGCCAGCTGCGGCAGCCATTGGAGGGTGAACCAACGGCAAAGGAAGACCTTTCTCTCTGTCTCTCTCTCTCACTATCCACTCTGCCTGTCAAAAACAAAAAACAAAAAAACAAAAAAACCACACAATTGTGAGAAATAAGAACAGTACCTGACTCTCATTTCTTGATTTCAAAACTTACTGCAAAATCCCAGTAATCACAACTGTGTGGTACTGACATGGGCAATGCATATATTAATTTTTAATACAAGTTCTGGCTTCCCACAGAAATAGAGATACAAAGGGAGAGACTGGTGTTGTGTGCAAATAGGAACAGAATTTAACAGTGAGAGAATAAACTGACATTCATGCATAAGTGTGGACCACCCCACACAGAGAAACACCCAACATGACTGGGTCAAAAAGTTGCCTATAAAGGGAGAGAGAGAAAAAAAAAAAAAAAAAACAAAAAAACAAAAAAAACAAGAAACAGTACCTCACTGGGAGAGGTCCATCTGAGAGTGGGAGAGGTCTGTCCAAGAGCAGTCTATGGTAGAAGGAGAGAAAACAACAGTGATAACTAAGTGGGGCCCATGGTGGGAAGAGAACTCTTTCCCACCTTCTACCTCTTTTTACAAGAAAGAGGGTGGCACCCCAATTAGCTTTGCAAATAAGGTGGGGTCTGACTATGTGCCCTGGTCCTGGATGTGACAGATGCATCCTGGGAAGGTAGGCATATCAATCTGCCAGTTAAAGAGATAGGATTACATTGAAAGGGTATAAGAATTCTAGCTTGCCTGAACTTAAACTCACTGCCTAGCTACACTATATCAGCACTGGTGCAGGAGAGAGACATAGACTAACAGAATAAAGTAGAGATCCCAGATATAAACCCTTACATCTGTGGTCAATTAATTTTTAACAAGTGTATTAAAGTCAACAGAGAAATGACTTCAATAAACGGTGATGAAATAACTGGGATATCCACATCCAAAAGAATGAAATTTGAACCTACTTTATACCACAGACAAAAATTAACTCAGAATGGACCAAAGACATAAACATAAGGGCTAAAACTAAAACCCTGAGAACATATGGGAAAATCTTCATGGCATTTGATTTGGTGATGTTTTCTTGCATATGACAACCAAAGCACCGTCAACACAGAATAAAAAGAATTCATCAAAACTAAAAACTTTGTGTATCAAATGACACTGTCAAGAATGAAAGACGTCCCATTTTATAAGGAGCAAATGTTTGCAAATCGTATGTATCTAAAATATGTAAAGAATTCCTACAGCTCAACAACAACAAAAACCAAACAACTTAATTCAAAAATGGGCAAAGGGTTTGAATAGCTTTTCTCTAAAGAAAGTATATAAATTGTCATTGGCACATGAAAAGATACTTAACATTATTAATCATTACAGATATGCAAATTGATATCATGAGATATTACTTCAGGCATACTAGGATGGCTCTAATTTTTAAAAGTGAAAAATAAGTGTTGGTAAGTGACGGGAAAATTGGAGCACTTGTTCTTGGCTGCTGGCATGGAAAATGGTGTAGTTGTAGCAGAAAACACTGTGGTGATTCCTTAGAAAGCTAAACACATGATGAGAAAACCCACCAACTCCATTCATAGGTAGATAATGCAAAAGAACTAAGAGCAAGACTCAAAGAGCGAATGTGTACTGTGAGATTCCTAACAGCACTGTTCACAACTACTAACTAAAGGGTGAAAACAAGCCTGGTGTTCAACACAGACAAGTGAATGAACAAGGTGTAGTATACTCGTGTCACAGGGAGTAGCATTCAGTCTTCATAAGGAATCAGGCTCTGACACATGATACAAGGTGGCTGAACCTTGAGAACAGAAGTAAGTGAAAGAAGCCGTCCACAAAAGCACAAATTCAGGGGATTCCACAATAGACCGATTCATGGAGGCAGAAAGGACAACAGAGGTTACTGGAGTCTTGGGAGGGAGGAATGGCAGTTGTCTGAGGGGTGTGGGATTTCTCTTCAGGCTGATGAAAACATCCCCGAGAGAGGCAGAGGTGATGTTTGCACAACACTGTGCATAACTAAATGCTACTTAATAGTACACTTAAAATGGCAACATTTATGTCAACTATATTTTCTTACAATAAGAAAAATGGAATGTGGGTGGGAGGGCGGGTATGGTGGGAAGAATAAGTACATTCCTAAAGTTGTACTTATGAAGTTTGTATTCCTTAAAAAAATTAACAAAAAAATTGGAAAAACATGGTAAGTTTATACAAAATAGCTTCAGTTTAAAAAAACAAATGTCCTAGGAGGAAAGATGGGTATAATAGGGTGCATCCAAATATGTATGATAATTTTCTCTGGCGATTATAGTGATTTTGATTTTATTCTTTTCATTATTTTCCTACTTGCCTTCAATGACCTCATAGAGCTCATAACGGGTGGACACAGTTTAGATGAAGAAGAACTGGAGGTCAGAGTTGCCATCCTACCCTAAACAATTAAAAACAGAGAAAGCATGGGGAAAAGCAAGCAGTGTTCAGGCCTAGAACAACAGGCAAGGCGTAGCAGTGGAGTTTCCAAGCGCTGGTGCAGGGAGAGGAACCCAGACACAGCCCCGTGCTCTCCCTGGTTGAGGAGACAAGAACTGAGAGTTTGGGGAGGCCAAGGCAGGCAGGATTTGCAGGGCGGAGGGAGGGGTACTGCGGAGGAAAGAGCTGCACGGGGAGAGAGCTTTAGAAATCCGTAGACGGTTCCCCTCAGCTTCCTGCTGCTCGCTAAGGAGCGCACCCACGGGAGGACGCACTTGAGCCTGGGCGGAGGGTGTGCGGGCGTTCTTTTTGTTATCCTTGCAACTTCTGTGCGAGTTGGAGATTGTGTCTAAACAGGAAGTTGGCTTGCTGTGGCTGCTATTACTGTTTGACGTAAAAGGATGTTGAACGCTAACATCAATCAAAAAGACAGCTGAAGCAGCCTAGGCGATTTCAGAGCCAAAACACTATGGGAGGTGAAGCTTTCTTTAGCCCTCCGCAGCGCTTCTCAGAATGATGTAGGGGTCAATTCAGCAAGAGGACAGCGCGGTCCTATTCCCGTGGGCACGGACGGACACTTCGATTGTGTTCCGTGTTCTTGTATTAGACATTTCGGAGTACAGCACTCACGTGCACAATAAAGGCAGCTTTAGTTTTCTGTGAGTGCTGCCTCTCTCGAGGGTTATCTCTTGACACAAAAGAGAGAATTCTCAGGGCAATGTGTTTTCGCTCATTTCAGGTTTCACCTCAGCTCTGATGCACATTTCTTCAACCCTCCACCTCCATAGGAAATTCTGTGTTTTGGGGTGTATGGTGTCACCATACAGCTGATGTCATAATGGCATCTGCGGGTCCCTCATTGTAAGTCTATACAGGTCACTCTGCCTGGGTGCACTATTTTCCATATTTTTTTTTTAAAAGATTTATTTATTCTGGGACTGGCGGTGTGGTGTAGCGGGCAAAGCTGCCGCCTGCAGTGCCGGCATCCCACATGGGCACCGGTTCGAGTCCCGGCTGCTCCACTTCTGATCCAGCTCTCTGCTGTGGCCTGGGAAGGCAGTAGAAGATGGCCCAAGTCCTTGGGCCCCTGCACCCTTGTGGGAGACCTGGAAGAAACTCCTGGCTCCTGGCTTCGGCATAGCTCCAGGCATTGAGGCCATCTAGGAAGTGAACCAGTGGATGGAAGACCTCTCTCTCTTTGTAACTCTACTTCTCACATAAAGAAAAAAAAAAACCCTTTTACCAGAGGCTCACATGGGGTTACCTAGCTTGCTAGCTTGCTCCCTCTGTCTTCTGCCCTGGGAAGATGCAGCATTGCTCCCTTTGGGAGAACACAGCCTTTATCAGACAGCCTAACCTGCTGGTACCTTCAGCTTCGACGTCTCAGTCTTTAGCACCATGAGAAAATAAACGCGGGTTCTTGATAAATCAGCCAGGCTGTGGCATTTTATTCTAACAGCATAAAACAGACTACAGTAGCTTGCATGATGTTTCTATTGGACAACATTGTTTTAGATGGTATAGTGAGATCTCACTGGCACCGCGGCTCACTAGGCTAATCCTCCGCCTTGCGGTGCCGGCATACTGGGTTCTAGTCCCGGTCGGGGTGCCGGATTCTGTCCCGGTTGCCCCTCTTCCAGGCCAGCTCTCTGTTGTGGCCCGGGAGTGCAGTGGAGGATGGCCCAAGTACTTGGGCCCTGCACCCCATGGGAGACCAGGAGAAGCACCTGGCTCCTGGCTCCGGATCAGCGCGATGCGCCGGCTGCAGTGCACCGGCCGCGGCGGCGATTGGAGGGTGAACCAAAGGCAAAGGAAGACCTTTCTCTCTGTCTCTCTCTCTCTCTCACTGTCAACTCTTCCTGTCAAAAATTAAAAAAAAATAAAATAAAAAAATAGATGGTATAGTGAGATCTGAAACCTGAACTACTATAACAATTTTTTTTTGCCTGTATATGAAGTCAGTTTAGGATGAAGGTGAAACTGAAGAAGGAGGTGGGGGTGGGGGGAGAGAGAAATCAGCTTTTTTTTTTTTTTAAGATTTATTTATTTGAAAGGCAAAGTTAGAGACAGAGACAGAGACAGACAGAGAGAGAGAGAGAGAAAGGTCTTCTACCCATTGGCTTACTCCCCAGATGGCCGCAGCTGTGCTAATCCAGGAGCCAGGAGCTTCTTCCGGGTCTCCCACATGGGTGCAGGGGTCCAAGGACTTGAGCCATTTTCCACTGCTTTCCCAGGTCATAGCAGAGAGCTGGATTGAAAGTGGAGCAGCCGGGACTCAAACCAGCGCCCATATGGGATGCCAGCACTTCAGGCAGTGGCTTTACCTGCTACGCCAAAGCGCCAGCCCTGAAATCATTTTCTTGATAATGTCACTGGGCCACAGATTCATCCAACCACCATCTTTCCAGTCTAAATTCTTACAGACTTTATCTTTCCTCTTTCCTTCATTCTTCTAATTCCAAGCTTCACAGCATATGCATCCTCTGCCCAGTGTCTCAAATATAAGTTTAAATAAATCTTGGAGCAATTACCAAGCCTTAAAACAACAACAACAACAACAACAAAAAACTAGTGCTTAAAAAAAATAAAAAAAATATACAAGTGGCACATGTTCGTTATCAATACAATAAAGCAAGAAGAAAATACCATAAACCTGCCACCCAGAGATCACCTCCGCTAATGTTTATTCTTCCCAACTTAAGCAAACATTGCATTCCGGAATGTGGAACTGAAATTGGGTTTCAGTCACAAAGTTCAGTAATCATGACATCATCCAGGAAGCCGCATCCAGCATGTGTTTGGCTCACGGCCGGGGATGGCTGGAGCACCGCAGAAGGCACGTGGGTCACCTCTCCCAGCGGCTGGCCCCTTCTCCCTATCCGCGTCCCCTCTGCTCAGTTCCCAGACTTCTGGGGACATGGGCCTCTCTCCTGAAACGGGGCCCCTGCTGGTTCCTTCTCACGGCACACACCCGCCATTTCCCGGAGGAAGGGGGCTTGGCGGCTTCCTGGGCCCTTCCTGGAGCCCCTCGGCTTCCGTCTGTTCTATGACGTCATAGAGCGCCATCCAAGCGCTCAGTGCACTAAGCAGTTGGTGGTTAGCATGAGCAGGAGCTGCTCTAGAAGTTTCCCACTGCTGTCTCCTCCTCCTCTTCCAGTGCCCTCAAATCTGTGTCCACTTGCGCTAGGATGTTTTGCTAAATTGTATAAGTTTTTTTTAAAACCTGGAGCAAACCACTGCCAGTAAAATTTCAGAAATCTCCCAGGCATAGAGCGAGAAGCTCACAATAACAGAGACAGCGTGAGGCCGAAAGCAAACCCCCCCCCCAGAGCTACCTCCTGGCCATTCTGGCTGGTGAGAAGTTGTCCAGGGGCCGGCGCTGCGGTGTAGTGGGTAGAGCTGCTGCCTGCAGCGCGGGCATCCCACATGGGCGCCGGTTCTAGTCCCGGCCGCTCCACTTCCAGTCCAGCTCTCTGCTATGGCCTGGGTAGGCAGAAGATGGCCCAAGTGCTTGGACCCCTGCCACCCATGTGGGAAACCTGGATGGAGCTGCGTCAGGCTCCTGGCTTCAGCCTGGCCCAGACCTGGCCATTGCAGCTATTGTGTGTGTGTGTGTGTGTTGAGGGGTGAATCAGCAAAAGAAAAATCTCCCCCCACCCCAAGTCTGTCAATATACTTAAAAAAAAGCATATTCTAAAAGAAGTTCAATTTATACAAAGACATTTTAAAGGTTCTATACTACAGTACTTAAATAATGGCAGTATTAGAAGTGAGATTTTTGCCAGTGTTTGATTGCATTATTGCCAGGAACACAGGACATCTTTAGTCTTGTAGCCCATATCTCCAAGGGACTTACATGCAGGGGAAAAACAGTCAAGACGGAGACAAAGCATGACTTCATTAACGAGGGCCATGTCCTCCATGTGGGAAGTGGGTGAAAGCATGTGGCTTCAGGACCAGAAGATGCAGTGGGACTTTGTGCTCTGTGACTTCTTGTATCTGAGGTGCCTTGGCCTCAAGATAACTGACCTGAGGGCTGGTGTGGTGGTGCAGTGGGTTAAGCCACCACCTGTGATACCAGCATCCCATATGGGTGCCAGTTCAGGTCCCAACTGCTCCGCTTCTGATCCAGCTCCCTGCTAATGCACCTGGGAAAAAAGTAGAAGATGACCCAAATCCTTTGGCTCCTGTAGGAAACATGGAGGAAGCTCCTGGCTCCTTGCTTGGAGCTGTTGTGGCCATTTGGGGAGTGAACCAGCAGATCTCTCTTTCTCAGTCCTTCCCCCACCCCCTTTCTCTGTCTCTCTCTTTCTCTAACTCTGCCTTTCAAATACATAAGTCTTTTTCTTATAAAGAAAAAAAAAAAAAGCTAATGGACTTGACCCCTGTAGGCACAGGGGAGCAAGAACAGAGACCTGACTATAGGCTCAGCTGCCCACAGAAACTGACCTTGACCCGTTCTGCCAAGTGTCTTGGGATGCAGGAGGCAGAACCCGTGTGTGATGCTGAGGGCTCTTGCCATGATGTTGCTGCCCCTGAAGGCTGAAATGACAGCTTCTAAAATGTTTCTAATGAACCAGCCATTTTCCCCACATTTGTGCAAAGGCAGGAAGGGTGCACAGTGGGCAGAAAGGTGAGTCTGAGGATGGATCTTCAAAGGTAGCACCTAGCCCAGAATCTCACATCTGGGCACGTACCAGCAGGTGTTGGCTACTGGCTTGACTCTGGTGGAGGAGTGAGAATCTTTGTCTTATGATGGAGTTAGCAAGTTGTATAAGAGTACTCCAGATAGCTCATGGAGGGGCAGCATTTAGCTCAGTGAGTGCCAGATCAGACTACCTGCACTTGACTCCCAGCTCTGGCTCTCAACTCCAGCTAATGCAGACCCTGGGAGGCAGTGGTGATGGCCCAAGTAACTGGGGTCCTGCCTGTTGTAGGCATTTATAGTGTGAACCAGTGGATGGGAGATCTGTCTGTCTGTCTGCCTCTCACATAAATTTATAAAGAAAGTTCATGGGAAATGGGATTAAAAGGTAAGTTTGCTTGGGTGCAAAGAATTTTGAAATTCATGCATAGTTTTTTTTTTTTTTTCACAATACACATTTTCCATGAGCTTTTTTGGAGACCCTTATAGGCATGGATTTCTCTTTCCATTTCATTTTCCATGAACTTTTGGAAGCACTCCCTTATGTTCATTTAGTACTTTTCTGAGTGCTTGCCATTTTTAGGGTGAGATTTTTCAGCTTTACCGCGGCGCAGAAGTGAAAAGCACTCATTGGAAACTGAATGTCCAGTGTTGCACTCCGATCTTTCCCTGAGCTGGTGAGTTGCGGTCTCACGGCGCTGGACAGTGCTGGAGAGCGCAGCTCACAGGGAGCCCCAGGGCCGCAAGGAAAAAGCGCTGACCCGGTACACGGTACAGCACAATGCGCTGCTGAGCCAGGGCAGGTGGTAGGTTAGGCGTGGTCAGCTTACAACGAGTTTGTCAGGACAGAGGCCTGTCACAAGCTGAGGAACACTTATAGCTCCTCCTTTTAAAGAGCTTGTATTTAAGGAGATGAGACATAAACACACAACAGTACCAATGAGGGGCCAGCGAGTTAACCTACCATCCGGGACACTGGCATCCCACAGAGCACTGTTTCAAGTCCTGGCTGCTCCACTTCCAATCCAGCTTCCTGCTAATGTGCCAGGGAAAGCAGTAGAAGATGGCCTGCACCCACATGGGAGACCTGGACAGAGTTTCAGGTTCATTGCTGCTATTTGGAGTTTACTAATGGGTGGAAGATCTCTCCTTCTCCCTCTCTCCATTTCTCCCTCCCTCACCCCCACTCCATCCCTCTAATTCTACCTTCCAAATAAATAAATCTTAATTTTTTTTTTTTTACAGGCAGAGTGGACAGTGAGAGAGAGAGACAGAAAGAAAGGACTTCCTTTGCCGTTGGTTCACCCTCCAATGTCCACCCCGGCCGGCGCGCTGTGGCTGGCGCACCGTGCTAATCCAAAGGCAGGAGCCAGGTGCTTCTCCTGGTCTCCCATGGGGTGCAGGACCCAAGCACCTGGGCCATCCTCCACTGCACTCCCGGCCACAGCAGAGAGTTGGCCTGGAAGAGGGGCAACTGGAATAGAATCTGGCGCCCCGACCGGGACTAGAACCCGGTGTGCCGGCACTGCTAGGCGGAGGATTAGTCTATTAAGCCGCAGCGCCGGCCTTAAATCTTAATTTTTTAAAAAATGTACCAATGAAGATTTCTATAAATATTGGAGGCAATAATAAAAGCTAGGAAGCAGCCAGTGGTTAATCGTCCAGCGCATTAGCAGGACAATACTTAGCTAAGGCTTTCCCAGGACAGATGACTCACAATCAGCTGGGCTGGCCAGCGGGAAGCCAGAGGAAACAGAATCCCACTGGATCTCACAAGACAGCTCTGTTAGAAAGCAGGAGAGGTGTGGGAGGGGAGGTTCCAAGAGGCATTGGCAAATAGGGGAAAGATCAAGGTCGCTGTCAGAGACAGTGAGCAGAATGGCTCCACCAGAACCCAGGGTTCATTAGCGGCATTCTGAAAGGTAATATTGGCAGGTGATGTTGGCATCAGAAGGAATCTGAATGGCAGGTTAAGGGATTCGGACCTCACTTATATGCACTGTGAAGTCACTTCAGGTTTCTCAGCAGAGTGATGACCCGAACAAAGTGGGATTAAATCGAATTCCTGGAAGGAAATGCTCAGAAATAATGATATAGTGGTGTTAGAATGCTAGGTATTTTTTTCCTGCTCCATTTTGCAAACATCCTGCAATGATTTAAATTTTATAATGCTAACTCATAGTTAACCTTTTCTTGCCAGGAAGTATGAAATTTTCTTTCTTTTTTTTTTGAAATAATGTATTTTTTAAAATTTATTTTATTTATTAGAAAGATTTACAGAGAGAAGTAGAGACAGAGAGAGAGAGAGAGAGAGAGGTCTTTCATCCGCTGGTTCACTCCCGAGATGGCCGCAACAGCCAGAGCTGCGCCAATCCGAAGCCAGGAGCCTCTTCTGGGTCTCCCACTTGGGTACAGGGGCCAAAGGACTTGAGCCATATTCTACTGCTTTCCCAGGTCACAACAGAGAGCCAGATGGGAAGTGGAGCAGCTGCTGAGACTAGACCGGTGCCCATATGGGATGCTGGTGCTGCAGGCCAGGGCATTAACCGGCTGCGCCACAGTGCCGGCCCCAGTAATTTTCTTCTCATATTCATGTGCTTCTCTCTATGCTATGTTTCCTCTTAAGAACCTTCTTGGGGCTGGCGCTGTGGAGCAGGGAGTTAAGCCTCCACTTGCTAAGCTACGTCCCATAGTGGAGTGTCCATTCAAGCCTTGGCTGCCTTGTTTATGATCCAACTTCTTGCTAATCTGCCTAGGAAGACAGCAGAAGGTGGACCAAGAAGTTGGACTCCTGCCACCCACATGGAACACCAGGATGAAGTTCCTGGCTCCTGGCTTTGGCCTGGATTGCAACTATTTGGGGAGTGAACCAGCTGATGGAAGATCTCTGCCTATCCCTCTCTGTTACTCTGCCTTTCAAATAAACAAATACATCTTTAGGGGAGGGCTTTGTGGCATATCAGGTAAAGCTGCTCCCTAGGACAAGGCTAGTATCTCAAATGGGGGCTGGTGTGTGTCGTGGCTGCTCCACTCTGGCTCCCTGCTAATGACCTAGGAAAAGCAGTGGAAGATGGCCAAGTGCTTGGATCCTTGCCACCTACGTGGGAGATGGATGAAGTGCCCGGCCATTGCAGCCATCTGGGGAGTGAACCAGGGGGTGAAGGATCCTTTCTCTGTCTCTCCCTTTCTCACTCTGTAACTCTCAGATTTATGTATGTGAGTGGCAGAGTTAGAGAGAGGGAGAAACAGAGAGAGAGGTCTTTCATCCGCTGGTTCACTCCCCAAAGGGCCACAATGTCTGGAACTGAGCAGATTCGAAGCCAGGAGCTTCTTCTGGGTCTCCCACATGGGTTCAGGGGCCCAAGCACCTGGTCCGTCTTCCATTCCTTTCCCAGACCATTAGCAGGGAGCTGGATTGGAAGTGGAGCAGCCAGGACTACAACCGGCACCCATATGGGATGTCGATGCTGCAGAGGCTTGCCCTACTGTGCTACAGTGTCAACTCCGTAAAGAAATCTTTTTTAAAAAAATAATAAAATACACGAGTGGAAGAAGGAGAGGGGAAGGTTCATGGGGTCATCCAAAATGTAAGTTGTTAACAGTATTTACGAATCTATGGTAAGATGTACACAGCAGCACTCTAATCATGTGTAAGAACACAGGTCAGTGGCATCAAATGCATTCACTGTTGTGCAACCCTCATCCCCACCCAGCTCCAGCACTTTCCATCATTCCAAACGGGAACACTGTGCCCCATCAAGCAGTATCTGCCGACCATGTGCAAGTCTCAAGTGCAGCTTATGAGAGTTATGAGAGGAAGGAAGAGGAAGGGTGGGGAGGGAAGTATCACTGTGTTCCTGAATCTGTACATATGAAATACATGAAGTGTATTTACCTCAAACTTTTAAAAACTGTGTAACACACACACATTGTGTCACATACACACAAAAGAAATGCAGCTTATGATATCTATGTTCCTTGAAGCAAGCAAGACATAGTAGAAAGGATACTCTCACTCCTGCACAGACCTAGAGTTCAATGTTGGCTGTCTCGCCTCATAAGCCACGTGATGTTAGGGATTCTGCTTCGGCTCTCTGAGCTTAAGTTTCTTTCTTTTTATTGTTATTATTTTAAGGATTTATTTATTGGAAAACGTGATGTGGCGTAGTGGGCTAAGCTTCCACCTGTAGCACTGGAATCCCATATGGGCACCAGTTGAGTTCTGGTTGCTTCTCTTCCGATCCAGCTCTCTGCTATGGACTGGAGAAGCAGTAGAAGATGGCCCAAGTTCTTGGGCCCCTGCACCCATGTGGGAGACCCAGAAGAGGCTCCTGGTTCCTGGCTTCGGATTGGCTCACTTCTGGCCATTGCAGCCATTTGGGGAGTAAACCAGCGGATGGAAGACCTCTCTCTCTCTGTCTCTCCCTCTTACTGTCTGTAACTCTAGCTCTCAAATAAAACTCTAAAAATAAAATTTTTTGAAGATTTATTTACTTATTTGAAAGGC
This sequence comes from Oryctolagus cuniculus, assembly GCF_964237555.1. Classification (NCBI taxonomy): domain Eukaryota; kingdom Metazoa; phylum Chordata; class Mammalia; order Lagomorpha; family Leporidae; genus Oryctolagus; species Oryctolagus cuniculus. The sequence continues at coordinate 80,287,010 of NC_091433.1, read as the reverse complement.
AGAGTTATAGAGGGGCAGAGGCAGAGATAGAGAGGGAGAGAGGTCTTCCATCCGTTGGTTCACTCCCTAATTGGCCGCAATGGCCAGAGCTGAGCTGATCCAGAGCCAGGAGCCTGGAGTTTCTTCCAAGTCTCCCAAGTGGATATAGGGGCCCAAGCACTTGGGCCATCTTCTACTGCTTTTCCAGGCCATAGCAGAGAGCTGGATTGGAAGAGAAACAGCCGGGACTCGAACAGGTGCCCACATGGATGCAGGTGTGGCAGTCGGCAGCTTTACCTGCTATGCCATAGCACCAGCCCCAAGTTTGTTTCTTCACCTTCCCTTCCTGTCATGGGGTAAGGATCAAGGCAGGTGACACCTGGCCCACAGCAGGGACTCCAAGACGGTTGTCCCCGCTGCCTGTCCGTGGTCCCGTCTGCGGCCTCCTGGGTGATTCCAGGCTTCAGGGAAAGCCTTGAGCTGCTTCCTTCCTTTCTTCAGTGTCTTGTGAGGGCACCTGCCTCGGAACCCAATTTTTCTGTTTCCATGCTTGTTAGATGACAGAAGTTGGGGGAATGGCTGGATTTTATAGCAAAATCACCCGTTTTCCTACGCATGTTCTTCGCTGCTGAAAAGCGCATTGCCAAAAGACCCCAGTGGGTGTTTGGCGTTGACATTGCAAAGCCACCACACCCCTATGCTGACGACCCTGTGCCTACTGTCTGCAGATACTGCTAATATCCTCTGGGATAGAAGAGCCCCTGATTGAGAATCACCAAGGTAAAGACAGACCAGGGTGAGTCAGGAGGCGCGGAACCTCATCCCCCAGGATGTGGCCCTGGGGAGAGATGGGTCCAGCAGGTCCCCCCAGCCCTACAGCCCATCCAGGGCCTCCAGGCACCTGTACATTGTCCCCAGCACGTGCCTTATTGTCTGACACCGTAAAGGTTTACAGTCGATTCTGCCACAGCCCCCTGCTCAGGCTGCTGTCAGCGCTGCAGTGAGGGGCTTCTCGCTGCAGTGAGGGATGAGAAGGGAGGGCTGCCCCGAGCGTGGGGCTCACAGAGCCAGGGGTGGGCTGATGACCTGGCTGCCCTGAGAGTTCCAAGGCCCAGCTCAGGGGCTGGGGGCCCTGGGAACCCTGTGTTCCTGTCCGGATGTTCAATTGGAAGATCTGGGTTCTACTCCTGGCCTTGCCACCTGCCTCTGGGGTGAGCTCCCTCAGTCCTGGCTCGCTCCTCCCTAACTCAGCGTCAGTGATACCCACACCTTACTCGCTCAGTTGAGATGAAACACGCAGAGGCTCTTTTCAACCAAGTGTGTGGCAAGTCAGCCACCAGCAAGAGAAGTATCTGCACTTCCGCTGCAGGGCTCCTGGTGTGGCCGGAAATCGTACCAGAGAGACAGTCTCTGGGGTGAAGACATAGTCCAGAGCGCATCTGAAATCTGCGTCAGCTTCCTGGCGCTCTGGCCCCGCCTCCCTGGGCTTGCTACCATCAGCCATTCAGTCCCACCTGTACCAGCAGCCTGGCTGACCTGCCTGCGGGTTTCCTGGGGACAAAGTCCACGTGAGCTACAGACCATCTGGAGGAAGGCCAGTAAAATCTGGAATCCTGGAGCCTCCTGCTGGCCACTGCCTGCCCAGGCCATCGGGAGACTGTGGGCGGCTCTCAGTGGTTTTCCTTTGAATGTTGGGGATGCTAAGGAAATAAAACTGCCCATTTGTGAGTTACCACACACAGCATGAACTTCATGGTTTTGCCTGTGATCTCCGTGATTCTGAATAGTGAGAAATGGCTCTAACCTCACTTCTCCTTTTTCTATGTTTCCTATAGATGGTAAATTGCCACTTTAAATCCGTGTTCTTTTTAGGAAGTCAACAACAAAAATCTACTCTCTCTTATGGCTGGAGGTTTGTTTTTCCCCTTGCAGAAAACAAAGCTGCTTAACTATACCATTCACAGATTGCTGGAGGTGCCACATTCAGTATGAATATGTATTTATCTGAGTGAGTGAGTGAGAGAGAGAGAGAGATGTCATCCGCTGGTTCACTCCCCAAATTCCTGCGACAGTGGAGATTGGGCCAGGCTGGAGCCAAGAACCAGGAACTCAACCCGGGTCTCTCATAGGTGGCAGGGACCCAACTGTGTGGGCATCACCTACAATAGCAGGAAGCTGCAGGCAGGGGAGGGAACTGGGCATCAAATCCAGGCGCTCTGATTGAGGATGCAGACAACTAACCAGTGTCCTAACCAAAACAGGCCTAGAGTCCACCCTTAATTTTTTTAAGATTAATTTTTAAATTTAATTTTTGCTTCACTCCTGTTTGCTGCTGGGCCTGGAATTGTCAGAGTCCAAACCCTCTATGGTTCAATATCCCTAGAGACAAAATCTGCCTTCTCCTATGGTTTTCAACAAATTTTCTTTGGGATACTTCACTTCCAGTTGTAGCAAAAACAAATATTTTTTTACTTTTTAAAATTTTTATTTATTTATATTTTTGACAGGCAGAGTGGATAGTGAGAGAGAGAGACAGAAAGAAAGGTCTTCCTTTTTCTGTTGGTTCACCCCCCAAGTGGCCGCTATGGCTGGTGCGTTGTGGCCAGCGTTGCGCCGATCCGAAGCCAGGAGCCAGGTGCTTCCTCCTGGTCTCCCATGGGGTGCAGGGCCCAAGGACCTGGGCCATCCTCCACTGCACTCCCGGGCCACAGCAGAGAGCTGGACTGGAAGAGGAGCAACCGGGACTAGAACCCAAGGTGCCGGCGCCGCAGGTGGAAGATTAGCCTAGTGAGCTATGGCGCCAGCAAAAACAAATTCTTTACATCAGTCTGAAAGGGGTAGAAGCAGCAGCAGGATAGAAGACTGTACTGCTGGCTGTGACTCTTTCCTGGGGGCTTTTGAAGTCGTGGGTAAAAAATACTGGAAAAGACATCAACGAAACAAAGTGAAATGAAAAAGCAAGGAGTATCAAGTGAAATGAATCAGAAATCTTCTAACTTGAGGATGGTGCTTTGGCAATAATGGGTAAAGTCGCCACCTGCAGTGCCGGCATTCCACATGGGCGCCGGTTCTAGTCCTGGCTGCTCCACTTCCGATCCAGCTCTCTGCTATGGCCCGGGAAAGCAGTAGAAGATGGCCCAAGTCCTTGGGCCCCTGCACCCATGTGGGAGACCTGGAAGAAGCTGCTGGCTCCTGGCTTCGGATCAAGCAACCTAGCTCTGGCTATTACAACCATTCAGGGAGTGAACCATCAGATGGAAGATCTCTTTCTGTCTCTGCCTCTCCATAACTCTGCCTTTCAAATACATACATAAATCTAAAAAAAATCTTACTCTACCGGCTGGATAGGCGGCACGATGTCGCACAGGAAGTTCTCGGCGCCCAGGCACGGGTCCCTGGGCTTCCTGCCCCGGAAGCGCAGCAGCCGGCACCGCGGCAAGGTGAAGAGCTTCCCCAAGGACGACCCGAGCAAGCCCGTGCACCTCACCGCCTTCCTGGGCTACAAGGCCGGCATGACGCACATCGTGCGGGAGGTGGGCCGGCCGGGCTCCAAGGTGAACAAGAAGGAAGTGGTGGAGGCCGTGACCATCGTGGAGACCCCGCCCATGGTGGTCGTGGGCATCGTGGGCTACGTGGAGACCCCGCGGGGCCTCCGCACCTTCAAGACGGTGTTCGCCGAGCACATCAGTGACGAGTGCAAGAGGCGCTTCTACAAGAACTGGCACAAGTCGAAGAAGAAGGCCTTCACCAAGTACTGCAAGAAGTGGCAGGACGACGCGGGCAAGCGGCAGCTGGACAAGGACTTCAGCAGCATGAAGAAGTACTGCCAGGTCATCCGCGTGCTGGCACACACGCAGATGCGCCTGCTGCCCCTGCGGCAGAAGAAGGCGCACCTGATGGAGATCCAGGTGAACGGCGGCACCGTGGCCGAGAAGCTGGACTGGGCCCGGGAGCGCCTGGAGCAGCAGGTCCCGGTGAGCCAGGTGTTCGGCCAGGACGAGATGATCGACGTCATCGGCGTGACCAAGGGCAAGGGCTACAAAGGGGTCACCAGCCGCTGGCACACCAAGAAGCTGCCCCGCAAGACGCACCGAGGGCTGCGCAAGGTGGCCTGCATCGGGGCATGGCACCCGGCGCGCGTGGCCTTCTCTGTGGCACGGGCTGGGCAGAAAGGCTACCACCACCGCACGGAGATCAACAAGAAGATCTACAAGATTGGCCAGGGCTACCTGATCAAGGATGGCAAGCTGATCAAGAACAACGCCTCCACCGACTACGACCTGTCAGACAAGAGCATCAACCCCCTGGGTGGCTTCGTGCACTACGGGGAAGTGACCAACGACTTCGTCATGCTGAAAGGCTGCGTGGTGGGCACCAAGAAGCGGGTGCTGACCCTGCGCAAGTCCCTGCTGGTGCAGACCAAGTGGCGCGCCCTGGAGAAGATCGACCTCAAGTTCATTGACACCACCTCCAAGTTCGGCCACGGCCGCTTCCAGACGGTGGAGGAGAAGAAGGCGTTCATGGGACCACTTAAGAAGGACAGGATTGCAAAGGAGGAGGGGGCCTGAAGGGGCTTGGAGTGTGCTGCATTGCAATAAAGTGACTTTGCAGGAAAAAAAAAAAATCTTAAGTTAAAAATCAAGAATCCACAAATCAAATTTTTAAAACCACAAATCAATGCTGTTAGTTTTCATTGCGTTCACAAACTTTGCCCTATTTAACAAAAACATCTGCTTCCACGAACTCCTCCTTGTTCCTCAAATATTACACAATTCATTGTTCATCCCACTTAATACTTCACTCCCCAGTAATTTATTGATTCCCCGCAGGGTGCCTGGCAATCTGGAAAGGATTTGTCTCTGGCCTCCTTGACCTCTGCTCGCTCGATTGTTCAACAAACATTAGTTGAGAGCTTCACTCATACAGGCCATGTGGATCCAGGTGAGGACGAGCCATAGGAAACAGTACACAGGTAAGAGCTGCGGCAGGGAATTATGGATGAAATACGTGACTTCAGCTGGGGAACAAAGCTCCCACTGACAGCCTGACACTGCCACGGGCATTTGGGAGTGAACCAGAAGATAGGAGCGCTCTCTCGCTCACTGGTTCACTCTCTCCACCTCTCAAAAAGAAGACATTTGCAGTCTCCTCGGCCCATAGCACCTGACTCATTCATCGTGTCTTTTATAGTCAAACAAACAGCCCATTACATTTCCATCGAGATAAAAACATGGGTTGGAGTTCTATCTGAGTCACATCCTCTTTCCCACCTCGAGTCTTCCCAGAGGAGGTTGTGATATGGTGGGAGGGAGGTCACAGAATTTGAGCTGAAAACATTAGACTTGGCCACTGTTTAGTTGCGATGGACCATAGACAATTCACTGACCTCTGTGGCCTTGTATTCTTCAACAGACGCAGGGGACGACTGGAACAGCCCTGTGTCTGTGTTAGCAATGATGTGTAAATGGTACGCGTTGCCCTTGGTAGCCTCTTCTCACCTTGACTCCAGGCTTGACTGTGTGACTCGCTTGGCTCATAGACGTTAACTGCGAGCCAGCCGGAGGCCCCTAAGCCTCTGTACACTGGCACCCAGCCGCCGCGTAAAGCAGCTCAGATATGAGGAGAGAGGCTCCACCCTCCAGGCTTCCCTAGCAAGCGAGACCACCTCAGGTTTTCTGGCTCCAGCCAACCTACCAGCTGAGTCAGTGCAGGCAAGACCAACGCAAGAACCATCCAGTTCAGCCACAAGGTCGTGAGAAACAATAATTTGTTGTTTGACACCACTAAGTTTTGGCATGCTTGCCTAGCATAGTGGGTATAAGCCATTATGGGACCAGCACTGTGGCATTAGTGGGTGAAGCTGCCACCTGTGATGCCGGCATGGCATATGGGTGCAGGTTCGTGTCCTGGCTGCTCCACTTCCAATCCAGCTCCCTGCTAATGGCCTGGGAAATGCAGCAGAAGATGGCCCAAGTGTTTGCGTCCCTGCTATCCACACGAGAGACCCGGATGAAGTTCCCAGCTCCTGGCTTCAGCCTACTCCGCCCTGGCCACGGTGGCCATCTGAGGAGTGAACCTGTGGATGGACGATCTCTCTCTGTCTCCCCCTCTGATTTTTCAAATAAATCAAACTTTTTAAAAAAATTATGCAAAAATGGAATTAAAAGATAAGTTTATTTTAGTGCAAAACACTTTCCATGAACTTTTTGAAGACCACTTGCATTACGTTGTCTATTTCTACTTCAGTTTTTGCCCCATCTGCTTTGGAATTCTGTTATTCGGTGCAAATATGTTTTTTTAAATTATAAGTGTTCTTTCACATTTTAAAATTTAACAATTTTTAGTATTTTGTCATACCCACTTCAAATGTAGACATTATATACGTATATACACACACTATTTTTTCCTTGAAAACAGGTATTAATCTCAAAAAAATTTTTATATATTTTATAATTTATATATATGGATATATAATTATATAAATAATTTATAATTTAAATATAATTTATATACTTATACTTCTTTTATATATTTATAGATTTTATGATTTACATATTTATAGTATATATTTATATGTTATTTATATTTAGGTATTAATACCTAAAAATAGGTATTAATGTCTCAAAATCAGGGAGTCATTAAAATGATAATGTGGGGAAAGCTGGGTGTATTGTCATTTACATGATATGATTACATGGTATGATACAACATCTACACAATTTTATACTCTCTCCGTATATTACCTAGTTATATTTTCCTGATGGCTTGGCCCTTTATCATATCCTTCTTCATCTGTAGAAACAATTTTTGTCTCCATGTCTATTTTGTCTGATCTCTGTATCACGACACCAGCTCACTGGGAGCATTTGTTTACATGATATATTGTTTGCTGCTCTTTTACTTATGTCTCTGAATCTAAAGTCAGTCTCTTGTAGACAGCATGTAGTCGAACCATGTCTTTTGACCCCTCTGCCAATCTCTTCCTTTTGTCTGGGATGTCTAGTCAGTTTACATTTTAATGTAAATACTAAGGTGCAGTTGACATATGTGATTTTGCTGCTTTTCTATATATATATATATATATATTTTTTTTTTTTTTTTGAGAGGTAGAGTGGACAGTGAGAGAGAGAGAGAGAAAGGTCTTCCTTTTGCCGTTGGTTCACCCTCCAATGGCCGCCGCGGCCAGCTCACCGAGCTGATCCAAAGCTGGGAGCCGGGTACTTACCCTGGTCTCCCATGGGGTGCAGGGCCCAAGCACCTGGGCCATCCTCCACTACACCCCTGGGCCACAGCAGAGAGCTGGCCTGGAAGAGGGGCAACTGGGACAGAATCTGGCGCCCCGACCAGGACTAGAACCCGGTGTGCTGGCACCACAAGGCAGAGGATTAGCCTAGTGAGCCGCGGTGCTGGCCCATCTTCTTTATTATTGACTTCTTTTGTGTTAAGCATATATTTTTTGAAGGCTGGCACTTTGGTGTAGTGGGTTAAGCCTCCAACTGTGCTGCTGGTTTCCCATATGGGCACCAGTTCTAGTCCAGGCTGCTCTTCTTCCAATCCAGCTCTCTGCTATGGCCTAAGTGCTTGGGCCCCTACAACCATATGGGAGACCCGGAAGAAGCTCCTGCCTTCAGATCAGCAAAGCTCCAGCTTTTGCAGCCATTTGGGGAATGAACCAAAGGATGGAAGACCTCTCTCTCTCTGTCTCTCCCTCTCTGTAACTCTACCTCTCAAGTAAATAAATATTTTAAATATATATATATTATTGCATACAATTTTAATACTCCTGCCATTTATTTTACTTTATATTGTTTAATTATTTTACTTGTTGCCCTGGGGATTACGATCAACACTTTAACAAAACTCTAGCTGTGGTATAGTGGGTGAAGCCATTTCCTGTGATGCCAGCATCCTGAATGGGCGCCCCTTCGTGTCACAGCTGTTCTACTTCCAACCAGCTCCTTGCTAATGGCCTGGGGAAAGCAGTGCAAAATGGCCCAAGTGCTTGGTTCCTGGCCACCCATGTGGGAGACCCAGATGAAGCTCCTGGCTTCAGCCTAGCCCAGCTCTCACCATTGTGGCCATTTGGGGAATAAACCAGCAGATGGGCCACCTCTCTCTGTGGCCCTCTCTCTTTGTAACAGTTTCATCATAAATAAATCTTTTTTAAAAATCTAGTTTTAATTAATACCAATCTGTTTTCAGTAGCATGCAAAAACCCTGCTTTTGTAGAGCTCTATTACCCCCCTCCCCGTTAGTTTCTGTTATTGTGGTCATACCAAAAAAGCTCAGTATAGCTTTGTAATTACTGTTTATGTAGTTGCCTTTTATTTATTTTTATTTATTTTTTTGACAGGCAGAGTGGACAGTGAGAGAGAGAGACACAGAGAAAGGTCTTCCTTTGCCGTTGGTTCACCCTCCAATGGCCGCCCCAGCTGGCGTGCTGCGGCTGGCGCACCGCGCTGATCCGAAGGCAGGAGCCAGCAGCCAGGTGCTTCTCCTGGTCTCCCATGGGGTGCAGGGCCCAAGGAATTGGGCCATCCTCCACTGCACTCCCTGGCCACAGCAGAGAGCTGGCCTAGAAGAGGGGCAACCGGGACAGAATCCGGCGCCCCGACCAGGACTAGAACCCGGTGTGCCGGTGCCGCAGGTGGAGGATTAGCCTAGTGAGCCGTGGCACGGGCATATATATATATATCTTTACTGGAGTTCTCTTCACATGCACTTGGCCTTCTAAATTTCTGTGAGCATGTCAGAGTCTTTACTGTCTAATTACCTATGGACATCTGATTCCTCAGCTTTCCTCTGGAAGTCTTGGTGAGCCTCTTCTTTACCCCAACTGTTACTGCAGCCTCAGGCAGCCATGATACTAAGCCATTGCTGCTGATTGTTGTTGACAGTCCAGGAAAAATACTAGTCATATCGATTAATCTGAGTCAAGAGATTTGCTCTGTGTGTGGTGGTTTCAGGGAGCTGCCAGAGAAGCCAGATAAAGACCGTTCTGAGACACCTCCTGATCTCCGCTTACTACTGTGCTGCTGGTTACCATAAGTACAGTAGTGTAAAGGTTTGGGTTTTTAAGAGTTCTGTGGAGCTAAGAACAGCAAATAGGACAAGGGCAAGTTAAAGCAGGGCCAGTGCTATGGCGTAGCAGCTAAGGCTGCCTCCTGAGATACCAGCATCCCACATGGGCATCAGTTCAGTTCCTGATCCAGCTCCCTGCAAATGCACCTGGGAAAGCAGAGGAAGATGGCTCAAGTGCCTGGGCTCATGCACCCACATGGGAGACCAGAAGCAGCTCCTGGCTTCGGACTGGCCCTGCTCCAGCCATTGTGGCCATTTGGGGAGTGAACCAGCAGGCTGAAGATCTGTCTTTCTCTCTCTCTCTCTCTCAACTCTGCCTTTCAAATAAATCAATGTTTGGGAAAATAGTTATTAAAAAAAATATTGTGAATCACCAAGATTTGAATACATGTTCTTGGGATTGTCACAAGATTTTGTTTAATTTCCAAAGTTGTGTCTAAGTTGATTTTGACAATTCTCCGCAGTTTCCTCTTTACGGAGGAGTGGTGCTTTGGTGGGCCTTACTCTACCAATTTATCAGTTGACTAATCTAATGTCACCCCAGTCTCCTAAGGGTCAGCTAGCCTCACTTTGTGGAGAAGTCCACACAGGCCCATTCCATTTCAAAGAGGCAATGGGTCCACCCCTTGGCAGAGATGTGCTAAGGCTCTGGAAGAATATGTGGGGTGAGAAATGTTTTCCTGTTGCCATTAATAGACAGTATCTCGTGGGGTGGACATTGTGGCACAGTGAGCTGAGCCGCCTCCTGCGATGCCAGCATCCCATGTAGGAGCACCAGTTCCAGTCCTGACCGCTCTGCTTCTGATCCAGCTCCCTGCTAACGCACCTGGGAAAGCAGCCGATGACCCAAGTCCTTGAGCCTCTGCCACCCACGTGGGAGACCTGAATGGAACTCTAGGTTCTTGCCTTCGACCTGAAACAGCCCCAGTCATTGCTGTCATCTGGGGAGTGAACAATTGGGTAAACATCTCTCTCTCTCTCTCTCTCTCTCCTCTTTAGATAAAAATACATAGATTAAAAAAAAAAGCAAATATAATGTACCACATTTACCATTTTGGAAAAATCAAGCCACTCACAGCAAGACTGTTTGTAATATTCCAGTAACCCGTTCAACACACTTGTATCAGTCTACATTTGTACCTTTCACATTTTTGGAGATGATTTTTCTTTATATAAGCCTAAAGTACTTGGTTAGATTTTCTGCAGTTGTAGCGGCCAAGCAGTTTTAAAATTAAACTACTTTTTATGAATTATTTATTTCATTTCCCTTTTATATTACAATTAGGGCCTTGCTTTTATTTTCTGCTTTAAATTGATTAACTCTACAATTTTTTATTAAGGTATAATTTTTTTTGACAGGCAGAGTGGATAGTGAGAGAGAGAGAGACAGAGAGAAAGGTCTTCCTTTGCCATTGGTTCACCCTCCAATGGCTGCCGCAGCCGGTGCGCTGTGGCCGGCGCACCGCACTGATCTGAAGCCAGGAGCCAGGTGCTCATCCTGGTCTCCCATGGGGTGCAGGGCCCAAGCACTTGGGCCATCCTCCACTGCACTCCCTGGCCACAGCAGAGAGCTGGCCTGGAAGAGGGGCAACCAGGACAGAATCCCGTGCTCCGACCGGGACTAGAACCCGGTGTGCCGGCGCCGCAAGGCGGAGGATTAGCCTGTTGAGCCACGGCGCCGGCCTAAGGTATAATGTTTATATGGCAAAGTATCCACATCTTCAGTGTGCAGTTTAGGAATTCTTTTTGAAGTCACAGGACTCATCTATTCTCTCTCACTCTATCACCCAGGAACTGTTTGGTTGGGTGGTTCTGGCCCACAGCCTCTCAGCTGGCAGCCAGGGGCTGGAGGGTTGGCTTTCAATGTGGCAAACTGGAGCTCACTGGTGACTGGAGGCCTTAGTTCCTCTCCCCGTGGGCCTCTCCCTGAAGTTGCTTTCGGTTCCTGACAATATGATGGATAGATTCCCAGAGATCAAATGATCCAAGAGACCAAGGTATAATATGTAATACCATTTATGATCTAGCCTGAAAACCACATAGCATCATTTCCACGGGGTTCTTTCAGCCACATAGGACCAAAGTCTTGATTCAGTGTGGAAGGGGACCACCCAGGGTCACAAATCATGAATACCAGGAGGCAGGGATGGCCCGTGGGTGCATCCTGCTCCCAGTTGCACAGCTGTGCATGTGTCACCCCACCCCTGGGCTTCCTCTGTCTTCAGTGTGCATTGATGTTTTCCATACCCTTGGCTCCTCAAGGCTGAGCCTTCCTCAATATCTCTGAGTTTTGAGAATACTGTTAACAATTAGCCAACCAACAACCCCCACCCATGGCTCCAAGGCTCATCACTTATTTCTCTGAGGATTTCCGACAGACAGGGATGTGTTAAAGACACAGGACATCATCTGTCAAGTTTTGGCAGGCAACATGGAAATGTGGCTTTTTAAAAAGAGAAATATGTTGATTTATTCTGAAATAATTACAATTACTAATAGTATGCGTGCCTGTTGGGCACTACACAGTTCCTCAAGCTATGAAAGCTATTATACATTGTCATCCACATTTCCTGCTTCATGGTGATTCTCACACCATCTCTACTTTTCACTTTTAAATAAAAGGAGAAACTGATGAACACTTGTTTTCAATTTTGTCCAATTACTAACCATATCCCGAAGACTCTCACACACGGATACCCTTGTCCACGTGTGGAACTGTTCTCAATGGCATGCATTGGGACTGGAATGTTCGCTCCCCATGCACCTGCATGTCCAGGCTTGCCAGTAATGGAGTTGTTCTCTATGGTGGTTGGCCTGACTTATTCTCCTAACAGTGTCTGTGGATTTCCCTTTTCTCCACTTCCTTGCCAAATTGAGTATTAAACTTCTCTGCCAAGCTGATGGGTTTGAAGTGATTCTTTCTTAAAAATTGTAGTAAAATGAACATAACATGAAACTTATCTGCATCTCATTTGGAAAAAGAAAAAAAAGATCCACTTCATTTACTTGAGAGGCAGAATTAGAGAGAAATTGATCTTCCACCTACTGTTTCATGCCCCAAATGATGGCAGTGGCCAGGGGTCAAGCCAGGCTGAAGCCAGAAACTCCATCCAGGTCTCCTACATGGGTGTCAGGGGCCCAAGGACCCACTGCTTTCCCAGGTGCACCAGCAAGTAACTTTATCAGAAGTGGAGCAGGTGGGACTCAAACCAGCACTCATGGAGAATGGCACCATCGGAAGCAGTGGCTTAACTCACTGTACGATACCAGCCCCACATCTCACTGGTAATTGAAATTTCGATGGAGATAACTGTAGATTCATATGCAGTTATAAAAGCAAATGTATAGATTCTTTATCCAATGAATTGTTACATGAGAACGCAGCCTGGTAACCACCACCCGCACCAACATACAGACATTTTCAGCACCCCAGAAGGTTCCCTTGTGTCCTCTCTTGCTCAAATCCCTTTCAAGGACAAATAAAATTTATTTTAAATGTTTATTGCAGGATACCAATAAAGACAGCATATTTACTCTAAAAGAGGAGGTGAAAGTATGAGTAGGTAGTGGCAGTTAAGAAGTTACTATAGGGGTTGGTATTGTGGCGTAGTGGGTAAAGCCTCCATTTGTAACACTGGCAGCCCTCACGGGCACTGGTGCGAAACCCAGCTGTTTCACTTCTGATCCAGCTCCCTGCCAATGCGCTGGGACAGCAGCAGCAGATGGCCCAAGTGCTTGGGCCCCTGCACCCCCGCAGGAGACCTGAATGGAGTTCCAGGGTCCTGGCTGTGGCTTGGCCCAGCCTTGGCTGTTGCAGCCGTTTGGAGAGTGAACCATCAGATGGAAGATCTGTCTCTCCCTCTCTCTGTAACTTTGTCTTTCAAATAAACAAATGGTTTACCAAAAAAAAAAAAAAAAAAAGATATTATCAGATGATATCCAGTGTGTTCAGGATGGTATGGTCATAGACAAAATATGCTAACATAATAACTTATGAAGGAAAAGACGAGAGCTTGAACGTTGATATGTAGAGAAGTAAACAGACCCAAGGTATATGATAGAGATAAAATCAGTGCTATTTAGGCACAGGCTGGATGTGGGATGAGGGATGAGGGATTGGTTAAGAATGACATCTAGGTTTGCAGCTTGTGCTACTTGACAGATAGCACTGCCATTTTAAAGGGAAGGTCTAGAGTTCAGTATTCAAAACGTTTGGTTCGTGATGCCTTGTGGGTGGACAGATGATGATATGTCATTCTGGCAGTTGAATATAGGGTCTGGGCTGGAGAAATAAATGAGTCACCCACCGACAGGGAATGCCAGCAGCCTTGGCCATGGAGGAGGTGGTGTAGGAGAGAGGAGAGAGCGGGACAGAGTGTTTCTGGAACCTTCTGCAGATCGACCGTTATTTTAGTATTTTAGTAGCTGAGCAGAAGAGAAAGGGTTTGCAGAGGGATAGGCAAGAGCCCAGGGTGGTATGAGGAAGGCGTGGCAGCCAAGTGGGGAATGCCATAGGGGAAAAGTTAACCTAGTTCACCTCGCTGAGGGGAAAGAAACACTTGCTGCCATTGACATGGAGAGTCTGTGGTGTCTGAGTGAGTCAGCGCTGAGACGGGCAGACAGCAGGTACAGATCATTCTTTGCAGAGAGGATACTGGCAGAGACCACATGTTGATGGGACGTCTGTTGTTTTGTTGCTATTGGAAATGACTTGTGTGCATTATGGACTCAACAGAAGGAAACAGGAGAGCTGGGGATTGACAACAGGAGAATGAAGGCGTGACAGGCAGTCAGGAATGGCAGAGGGAGGGTAGATTTTTAATATATATTTATTTTACTTGAAAGTCAGAGTTACACAGAGAGAGGAAAGGAGGCAGAGAGAGAGAGAGAGAAAGAGAGAGGTCTTCCATCCACTGATTCACTCCCCAATTGACCACAATGGCCAGAGCTGTGCCGATCCGAAGCCAGGAGCCAGGAGCTTCCTCCAGGTCTCCCACGTGGGTGCAGGAGCCCAAGGACCTGGGCCATCCTCTACTGCTTTCCCAGGCCACAGCAGAGAGCTGGATCAGAAGTGGAGCAGCCAGGACTCGAACCGGTGCCCATATGGGATGCTGGCACTTCAGACCTCTTGTTGCTGTGATAGGTATAGCTTCCATGGTCTCACGTGGAATGCCACCATAGTCGTGACATTGCTGTTTCAACCAGAAGGAACAAGGAGCAGGGGAAGATGTGGCAAAGGGTGTACCCCAGCTATGTTTTATGGAGGCTTCCTAGGAGCTGTCACAAGTCATTCTTGCTTTCATCTCGCCAGTCAGAACTGAACCGTACAGCCTCACCTAGCAGTAAAGGAGTCTGACACATGTCAGCTTCATTCTAGTCAGCAACATTCCAAATGGAAAACGTGGGGGAAGGGGATCTAACTATCAAGGAAGGAGGAAAGAACAGAGATTGGGGATAACTAGCCATCTTTTCCAAACAGATAAAGAAAAAGGCAAACAAAGGGCAGAAATGCAGCCAGAGACCTGGGGCAGCCGAGGGCAAAGTCACCTCCAGCTGGAGTGGCCCGGAAAAGCTTCACGAAGGAGTTCAGCTGTGGTTCTTTGCATGAAAATGACAAAGCACCTTGGAGCTGACAGGGAGTTGTCCCTCCATAATCCACTCTCTCTTCTTCCCATAAAATAGCTTCTGCTGGAGACATAGCTGTCCAGCTAAGGGCCATGCTTCCCAAACTCTCTTGCAGCTAGGTGTGGTTATTTTTGATTTCTAGCTAATGAGCTGTGAGCAGAGTGGTGTGTACTGTGGTGGAATGAGGAGGTGAAAAGGTCAGGCCAAGATGGCCGCTGACAACAGAAACTGCCTGGCAACAGGTCGTGATTGGATGGCTTCAGAAACTACATGACAACAGAGCCTGACTGACAACAGGCTGTGATTGGATGGCTTCAGAAACTGCCTAGCAATGGAGCCTGACTGGCAACAGGCTGTGATTGGATGACTTTGGAAACTGCCTGGCAACAGGCTGTGATTGGTTAGGGCATAGACCGCCCCTTGACCAGACTGGCTGCCTTGGCTATATAAGCAGCTGTAGCAACTGAAATAAAGGAGTCTGCAGGCTGCTCACCTCAGGCCTGCTTTCATCCGACTCCTGGTGTCTGTGTGGTGACTCCATGCCTCTTGCCCCCACCACGCTCCTCCTCTCAGAATGAATCCTCTCAGAACTCCAACAGTGTACTATGTCTGAGTCTTGCCCTTTCAAATATTATTTGCGAGGCAGAAATACAGGGAGAGAAAGAGAGACAGAGAGAGCTCTCATCTGGTGGTTCACTCTCCAAAGGCTAGGATGGCCACTGAAGCTGGGAGATGGAACTCAGTCCAGATCTCCACATGTGTGGCAGGGACCCAACCACTTGAGCCATCATCCACTGCCTCCCAGGGTCTGCCTTGATGGAAACATAAATAAGGAGCAGAGCCAGGACTCAGACCAGGTCTTCCAGCATGGACCATCCCAACCAGTATCCTAATCACTTACGACAGATGACCACCGCTTGCCCTTTTAAATCTAGACATATGCTTCCGGCATGTATAGGTGGTGCCAGGAGCCAGCTTTGGTCTTGCAAAGAGAACCAAACTCAAGGAGGAGGTGGATGGATGACTGAGAAAACAGAAAAGCCTGGTTCCCTGGGTGTTCCAGTGTGCAGAGCGGCTGGCATCCCTGGATTGCTTGCCCATAGAGAGAAGCTGTGTCTGAACGAATTTGGGCATTTTTGCTACAGCATTAGCGTCAGCTTAGCCTACGCTAAAAATGAACTTACTGCTCAAGCTATTTTAAGGAACAAAAGAGGGGAGATATTATTTGGAGGATACTGGGGGACCCAACTACCAGAGTGCCCCCCTTACCTCCAGGAGACATGTTCCAAGAGCTTCCATAGATCCCTAGAACACGGATAGCACCCAACCCCATCTATACCATGTCTTTTTCCCAAACATGTACACTTAGGATAAAGTTTAATTTATAAATCAAGCACAATGAGGGATTAACAAGAAATGCTATAGGACATTATAACAACA
This sequence comes from Oryctolagus cuniculus, assembly GCF_964237555.1. Classification (NCBI taxonomy): domain Eukaryota; kingdom Metazoa; phylum Chordata; class Mammalia; order Lagomorpha; family Leporidae; genus Oryctolagus; species Oryctolagus cuniculus. The sequence continues at coordinate 80,270,885 of NC_091433.1, read as the reverse complement.
TACTGTAATAAGTTATTTCAAACTAATATTTCTGGAAGTTTCCATTTAGTATTCTTGGGTTGTAGTTGACTGTAGGTAATTGAACCATGGCAAGTGAGATTGTGGGTAAGGTGGGGAATGACCGTGGTGGAACGTGGGAACTGGAACTAGGAACTGGGGCCTGGGCAGAAGTCCATGAACACCTCCTCTGCATTGCTCTGCACATCTGCTCCAGCCTTCCACCCCCTGCACCCCCTCTGTCTGTGCATTCAGACGGCTCTTAGGGTCGCCCCAAGTTTCTAAGGCATTCACCATAGTTCTAGAAATAGATAACCACTGATTTATCATAAAAATACGTTTATATTGGTTTTATTTGAAAGTCAGGGAGAGAGGCAGATCGTCTATCAACTAATTTGATCTCTAAGTACCAGCAACAGCCAGGGCTGGGCCAGGCCAGAGCCGAGAGCCTGGAACTCAACTTGGGTTTCCCACACTTGAGCGATTAGCACCGCCTCCCAGGACATGCTTTAGCAAGAAGCTGGATTGGAAACAGAGAAGCCGGGACATGAACCAGGCACTCCAGTGTGGGATGCAGTTGTCCCCAGAAGCAGTTTGACCCACTGCCCCAAACACCTGCCCAGGGACTGCGGCTTCAACCTCACTTTCAAGTGCCTGACCGGAAGGATGTGGTTGGCCTGTCCTGGGCTAGTTGTTTCTCTCTGGACCTGCCAGCTGGCTATGAGTGAGAGGAGTCAGCCCACACGGAGTGACAGAGTTTGTGCACATGGGTGTGGACTGTAGGCTAGGAAGGTGCCCCCAGGTCTACACTTTGCAGGGTCAAGCCCAGTTCTTTAGTTTGATACATAAGGCCGTGCACACACTGCCTCCACTCTACCTCTCCAGCTCCTCTCCTGCCTTGTTTCCTGCTCTGTGATGGATGCCTTGTCCCCAGCATGGCCACAGGCCTCTGAGTACACCACCCACACTCTGCAGAGTTCTCCTCCCTCTCTCACCTGCCTTGCTTCTGCTCATGTTTCAAGAACCCACCCAGATGTCATGGTAGAACAGGGCGATTGTTTCATGGTACTGGAAACTCATCATCTCGGCTGTCATTGGCAATGTCCTGGTCTTCGCTGAGGGGCAGTCATGTGTGTATCATGAATACAAAACATGTGTGGTCAACTGCTACCGGAAATTCCATTTATCAGAAAGCTGTCTGGACTGGCATTTCTATACTGTGACTGTGCCATTGATACCAAGTGCCATCAGTTAAGAATAATGCTACATAGGCTCCCGTCCTGGCTGCCCCGCTTCCCATCCAGCTCTCTGCTGTGGCCTGGGAAAGCAGGAGAAGATGGCCCAAGTCCTTGGGCCCCTGCACCCTCATTGGAGACCCTGAAGAAGCTCCTGGCTTCAGATCGGCACAGCTCTCGCAGTTGTGACCACCTGGGGAGTGAACCAGCCGATGAAAGCCTGCCCCTCATTCCCCCTCCCTCCCTCCCCTCTGTGTAACTCTTTCAAATAAGTCTTTAAAAAAAATGCTAGGTTGTAGAGGGGGGAAGGGTAGGGGGGCATCCTTCTTGTCCAGGCTGCCAGTTGCCCCATGTTACTAGCTCAGCACACCACAGCTGAGCATAAGATGACATTTCCCAGCCTCCCTTGCAGCCAGCTGTGGCCATGTGACTAGGTCTGTGCCACAGATGTGGGTAGGAGATGGCTTGCACTGCATTTTCTCTCTTCCCCTTCCCCAGGCTAAAGCATGGAACGGTCATGACCCCACTTTGACCATGCAGCTGAGGACAACATCCTAGGAACCATGATGCAACAGGATGAGGAGGAAGCCACAGCCCAGCTGACCCCACAGGGCTGCGCAGCACCGCCAGTCTGACCACTTGCTTCTGCTCTTTCTTGAGAAATAAATTCAGTGTATCTTTAAGTCTCTGTCTCTCTCTCACAAACACACAGGGCAGGGAAGCGCTAATGCTGTGGTGTAGCAGGCTAAGTTACACCTGCAGTGTCGGCATCCCATATGGGCACCAGTTTGAGTCCTGGCTGCTCTGCTCCCGATCCAGCTCCCTGCTAATGTGCCTGGGAAGCAGTGGAAGATGATCCAAGTCCTTGGTTCCCTGCACCCACATGGAAGACCTGGAAGAAGCTCCTGGCTCCTGGCTCTGGCCTAGCCCAGCCCTGGCCACTGGGGCAGTGAATCTGCCGATGGAAATCTCTGTCTCTCTCCCTCTTTCAAATACATAAAATATTTAAAAGGTGGTCGGGGGGGGATCATAGCAGCTCAGCTCTCCCTCGGGCGCAGCAGGCAGATATGAAAGCTCTTGTCATTTTTTTATCTCCAGTCCTCCAGTGTAACACATTACAAATATGAATGTTCAATAAACTCCACTGATCGAATGGACGTTTGAATTGGTAAGATATAAGCCCATAAAAAGCGAGTTGGGGCCGGCGCCACGGCTCACTAGGCTAATCCTCTGCCTTGCAGCGCCGGCACACCGGGTTCTAGTTCCGGTCGGGGCGCCGGATTCTGTCCTGGTTGCCCCTCTTCCAGGCCAGCTCTCTGCTGTGGCCAGGGAGTGCAGTGGAGGATGGCCCCCAAGTACTTGGGCCCTGCACCCTATGGGAGACCAGGAGAAGCACCTGGCTTCAGGCTTCGGATCAGCACGATGCGCCGGCTACAGCGTGCTGGCCGCAGTGGCCATTGAAGGGTGAACCAACGGCAAAGGAAGACCTTTCTCTCTGTTTCTCTCTCTCACTGTCCACTCTGCCTGTCAAAAAAAAAAAAAAAAAAAAGTGCGAGTTGGAACAAATCCCAAGGGTGTAGGACGTCCTAATTAGGAATTTGGACTTTCCGTTGGCCACATGTAGGTTCCTCCCAAGGTTTGAAAGGAGGGAAAAAGAACCTTCTCTGCCTTGTGTTGGCTGCTGACATCTGCTGGCCTGTTCAGGTACTGCAGCCCACGCGCTTTAGTGCCTCAGAGATCAAGGAAGTTGTTAACCACTGTGACACAGCAGGTGCTGAATGAAGACAGTGAAGAGCAAGGATTTGGAACTGCTCCTAGCCGGATCACCGTGAGTTGCTGTGGGGGACAGCAAGCTTTAGGCGTGGTTCTGGGACGCGGAAGTTCAGGGTTTGGTGTGTTTCAGGTAGTTTCTGTCTTTTGATCTTGATGTGCTGTCAAATGCAAATACCTCTCCCATCCTTCCCCTCTTCCTTATCTCTGCATCAGCTTAAGATTTTCTCATCTCTGCTGCAGGCATTAGTCACCATGGTAACGGTAAGTTACTTGTGTCTACTTTGATTATTTAAAAAAAAAAAAGGGGGGTAACCACCACCCAAAAACAAGCAAACAGAACCTTCCAAACTATCCCAAAGAACTGATGGTGGCCGGCGCTGCGGCTCAATAGGCTAATCCTCCGCCTTGCGGCGCTGGCACACCGGATTCTGTCCCGGTTGCCCCTCTTCCAGGCCAGCTCTCTGCTGTGGCCAGGGAGTGCAGTGGAGGATGGCCCAAGTCCTTGGGCCCTGCACCCCATGGGAGACCAGGAAAAGCACCTGGCTCCTGGCTTCGGATCAGCGCGGTGCGCCGGCCGCAGCAGCCATTGGAGGGTGAACCAACGGCAAAGGAAGACCTTTCTCTCTGTTTCTCTCTCTCACTGTCCATTCTGCCTGTCAAAAAAAAAAAAAAAAAAAAAAAACTGATGGTGATGGCCCCCATCAGATGATGGTGTGGGGAGTGCTCTCGGGCCAGGCCCTGGGGATAGGGGCACAGAGACAAGATGTTCTCTGCCCAAAAACTGGTCGGATTACTCCTAAGGCCCTGAGCAGCCCCTAATAGGGGCGTGGACCGTCTGGCCTGGGGGCCATCAAAGGCCTGTGGAATTCCTCAATCTAGCCCTGCCAACGCAAGCTGCAGGTAGGATTCAAAATTCAATAAACTATAGCAGGCCAATTTTTAAGTTGATCAGGTTTTTTTTTTTTTTTTAAAGATTCATTTATTTATTTGAAAGGCAAAGTTGGAGAGAAATCTTTTATCCACTGATTCACTCCCTGAATGGTTGCAATGGCCAGGACTTGGCAGTCCAGGCAGTGGCCCAAACACTTGGGCATTGTAGGCAGTGGCTTAACCTGCTGTGCCACAGCACCAGCCCCATGGGAAATGAATTCTATGAAAAAACTACTCATGAGGCCAGTGCTGCGGTGCAGTGGGTTAAGCCCATTTGGGTGCTGGTTCCTGTCCCAGCTGTTCCGCTTCTGATCCAGCCCTCTGCTAATGCGCCTGGGAAATCAAAAGACGGCTCAAGTGCTTGGGCCCCTGCCACCTATGTGGGAGACCGGGGTGAAGCTATCAGCTCCTGGCTTCAGCCTGGCCCAGCACTGGCTGTTGCAACCATTTAGAAGTGAACCAGTGGATGGAAGCCAGCACATGTGCTCATGCTCTCTTCCTCCCTCTCTTTCAAATGAAGAAACCTCTTTAAAAAATACATTTCTTCAGGCTGGCATGGGAGACCCTGGTGAAGCTCCTGGCTTTGGCCTGGCTCAGCCTTGGCTGATTGTGGCCATTTGGGGAGTGAAGCAGTGGATGGAAGACCTTTCTCTGTCTCTCCCTCTGTGGCTTTTTAAATTTTTTAAAAATGAATTTCCTGTGAATTCTTTGAAGACTTCTCACATGCATGATATCAAAAAATTTTCGCAACAAAATAAGCCTATCTTTTAATTCTATTTTTCGTGTACTTTTGGAAGCACCATCCTGGGAGGGGAAGATGTGAGCAATCAAGGGGTGCTGGGGAAGGGCCCGTCCTGGAGGCTTGGCTGAGCCTCCGGGGAGAAGACTGACCCTGGACCATGTGGGTAGGTTCACCCACCTCCCATCGACTCTGCACCTGTCACTCAGCACTTGTCTGGCTCTATAAACGGCACAAGTCCTGTTCCTCGAGTTCATTTGCAAAAATACCTGGTGAACCTCCCTGGTAACTGGCCCCTGCCCCCTGCCCCTCGCTGGTCTAACTGGGCACCAGCATTCCTATAGCAGCTGCCAAGGCGTCCATAAGGCCAGTGGAGTGAATGGGTGCAATAAAGGCACTTGGCCCTGCCGGGAGCCAGAGGGTGACCTGCGCAGGCTCAGGGGCTGTGCGGAGCTGCTGCAGGGGGCTTCCTGCTGTGACTGAAGCTACAAGTAGTGGGCAGGTGGAGCCAGCAGCAGCCATAGGTCTCTGCCAACATGCTGAGCTGCGTTTTCACAGCCACACACCTGTGTGCACTACAAAGATCCCTGGCATTTTCTGGATGCTTGGTTCCAGCTGCTGGACAAGGAGGCAGAGCGGGGGCTGCTGTCACTTGTGCAGGAAGCCAGACTTCTGGATCTGGGCAGCAACAGAGGCTAGAACGAGACCCTCCAACCTGGAGTCAGGCTGCCTGGCCCAGCCCCACGCTGCTTTCCCAGTGGACAGATAGGCTCTGGAACCCCAGTGCAGCCTGGCGGGCAGCCCCTCACTGGCTCTGTGGATGCCACGACTGGGCCCATCCGTCACATCCTTCCCAGTTGCACACAGAAAGGCACAGCACGGTGCGTGGTGCAGGGGACTGCGGCAGAACCAAGCACTCACATTGAGAGCAGCACAAAGGGCGCCCCTGTCCTCTGGAGCTAGTGTGTGTTTCCACCCTGAGGCCAGATGAACATGACCTGAGGTGGGCTAGGGAGAGGTCTGATGCCAGTCCAGGGGTCCCTGAACCTCCCAAGGACTGACAGCAGTGAGGCAGCAAGGCTGTGGGTCTGCCTCTAAGTCTGGTTTTCACCTGGGTGAGTTGTGGTAGCTCCTGTCTCCCCTCACACTAACGGGCGCTCTGAAGTTTGGGCTGGTGTGAGAGAGAAAGACCCCAGTGAGCAGCTGGTGCTGTGGGGTGCGGGGGTGGAGCCCAGAACGTTCCAGGGCCTTGTTGTTGGGGAAAAGGAGTACTGCTTAAGCAGTTACAGCTGAACATAAAACAGTGAGACGAGGGGTTGCTCCAGTGTCTGCGGCACCCTGGCAATGTTCCTGTGCATCACAGAAGTTCATCCAAATGGCCCTGAAGAGGGGTGCATGACAGTGCATGGGGTGTACTGCAGACGGGTTGGCCAGCAATGAGAGAGAAGGAAAGGTCCTATGAATAGAGCTGCAATCTACTGCCCAAGCAGGAGTTGGGCAGGTTCAGGAAAGCTGGGTGACCAGTCAGCCTAGGACAGTGTGCACAGTCGGTGTATTAGACAGCTTTTTGTTACTGTAATGAAATACCTGAGGCAGCCTAACTCCATAAAGAAAAGAGGTTTGGTTTTGGCTCATGGTTCTGGGGGTTCACAGTCTAAGATCGGCAACCCCTTTGGTTTGCTCTTTGGTGAGGGTGTTCTTGCTGACAGAGTACCAAGACAACACAGCATCACATGGCAAGAGATAAGGAGTGCCTATGTGTGTTTATTCTATTTGGTCTCTTATAAGGCCATGGAGTTCCTCCCAAACCAATCCAAACCCCAGCTTTGTGCAACATCACTGGATTAAGTTTCCTCACTGTTCCATTAGCATCATACTCTGGTGTTGCAGTTGACTTCAACAATGTTGCAGTGGATTCGTTTCTGAGAGGAGGAGCGTGGTGGGGGCAAGAGGTGCGGAGTCACCACACAGACCCCAGGAGTCGGGTGAAAGCAGGCCAGAGGCAAGCATCCCGCAGACTCGTTTATTTCAGTTGGTAAAGCAGCTTAAATAGCCAAGACCAGCCAATCTGGTCAAGGGGCGGTCTATGCCCCAACCAATCACAACCTGTTGCCAGGCAGGCTCTGTTGCCAGGTGGGTTTCAAAGCCATTCCTGAGTAACTGACTCTCGCTTGCCAGTGGCCACCTTGGCATGGCCTTCTCATTCTACCATACTCTGGGACTAGACTCTTGAGTTAAGGGGGACAGATATTCAAACCATAACATCCAGGGAGAAGGAAAGGAGGTGGGATGGGGAGGGAGTGAAGAATGAGGGGAAAGAGAAGAAGGTCAAGGTCAGAGCAGCTGGCCTTGTATCCCTAGACCTCATCACACTTCCCTTGAAATGTGTCTGCCCTTCTCTGAAGAATGGTATTTGAGAGGGGCAGGTATTTGGCATAGTGAGTGAGTCACCCATAATAGAGTCCCTGGGACTACTTCCAATCCAGGAGTCCCAGTTCTTCCAGTCCAGCTTCCTACTAATGCAGACCCTGGGAGACAGCAGATGATGGCTCAAGTAGTTGAGTCCCTGCTAATCACTCACATAGTAGGACCAGACTGAGTTCCCAGTTCCCAGATTCAGCCTGGCCCAGCCCTGATTGTGGTGCTATTTGAGGAGTAAGCCAGCAAATGGAAGATCTCTCTCTCTCCTTCCAAATAAATTTTTAAAGATCAATCCTGTTTATTTGAAAGGCAGAGTGACACAGAGAAAAGGAGAGACAGAGAAGAGATATTCTACCTGCTGCTTTACTCCCCAAATAGTCACAATGGTCAGGTTGGGCCATGCTGAAACCAGGAACCTGGAACTCCATCTGGGTCTCCCACATGGGTGGCAGGGGCCCAAGCACTTGGACCATCTTCCACTGCTTTCCCAGGCCATAGCAGAGAGCTAGATTGGGAGTAGAGTAGCCAGGACTTGAACCAGCACTCTGGAGATATGGGATACTGGCAGTGCAGGCTGTGGCTTAGCCCACTGTGCCACAATATAAATGATTTTTAAAAAGATAGTATTGGAGAAATTGAACATGGATTCTGCCTTGGATAATATTGCACCCATGCCAAGTGACTTGGGCATCCGAATGGTATTGTGGTCACACAGGGAGTACCCTTTTTCTTGGGAACACATCTGAAGCATTTGAGGATGAAATGTCTTATCTACAACTTTCAGGCGATTCATAAAAAGGAAGAAAGACAAAGAATGAGGACTAACGTGGCAGAAGGCTGACAATTCAAACTCCTAGGTCGAAGGGCTCATGATTTGGTCTTCAAGTTCTTTCGGCTTGAAACATTTTAAAATAAGGTTTTAAAAATTATTTGAGAAACAAATATAGAGGGCATCCATCAGCTGGTTCACTCCCCAAATGCCGATAGTGGCCAGAGCTGGGCCAGGCCAGAGCCAGAAGCTGCAAATGCAATCCTAATCTCCCATTTGTGTGGTAGGAACCCAACCACTTGAACCATCACCACTGCCTTCCTTGGTCCGCATTAGCAAGAAGCTGGGTGGGAAGTGTGGAGGAGCCAGGACTTGAACCAGGCACTCCAACATGGGATGTGGGCATCCCAAGTGGCAGCTTAACCTGCTGCACTCCAATGCCTGTACTGATAAGGTTTTTGAAGTCCCCAGCCCCAGAGTTGGTTTACCTGCTTTTGGTCCCAGCCATGGGCTCAAAGATGAGGCCACAGCCATGGCTTAGTCCTGTGGAAAATGTGGCAGCCAGCTTCAAGGTGGTACCCAATTGTCCTCACTTCCTGGTTTTGTCTTTTTTTGTTTTTGGAGAGACAGAAAGAGAAATAGATGGGGTGTGAGGAGAGAGAAAGAAAGCACTCCCATCCATTGGTTCACTGGGGCTATGTTCACGGCTGGGAGCCAAGAACTCCATCTGAGTCTCCCATGTGGGTAGGAGGAACCCAACCACTTGAGCCATCACTGCTGTCTTCCAGGGTTTCCACCAGCATGAAGCTCAAACTAGGAGCCCAAGCTGGGTATCAAACCTAGGGACTCCAATGTGGAATGTGGGGATCTTAACTGCTAGGCCGATTGCCCACCCCCTGGTTGTGTGTGTGTGTGTGTATGTGTGTATGCGCATTTGTGTATGTGTGTGTGCAGCGCCTCTTTCCCACACATACCAGATCAGGCCAACATGTGTAACTGATGGGATACTAAAGAAATGATACAGTGCACGACTTTGGCGACCAGGCCATGAAAGACAGTTCAGTGCCTGCCTTGCTCACTCTTGGGTCACAAGCCAACCCTGCGGAGTGTCCACCTGGCAAAGAGCTGAGGCCTCCAGCCAACAGCCAGCCCCAGATGGCCAGCTGCTTGGGTGAGTCACCTTGGAAGCAGGGCCTCCTGTCCCACTCAGTCTTTCATGTGACTGTAGCCTCGTGAGAGAGGCCGAGCCAGGTCCTGCTCACTCACTCCTGAATCCCATCCCAGCAGGACTTGAGACAACAACTGCGCACTGTCGTGTTAAGCCATTACATGTGAGCTTCTGCAGCCACGGTAACAAACACAGAAAACAACTCTGGCACCTTCAGAGACCCTGAAGGTGTCCCCCTCCCCAGCCCACCCCCCAGCCAGGTGTGGTCCACTGTGCTTGGCGAACCACAGAAATGTCACCTCTGTCCTCAAACTCAACCTGGAGCCCTGCTTTTCATTCATAGCAGCCCAAGGCAAGGCTGTGGTCTGCTGCCATCCTGGCCCCAGGGCTGTCCTAAAAGTCATCAACATCCCTCTAGACTCTGCCACCCAGCCCACCCTCACCTCGCAAGTGGAATTTATCCCTTCCCTTGGGACCTTATGCTGCCCCCTCCTAGCACCTGAAAGACAAGTCTCCTTGGACAGGAGCAGTCCCCACATCACATGCATTGCAAAGCTGCCTCCAGCCTCGCCCCTGCAGGGACCCCCTCTACCCACAGCCAGTTCTGGGGGGCAGACTCAGCACCATCCTTTAAAGGGAAGTTCATAAAAATGTTCGCATTATAAAAGTGATACCAGCCAGCGCCGCGGCTCACTAGGCTAATCCTCCACCTTGCGGCGCCGGCACACCGGGTTCTAGTCCCGGTCGGGGCACTGGATTCTGTCCCAGTTGCCCCTCTTCCAGGCCAGCTCCCTGCTGTGGCCCAGGAGGGCAGTGGAGGATGGCCCAAGTACTTGGGCCCTGCACCCCATGGGAGACCAGGAGAAGCACCTGGCTCCTGCCTTCGGTTCAGCGCGGTGTACCGGCCGCAGTGGCCATTGGAGGGTGAACCAACAGCAAAGGAAGACCTTTCTCTCTGTCTCTCTCACTGTCCATTCTGCCTGTCAAAAAAAATAATTCGTTTGAGAGAGAGAGTTCTTCCAACCTGTTTCACTCCCCCAAATGCCCACAATGACCAGGGCTGCACTGGCAGATGCTGCGAATTCGGAACTCCATCCAGGTCTCCCATCTGGTGGCAAGAACCCAATTATCTGAGACATTACTGCTGCCTCCTGGGGTCTGTATTAGACAGAAGGTGGCAGAGGAGCCAAAGCTGGGTATAGAACCCAAGCACTCGGGGCCAGCACTGTGGCATAGTATGTAAAGCCACCACCTGCAATGCTGGCATCCCATATGGGCACCTGTTTAAGTTCCAGCTGCTCCACTTCCAATGCAGATCCATGCTAATGGCCTGAGAAAAACAGCAGAGATGGTCAAAGTGCGTGGGCCCCTGCCACCCACGCGAGAGACCTGGAAGAAGCTCTTGTTCCTGGCTTTGACCAGACGAAGCCCTGGCTGTTGTGGTCATCTGGGGAGTGAACCAATGAATGGAATTTCTGGCCCCACCAAGTCTTTCAAACCTTTTTCAAAAAGATGACAGCCCCTGGGTTATACCTAGTGGATGATAAATCCCTTTATCATGAGAAATAGAGAGAAAAGAAATGGCTGGCACTGTGGTATAGTATGTTAAACATCTGCCTATGGTGCCAGCATCCCATATGGGCGCCGGTTCCAGTCCCGGGCTGCTCCACTTCTAATCCAGCACTGTTGCTGATGGCCTGGGAAAGCAGTGGAAGATGACCCAAGTGCTTTGGCCCTCGTACCCACATGGGAGACCCGAGGAAGCTCCTGGCTTCAGATCAGCCCAGCTCTGGCCATTGCAGCCACTTGAGGAGTGAACCAGTGGATGGAAGACCTTTCTCTTTGTAACTCTGCCTCTCAGATAAAAACATAATTGAGGGAAGAGGTCAAGAGAGGAAAGTCTTTAACTCAGATTCTGCTGAGCTGCATTTGACTGAGCAAGGCTGTGGCAGCCCCAGGAGAGCTTGGATGAAAATGTTGTTGGGAGAAAACATGATCTCTGCCAGAGGAAACACCCTAAGACGTGGGTAATGGGAGCAAAGCTCTTAGAAACTCCGGGGCTGGGGCGCGGCTAATTTAGGCAAGAAAGGCGCGCCGTGAGGATTATGCAACCTGTAAAATCATCTTTAAGAAGAGTTCTTAAGGACGTGGGAAAATGCTTATGCTGTGACATTAAACAAAAAGCCAGGATTCAAAACTGTATTTGCAACATGAACTCAACTGTGCAATAAAGAGGAAACACTCCCAGAACACAAGATCGGTGCCAACTGTGAGATGGAGAAATGGAAGCAGAGGGCTGTCGCCTCTTATTACTCACGCGTTCATATTGTTTGAATTGTCCCCCCAATGATAATGCCACTTTTTAAAAATAGATATTTTATTTGAGGCTACTTTTAGATTTATAGGGAACTTGCAAAGATGACGGAGCGTTCCAAGATACCCCATACCCAGATTTCCCAGTCGTTAACATCTTGTTTTTGTCACAACTAATGAAGCAATATTGACTATTGTTAACTGACAGGCACACTTCTATGGGGTTTTCAAAGCCTTTACCTGAAGTCCATTTTCTGCTCCAGGATCCCATAGACGACCGTGACCTTCTCAGACTTCCCAGGTTTTCAGACTCCTGGGGAAGCCCGCTCAGGCAGTGTGTAGCCTGCCTCTCCATTTGCGTTTGTCTGAGGCTTTGCTTAAAATTAGACGAGTTATGCGAGGGAGCGGGGGTGGGGGGAATACAGAGTTAAATGCTATTCCTACTACATCGTATCAAAGGATGCATTACTTTTCGGATGAAGCATACGACCCAGAACCTGTTATGCCAGAAAACTCAGTGTGGCTTACTTTCTTAATGTTTTTCTTTACAGTTTTCTGGAAAAACAGTAAAATCTATTTTACAATTAGCAAATGAATTGCTGTTTAAAAATCCTACCCTAATGACCCAAGAAGGGCTGCGGCTGGGTGTGGCTGCAGGCGGGAAGAATGCAGGGCCTGGTGGGCCCTGGCTTGGGGACAGAGGGTGTCAGAATGACGGGGAACACGCCAGGGCTTGGCTGCGCTGGAGCAGGGCAGGACGGAAAGTATCCGCAACAAAAGGCGAGCGAGGGCCGGCTGGGAAGACAGCACTAATGAGAACACGGAGGTGCATTCCAGGCAAAAGGGTAACCCAAAAATGTAAGCAAGCCTGGAGCCGAGATTAGTTCTGGCCAAATAAGTCATGCAGGATTAGAGGGCCAGGCGGCCGGCTGGGAGCGCAGGGCACCTCCGCCTCGCTGAATTCAGCAACAGGAGGCTTTGTGTAAATACTGACTTTTTAGGGAAGGCAGACAGGAGCCTCTCTCTTTTTCCACTGGAGGGATGAAGCAGGGTTTATCAATTTTTAAACAGGCTGTTTCTAATCAGGGCTTATTTTAGATCTAATAAGTCTCTTATTTTTCTTAATTGGCTGCAGGCAGAGAATTCAGCATCAGTCTCTGGGTAAAGTATTCATAATCGCTTTGGAAGAAGTTATACCGAGACTAAGATTGTAGGTCACAAGTGAAGCCCAGGGCACTGGCCCAACAGGGTATTCCAATAGACCAAATGGAGACGGAACCCGTGTCCATCCCAACTCTTGGTCCAGTATCAGAATGACTGGCAGTTAGGTTGCCTTCCATATCATGGGACAGAAAATAACTCTCAGAGAAAGCCATCTGTTATCATTGGGAAAGTTCTACTCGTTCTTCAAGACCAAACCAAGTGTTCTGTGACTTCTAGTTCTCAGACAGCATGGTAGTTCTGCCCTCTCTCTGCTTCCTTTAAGGAATGGTGTATTTTGTTTTTGAAGATTTATTTATTTGAAAGGAATAGTGGCAGAGAGAGAGAGAGAGAGATACATCTTGCATCCACTGACTCACTCCCCAAATGCCCACAACAGCCAGTAACAGGCCATGTTGAAACCAGGAGCCAGGAACTCCATCCCGGTCTCCCACAAGGGTAACAGGAGCCCATCCTCCACTGCCATCCCAGGTGCATTAGCAGGAAACTGGATTGGAAGCAGAGCAGCTGGGACTCAAACCTGCTCTCCCATACATGACAGCAGCATCACAATTAGCAGCTTAGTCTCCTGTGCCGCAGCCAGCCCCTGCAGTATTCGAATTACCGCGTTTATCACATTGCACTGAAATGGGCAATGAATGTGTTAGTTTCCAATCCAGGTTCTTGTCTCCCACAGAGGCAGAAACACTCAAACTAGTACTGGGTACAAATAAGAACAGAATGTATTTAGCAGTGAGGGACTGAATATACATTTTTTTTTTTTGACAGGCAGAGTGGACAGTGAGAGAGAGAGACAGAGAGAAAGGTCTTCCTTTGCCGTTGGTTCACCCTCCAATGGCCACTGCGGCTGGCGCACCGCGCTGATCCGAAGGCAGGAGCCAGGTGCTTCTCCTGGTCTCCCATGGGGTGCAGGGCCCAAGCACCTGGGCCATCCTCCACTGCACTCCCGGGCCACAGCAGAGAGCTGGCCTGGAAGAGGGGCAACCGGGACAGAATCCGGTGCCCCAATCGGGACTAGAACCTGGTGTGCCGGTGCCGCAAGGTGGAGGATTAGCCTATTGAGTCGCGGTGCCGGCCTGAATATACATTCATACATGAGTGTGGACTGCCCCACACACAAAAAATACCCAACATGAGTGGGCCAAGGAGTAACCCATAAATTAGGAAAAAACAAAACAAAAAATAAAATCAGTGCCGTGGTGTGAGAGGTCCGGCTGAGATGGGTCGATGGTGGAAAAAGCGCTCTCCCTGGCCTTCTACCTCTTTTTATAAGGAAAGGGGTGGAGCCTGAGCAGGTGCCTTGGTCCCAGACGCAACAGGTGCATCCTGAGCAGGCAGGTATATCAAACTGATAGTTAAAGAGACGAGGGCTACGTTGCAGGGACACAAGAGCTTCAGCTGGCCCAAACTCTAACTAACTGCCTCGTTACACCCTATCAGCACCACAATCATTAACTTACAATTCTGCTCCACCAGTAGTCTGTGAGTCTTAGACAGCAAAGACTGTACTTTTTCTTCCTTTTGTATTTTCTGTCTCCTTCAAAATAACTCAGTTATTAGAATACAGTAGGAACTCAAATACAAAACGCTTTACCTGAACAATAGACTAGCTATGCTTCTGTACATCTGGTTTGTCTAGACTTACCGTCTCCCGGGCAGATAGTCCATTAGTGACTTAGTAACTTTATGAGGGTTAGTTGTTGAACCCTTCCTGTGAGGTTAAGTTCCACGCTGGGGTTCAACCAAAACTTTTGAGACCGAGAAACCTCCGAAATACAAGTGTTTATTGGGTCATTACAGATGCTAGCCCAAAGAAGAACCAGGCCCCAGACAACTTCTTGCAACTTCCAACAGCAAGGCTGTGCGACAGTTGGAAATGGACCAAAGCTAAGAGCATTTGCTTAATAATGAAAATGTGGAGAAGGAAAGCATTAGTTGTTTCTAATGAGCCTCCCCTGGCTATTGTTAAGAGGGGAGGACTACGCAAAGCAGGGAAAGCTCTGGGGCAGGAGAGCACAGTGCAAGGAGTACTTGTTGCCCCCGAATGGTCCGGGTTGTCAGCAGGATGCAGTGGTGGCCAAGGAGTCGTGATGCGATCTGAGTTAAAGTTTAAGCTCACATTCAAGCATCTGAGTGGTCTTCTGTTCTCCCAGGACTTTTATTTTTTTTTAAAACATTTATTTCTTTATTTGAAAGGTGGAATTATGGAGACAGGAAGATAAAGAAATGGAGAGAAAGATCTTTCATCTGTTGGTTCATCCCCCAAATGGCCACAATGGCCAGGGCTGGGGCAGGCCAAAGCCAGGAGCCTGAAGCTCTATCCGGGTCTCCCACTTGGGTGGCAGGGTCCCAAACACTTAAGCCGTCATCCACAGCTCTCCAAGGTGCATTAGTAGGGAGCTGGACAGGAAGTGAAGTAGCCAGGACTCAAACTGGCACTTACATGCGATGTTGACATTGCAGGGAGCAGCGTAACTCAATGCACCACAACGCTGGCCACCCAGGAGCTTACCGACTGGTTAAAAGCTCCCATCTTGGCCGGCGCCGCGGCTCACTAGGCTAATTCTCCACCTTGCAGTGCTGGCACACCGGGTTCTAGTCCCGGTCAGGGCACCGGATTCTGTCCCAGTTGCCCCTCTTCCAGGCCAGCTCTCTGCTGTGGCCCGGGAGTGCAGTGGAGGATCGCCCAGGTACTTGGGCCCTGCACCCCATGGGAGACCAGGATAAGTACCTGGCTCCTACCATCGGATCAGCGCAGTGCGCCGGCCGCAGCACGCCGGCCACGGCAGCCATTTGGGGGGTGAACCAACGGCAAAGGAAAACCTTTCTCTCTGTCTCTGTCTCTCTCTCTCACTGTCCACTCTGCCTTTCAAAAAAAAAAAAAAAAAAAAAAGCTCCCATCTTCCCTCCCTTCCATCCTTCTTGCCATAAAATTTAGTACATAGCAGACTTTTTCTCTTATCTTTAGGATATGTAAAAGTTATAAAACAGGGGCCGGTGCTGTGGTGCAGCGGGTTAAGCCACGGCCTGTAGCACCAGCATCCCATATGCACCATATCTAGTCCCAGCTGCTCCACTTCCAATCCAGCTCCCTGCTAATGCACCTGAGAAAGCAGTAGAGCATGGCTCAATCCTGTGGCCCCTGCACCCATGGGGGAGACTCGGAAAAAGCTCCTGCTCCTGGCTTCAGCCTGGCCTGGCCCTGGGTCGATGCGGCCATTTGGGGAGTGGACCAGTGGATGGAAGACCTCTCTCTCTCTCTCTTACTCTCTCTCTGTAACTCTGCCTTTCAAATAATATTTTTTAAAAAAGTTATAAAGCAACTATATGGCATAATCTTGCTTCTGTGTAGCCTTTAATCCTTAAAGGGATCCCAGAGAAGAAAATATCGCACATTATGAGAGTAAGTAATTATCAAAAAGCGATTCCAAGGCGAGTGCCCCATGCACAGTGAAGATGGCGCCTGGTGTGGGAGGGGAGGGGCAGCGGGGCCAGAGTGGAGAGGTGGGGTTGGGCTGAGGCCTGGAAGACGGGAAGGTGGCCAGATGGAAGGGATGAGGAGCGGCCCCCAAGTGGGCCAGGCAGTGGGGGGAGGACAGTGAGGGGACCAGGCCGGAACTCCTGATCAGCACTCGTGGTCTTTGTGCACACATAAGAGGCAGCGAGGGCCTGGGGTGACGTCATGGCCACTCCTGAATAAGAGGCCAAGTGCCAAGGGGCAGGGCCAAAACTAGACACTGACGACAGTCCAAGCTGAACCGGGGTGAAGGCTGTTAGCATCTGCGGGCAGCTTGGAGAGGCCTGGAGGCAAGAGCTGGATAGCCAAAGAGGGTGGGGCCAGCACCCTTGGAACTGGGCTAGAGCCGGCAGCTCAGACCAGGGTCCAGGAATCCGGGGACTGCCCTGGACTGAGGAGCTCCCTCTCCCAACGGAGGCCTCTCTCTCTCTCTCTCTCTCTCTCTGAAGGCCTGGCAGGCCCAAGCCTCTCCTGAGGCTAAGAAGGGGCAGTGGGATAGGAAAGGATGGTTGAGGTGGCGCCAGGAGAGGAGAAACCTTCGGCATTGGAGGCAGTCGGGCCGGCGCGCAGCCCTCGGCAAAGGCCTCCGTGGACAATGTGATGTGACCACCTGCGAGCTTTGGCAAGTTGCCGGATCTCTCTGAGCCGTAATCTCATTTGTCACACCTGAATGCTCAGCTTTCTCTTCTTTGCTTTTAATTGGCACGTAAAAATTGCATGAATTTAAGAGGGATGACTTGGTGTTTTGATACATGTGTCCGTTGCAGTGTGTGGCTAAATTGAGCTATTCAACACAAGCATCAGTGCCCGTGGAATTTTTTTGGTTTGAAGATACTTAAAATCTACTCTGTTAGACACTATCAAGTACAACTTGCCCTCCCTGTGGACAGGTTCCTCACTCACAGCTTCAACCAAATGCAAACTGAAAATATCCCGGGGGGCTGGCGCTGTGGCACAGCGGGTTAATGCCCTGGCCCGAAGCGCTGGCATCTCATATGGTTGCTGGTTCAAGACCCGGTTGTTCCACTTCCGATCCAGCTCTCTGCTATGGCCTGGGAAAGCAGTAAAAGATGGCCCAAGTCCTTGGGCCCCTGCACCTGCATGGGAGACCCGGAAGAAGCTCCTGGCTTTGGATTGGCGCAGCTCCGGCTGTTGCGGCCAATTGGGGAGCCAAGCACCGGATGGAAGACCTCTCTCTCTCTCTCTCTCTCTGCCTCTCCTCTCTCTTTGTAACTCTTTCAAATAAATAAATAAATCTTTAAAAAAAATCCCAGAAAAAATGCACGTGTACTGAACAGTACCGACTCCCCTTGTCATTCCCTAAACCCAATGAAACAGCTACTTACACAGTACTCACTCTGTCTTAGGTAAGACAAGAAATCCAGAGGTGATTTAAAACATAGGGGACAGGCCAGCGCCGCGGCTCACTAGGCTAATCCTCCGCCTTGCGGCGCCGGCACACCGGGTTCTAGTCGGCACACCGGGTTCTAGTCCCGGTGGGGGTGCCGGATTCTGTCCCGGTTGCCCCTCTTCCAGGCCAGCTCTCTGCTGTGGCCAGGGAGTGCAGTGGAGGATGGCCCAAGTGCTTGGGCCCTGCACCCCATGGGAGACCAGGAGAAGCACCTGGCTCCTGCCTTCGGATCAGTGTGGTGCACCGGCCGCAGTGCGCCAGCCGTGGCGGCCACTGGAGGGTGAACCAGCGGCAAAAGGAAGACCTTTCTCTCTGTCTCTCTCTCTCACTGTCCACTCTGCCTGTAAAAAAAAAAAAAAAAAAAAAAAAAAGACTACAAATGTCCTTGCAGACAGCTTGGTGTGGAGTCATGGGAAAGACACACACAGGAACTCACTAACCTGGGACACTGCTTAGAACGGTTTTTTGTTTTTTCTTTTTTTATTTATTTGACAGGTAGAGCTATAGACGGTGAGAGAGAGAGACAGAGAGAAAGGTCTTCCTTCTGTTGGTTCACTCCCCAAATGGCCGCTATGGTTGGCGCTGCGCTGATCCGAAGCCAGGAGCCAGGTACTTATCCTGGTCTCCCATGGGGTGCAGGGCCCAAGCACTTGGGCCGTCCTCCACTGCCTTCCCAGGCCACAGCAGAGAGCTGAACTGGAAGAGGAGCAACCGGGACTAGAATCCGGCACCCATATGGGATACCGGCACCACAGGTGGAGGATTAACCAAGTGAGCCACAGCGCCGGCCCCTTGTAACAGTTCTAAGGCCTTACCTGCCAAATGGGCGTGACACTCACCTCCCTTTCTACCTCCCAGGGTTATTCTGAGGAATGCGTGAGGCACTGTTTATGGAAGTTTTGTCGGGGTTGGGGGTGGAGGGGAGGGTGCCTGGCACAGTTGGTTAAACCACTGCTTGCAGCATCAGCATCCCATGTGAGTGCTGGTTCGAGTCCTGGCTGCTCGGTTTCTGACCCAGCTCCCTGCTGGTGCACCTGGGAATGCTGCGGAAGATGGCTCACGTGGGAGACCTGGGTGGAGTTCCAGGCTCCTGGCTTTGCCTGACCCAGCCCCATCCATTGCAGCTGTTTGGGGGAGTGGATCAGAGGATGGAAGCTCTCTTTCTGTCCCTCTCTCTCTGTCACTCAGCCTTTCAAACAAATAAATCTTCAAAAAAAAAAAAAAAAAAAAAAAAGGAAAAGAAAGTTTTTCTTTCTTTCTTTCTTTTTTTAAGGAACTTTAAGTGCAAACAGGTCTTTACTTGGAGGCAGGGATTGTAATTCCAGGAGCTCAGGTGCAGACAGCTCGGAGTTGGCGTTCTGAGGAAGGCAGGAAACGTGAACAGCGTGACTGACAGATGACAAAGAACAGAACGCACCATCAGCGGAATCGAGAGAGTAAGACCCTGAGAGGCGCCTGATGGGCACGTGGAGCCGCTGGGCTCAGTGGAAGTGGCCCCTCCTCCCAGGTGCCTGCCGCGAGGGGTGACGGCGAGCAGTCCACACTCCCAGGCAGCAGCTGGAATTGTGCCCGAGTCCTGCCACGCTGCGTGGCCTCCTCACTCCATTTTGAAAAGCTCCGCCAACGTTGCCTTCACCCAGCTTTCTTCTTACGGTCCCGGAGACTACAAAGTGCCATGTAAACCCCAGCTGGTTCCGCGAGGTGGGAAGGTAGCCATCAGCCTGTGAGCGTGAGCCAGGCCGAAGAACCAGGAGGCTGTGCGGCTGGGTGAGGGAAGTCCCGTAGCAACAAGCCCGGGAAGCAGCCCGCGGCTGACACGTCAAAACTCCCACCCATGTCTGCAGCCCCGTGGGTAGGTCCCAGCCCTCCCCTGCTGCCAGCTCAGGGAGGTCTGCCCAGCCCTGTGCAGGGGAGGGGGGTGCCATCCAATAACACGGGGCTGATAAAGTGCTGGGAGGAATGGCATGGAGTCCAGGCCCAGGAAGCCCTCTGTCCAGCACGAAGCGGGGAGGAGAGGACAAGCAGTGGCCGTACCTATTAAAAACTGCGGTCTGAATGCCGGCCGGCTGTCCGCCCTGGGCTGAGCTGCCTGCCCGCTCTGGTGTGTGCTCTTCGTTAAGCCTCACTGCACATCTCTGCTCGCGTCTGAGACTCTTCTCACAGGAAGCCAAGGATCGCTGATGCAGCCATCTCCAAGAATAACGTTATTATAAAGATATCCATGACTTAACTGTCCGTGCCATCTGTGTTCCATGGAGCGGCACCTCCCTGAACGCAGGCTTCTGGGAGGGAAAAAGGACCAACGCGGACAGCCAATAATCCAGCCTACTGATGCAGCACCTCCTGCCTCTCTGCTCATCCTTGTCTCCACCAACGGCTCACAGCCAGACCACCTGATGCCTTCCAAGGTGCCGCACTGACCCCGAGGGTCTCCCTGTGGTCCAAGGAGGTGGAAGTGCTGGGGCCACAAGGAGAAAGCCAAGCCCGCTTCCCTCGCAGGGGCCTTGGTAGGGCTTTTCTGGACCGCTGTTCCTGGGCATGGGCATTCTGGACAGACGGTCAAAGAGCCACCTTGTATGGCTTGCCGGTTGCCTTTATCTCTGGGGCTGGCTCCTCTTCTCCACGCAGGAACCCGAGTTGGGTGTGGGAGCTGACCTCTGCTGGTGACCAGACCTGTTCCCTCGCTGCCCCCTCGTCCTGATCTGCTGAGGAAGCGTGCTGCCTGTGCTTCAGCCTCAGGCTTTAACGGGCTGCTTTAATAATCTGCTTTTTGTCTATCCTTGTATTCAGAGGCAATCTCTCCCATTACACCTGCAAAACCCCAAACCCTCCAATAATATACGGAGTGCTGCTCTGATTGAGAGTCTCTGGTCTCTTATTTTTTAATACATTTTTATTTATTTTTTGACAGGCAGAGGGGACAGTGAGAGAGAGAGACAGAGAGAAAGGTCTTCCTTTACCGTTGGTTCACCCTCCAATGGCTGCTGTGGCTGGCGCACTGTGGCCGGCGCACCGCGCTGATCTGAAGGCAGGAGCCAGGTGCTTCTCCTGGTCTCCCATGGGGTGCAGGGCCCAAGCACTTGGGCCATCCTCCACTGCACTCCCTGGCACTCCCTGGCCACAGCAGAGAGCTGGCCTGGAAGAGGGGCAACCGGGACAGAATCCGGCGCCCCGACCGGGACTAGAACCCGGTGTGCCGGCGCCGCAGGCGGAGGATTAGCCTAGTGAGCTGTGGCGCCGGCCTCTGGTCTCTTCTTAGATGTATGGGGCAGCCAGCAAACAGCAACAATAATAATACAAATAGCCAGTGCTATTAGCTAGGCTAATCCTCAGGATTAGCCTCAGGACACTCATTTGGCTTCCACAGCCAAGGCTTTTCCAAGAACCACCTTCTGAGAGCATGCCCCCAGGGACCCAAGGACCTCCCACCCTTAATCAACCTGCCATTCACATGAAAGCATTAACCATTACACTCCAACAATCAAGACTTGAACACATGGGCCTCAGGGGGACACCCCATTTTCCAACCCATAACATGTTCAGAGTCAACAAAGCACTCCACAAAGACCTCTAAGTGGCATGGGTTTGGGAGGTCAGGAGAGAAGGCTGAAGAGGCCGGTAAGGGCGAAGATGAAGAAGTCAGGTGCATCCATCATAGAACAGGCCGCTGGCTAGCAGGCCATGCCATGATTCAAGTAGCCCATTGCAGACAGGGCGCGGGATGAGGGGCGCTGGTGGGATGGGGTAGTGCATGAGTCATTAGGGAAGCAACCCAGGAAAGAGGACTTCAGGGCTCAGGGAGAGAAAGTGATGAGGCCATAGTGCTATGCACACCATCCTGCTATCCACAAGCCCTCTGTGCCACTCCCACCTCTGATTCAAAACACCCTCTCCTCTTCTCCCCTGGCTAGCCTGGGCAGCTGCCCAACTATCCAGATAATTCTGCCTCCTTAGGGCCCTGGGGGGAGAGGGAGTGGGGCGAGGAGCCCACGGCAGGGCAGAAGCTGTCCCCGCCTCCCCATTCCAAGCGGCCTTATCTGATCATGGTGCCGTTTGATCTGCTCTTTGCAGTTTATTTTGTCTACCTGCATCTCTATTGGCCTCACGGAATTGTACACTGAGACACGGATGAGGGAGCTGAGTTTCACTGCTAGGCGCTCGGAGTTCTCACTCTGGAAGTTTGCCCCTGCTTCCACCACTGCCTGCCCCTGTCATGTTCCAGGTCCTCTGAACAGACGCTGGGGTGACTCCAGGGGAGTCACTTCTGTTACCTCCAGAGAAGCTTCCCCTGTGACAGGTCCCTCACCAGAGCCGACTCCTGGCCTCCAGAGGTCATCCCCCTAAATGCCCATTAGATCGGATTCCCGTTTGGTCTGCGTTTGTCATGCAAAGAGACCATCATTACAGTGCAAGAACACATCTTAGCAAGGGCGTGATGGGTACCCTGTGGGAAAGACAGTCACCCACTCATGTCCCAGGGAGAGGTCATGGTCATGGAGGCACAAGGGAGACTGCCTGCCCTACGGTAGCAGGAGACTTTTGTCTGAACTGAGGTTTTAAATGGCAAGTGACTGTGGGTGTGTGGCAGGCAGAGGTGGGGGCATTTCAGGCTGAGAAGCAGCAGAACGCTGGCCTGGGGACGTGGGAGGGAGGGGATGCTGGGAGGGGGAGAAGGGGTCTGGCAGGAGGACTGGGTGCTGGGGAGGAGTGAGGGCAGAGGCACCTGGGAAAGTAGCTGGGGCTGATGGCAACGGCCCCCCGGGACTGTGCACCTCGCACTAGAATTTGGGCTTCACCAACACACAACTGGAAGTCACCATGTGTTTAGGCCTTGTGTCAGTCAGGTTTTTCCTACTGTAATAGGATCCCTGGAACAGACTTAAGAAGAAAAGAGGTTTACTTCATTCATAGTTTTGGGAGTTCAAGGTCCAAAAGGCACAGCCCAGGCTCTGGGGCAGGGCCTTGTCATGGCTGTAGCGCTTCATGGTACAGTCAGCAATGGCGGAGTGGGAACAAGCAAGAGCTTGCATTTCCAACCAGGAGCACAGAGAGCTGGTGCGGCCAGGCTTGCTCCTTATAACACTCTCTGGAGGGAACTCAAGGGGTCGCACCAGAGCTACCCTTCAAGGGGCTCCCACTATGACACCCCCCCTACCCCCTAAGGTTTCACCCCCTCCCAATAGTACAATCCAGCTGCCAATCACGGTGCACCCTTGGGGAACAGCCAACCACTCGGAAACCATAGCAGGCACGATGCACTTTGCGTTTAGGAAGACAACTTGACAGACTGCAGAGAGGGGAGTGATGGAACTCACCCTGCTAGGGGTTAGAGGATGAAGCTGGCCTAAGGCCGTGGGATGGAGAGAAGGGGCAGCTTCAGGAGTGTAGCAGGTTGTGAAGGCCCAAGAGGTAGTAAAGCATCACCATGCCTGAGGGTTGGAGCCCACTGTGCACTGTGCTGGGATGCTGAAGAAGCAACACTGCATCGGCCGCCATCTGAGGGGAACCAAAGAATGGCGTCGGCTAAGGAGGCAAAGGAAGAACTGAGGCAGGCGTAGGAAGAGAGGCCTGGCCTTCTTGGCCCAGGGGACACTGCTGGCTTTTCCTAGGGTCTGCGGGCATGCCATGGATGCCACCAGTGTCTGCTGTGGGAAGTGGGGCTCTCGCTCCAGACCCCCACACTTGGAAGACTTGAGAAAGTTGAACCAGAAGCCAGGAGGACATCAAGGCAGACCGTGGGAGAGGCGGGCTCAGAGGTCAGGAGACAGCTGGGTTGGAAATCCAGGGTGCAAATCGCCAGTGTCCTGAAGGCATGTAAAACTGAGGGCATGGGTGCGATCACCCCAGGAGGACCCAGGACAGAAACCCAGGGAAGGAGCCAGTGAGGAGTGGGAGCAGTAGAAGCTGACATGAGAACAGAGAGGGCAGGGCCTGGGAAATTGCCCAGGGGGTCATCAGACTGGTTAGGAGCACAGAGAGCGCCTAGGGGAGTCCCCAGAGGGACAGTGGGTCCAGTGGGAGCAGAGGACCCCGGGAGGGAGGGGGCGATGTGCTGGCAGCAGCTGTGCTGGACACAGCGTGCGCGAATCACTCGCGTAGGTCCCCTTCCGTCTCCCTGGACCAACTTCTTTCAGTCCAGGCCCAGCTGAGTTTGCTGTTGGCCCATAATGCACAGCTCAAAGGGAGAGGCCACCGCCTTGACCTTTCGGGGTCCTGGCCTCTGCAAGAGGGTGAAACCTCCCTTCACTGGGCTCTGAGAGCCCCTGGAGCCCCAGCCAGTGCCACGTTCTTGCTTTGTACTGAGAAAAAAACATCAGTGAAGATACCATGTGGAGATTTTTCTGAGCTTGGCTTTGATCTTGCGGCAGGAACATTCCAGGAGAAAAAAAAATAAGAAAAAAAGCTTCTTAAGGCTCTGCTGCTTCCTGGTGTGGAGTGGGTGTTGGGCTGACAAATGAAGTCAGGGAGGGAGGGAGGAAGCCCATGGTGTGTGTGGGACCGCTTACTCCCAGCTGCCTGCGTGGTTAAACGCCTTTAAACACTACCGTGTATCCGCTGGAAATTTCACTTAACCGAAGAAATGGCAACCGTGCGTGCCATAGAGTTTGTGCACCTCTCTGTTCACATCATGCACAGAATCACGTCTATTACAACTCTCTTGTGTGCAAGCAGACTTCAAATGTTTGAAAAGACTTATTTATTTGAAAGGCAGAGTGACAGAGATGAAAAGACAAAGAGGGAAAGATATCTTCCATCTGCTCATTCGCTCCTCAGATGGCCACAATGACCAGGGCTAGGCCAGGCTGCAGCCAGCAGCCTGGAACTCCATCCAGGTCTCCCACATGGGTGGCAGGGCCCCAGGAACGTAGGTCATCATTCACTGCTTTCTGAGGTGCATTAGCAGGGAGCTGGAGCAGAAGTGGAGCAGGGGCCAGTGTGTGGCATAGCGGGTAAAGCTGCCACCTGCAGTGCTGGCATCCCAAATGGGTGCCGGTAGGAGTCCCACCTTCCCACTTCCGATCCAGCTCTCTGCTGTGCCCTGGGAAAGCCGTAGAAGATGGCCCAAGTCCTTGGGCCCCTGTACTCACGTGGGAGACCTGGAAGAAGCTCCTGGCTCCTGGCTTCAGATCGGCACAGCTCCAACCATTGCGACCAATTGGCGAGTGGACCAGCGGATGGAAGACATCTCTCTCTCTCTGCCTTTCCTTCTCTCTCTGTGTAACTCTGACTTTCAAATAAATAGATAAATCTTAACATAAATAAATATTTAAAAATAGCATTTTTATCTGATTAATGATAGAAATTGATCTCTTCTTAGCAGTTCATAAAATTGAATATACTCCACCTGCTATTCTCCTCTCACCCTAAATCTTTTATCCTCGTGAAGGCAGGATTGCTAAATATAACATTTGATGGCATTTTCTGATAGGTCACAGAGAATTGAACAACCACAGAAACCGAAGGGAAGGGCAGAGTTGAAGGATGAAATCACTTACACGCGGAAAATCTGTGAGGTCCTATTTAGACAAACTTAACAACTCATTCTCCATTTTACAAAATTCTTAATATTTGCTAAAATCACTAAGGTGAGTTTTGTTCTGAATGCTTTTCAGTTCCGGGGCATTTTTATCAGTGCCACCCAGCACTGAGCCAGCACACTCGAGGGGAGGTTGCCTTCTGTTGTTGTCTCGGGCGAACCAAAGAAGAGAATTGCCTAAGGACTTGGCAGAAAGTGAACAGGAAGTGCTCCGGGGGGACTGGGAGAGACGCGTGGCCCTTGTGCAAGCTGGAATCAGGCCTGCAGGGCTGCCATGGATGCCACCACTGTGTGCTGTGGAAAGCGGGGAATCTCACTCCTGACGCCCACATTGTGGCATTCCTGGGAGATCCTGGGACCCCACTGGTGCCTTTGGTTTATGAAGGCAGTGATTCAGGATCCAGATGAGGAATACAAGGGAAATCCTGTTGGGTTAGAGTCTACGGCCCCTTGGCCTGCACCTTGTTTTATGAGTGCTCTTTCTTCTTGTACGTCACAGCTCCCAGAATCTCAGAGATGTTCTTCAGGCCAGTGTACTAGGACCTTATTGCCTCTGCATTTTCCAGGCAGTAATGAATGAGAGAGCTACACTTAGGGCAAAAGGCTGCTGCAAGTGTGTTCTTCCTTCATTTCCTGCATCACAGGGCTTGAGGGACCCTGGTTGGCAGAGCGGGCTTCCTACAGCCCAATAGAGCGTGGCGCTGGACTGACCTGGGGGACTCCTCCCAACAGTGCCTTGTTTCACAGCTATTTCAAAGCCTGCAGAAGGAAGCTTGCTTCAACCTTATTTGGGGAAACAGCATGTGTATTTGGGAAGAGAAATATATACTGATTAAGAATTATAATAACGTTGATAGAGATAGGAGACAGTTGAGGTCTGAGGTAGGTAGCCAGGAATGAGGGGCTCCAGCGACTCGATGCTGAAAATACACCTGGAAAAAATGTCCCCGCTATCAAAAACAAGATAGAGAAACTGAAAACAAAACAAGATGCAGTTACAGATGGACCCGCTCAGCTGGACACTGACCTCCCCAGAAAGGAGGAGGTCATGGGTGACTCACTGACATGTCTGCAAAACCTTGTCCACACCTCCCCTAGCTCGAAGGCGATAAACCTGGAGCAACTTCCTGTAACGAATTCCTGCTCAGGACCCCTCCCGCTGTGGGAGCTCTCCTTTGCTTCAATAAAAGTTTACTTTCTCTTTTCGCTTAATACGCCTTCTTTCCTGCTCACTCTTCCTAGTTCTTCTTGGTCACGGCACGTGAACTCCAACGGCTAGAACTACAGGCTCCCGCAAGTGCATTTCTGCCATTCACTAGCGAATAATACAGTCCTGGATTTTTTTTTTTTTTTTTTTTGGACAGGCAGAGTGGACAGTGAGAGAGAGAGAGACAGAAAGGTCTTCCTTTTTCCATTGGTTCACCCTCCAATGGCCACTGTGGCCAGCTTGCTGCTCCAATCTGAAGCCAGGAGCCAGGTGCTTCCTCCGGGTCTCCCATTAAGGGGCAGGGCCCAAGCACTTGGGCCATCCTCCACTGGGCACAGCAGAGAGCTGGCCTGGAAGAGGGGCAACTGGGACAGAATCAGGAGCCCTGACTGGGACTAGAACCCGGTGTGCCAGCGCCGTAAGGCGGAGGATTAGCCTAGTGACCCGTGGCGCTGGCCAGTCCTGGATTTTTGCTTAATGGCCTTATACACCTGTTCTCAAAGCCAAACCAGTCTCATGATCAATTGCAGGAGTAAGTCTTCAGGACTGGCACATCTGACATTTCCCTGCTTCCTATGTTCATTTCAACTTTATTAATCTTTTTTTAAAAAAAATTTGATCGATTGGTTGACTGAGATGGTGGAGGAGGAACATCTCCCATCTGCTGGTTTCACTCCTCAAATGCCTGTAACACCCAGGGCTGAGTCAGGCCAAATCCAGAGCCAGGAACTCAGTCAAGGTCTCCCACCCGGGTAGTGGGAACCTCAACTGCTTGAACCCATCATCTGCTGCCTCCCAGGGTCTGCATTAGCAGGAAGGAATGTAGGGCAGAACTGGAACTCAGTCCCAGGCAACTCTGATATGGGTTGTGAGGAGTCTAGGCAACCGCTGAGCCACTGTGCCAAAACACCTACCCCTCTACTTCATGAATCATTTTTAAGAAGGTTTATTTATTTATTTATTTGAAAAGCAGAGAGAGAGAGAGAAAGAGAGAGAGATCTTTCATCTAAAGGTCTACTCCCTTAATTACTGCAATGGCAAGAGCTGGGCCAGGCTGAAGACGAGAGCTTGGAACTCCATCCTAGTCTCCCACGTGGGTGGCAAGGGATCCAAGTGCTTGGGCCATCTTCAGCTGTTTTTTCAGGTGCATTAGTAGGGAGCTGGATCAGAAGCGGACCAGCTAGGATTCGAATGGGCTCTCATATGGGATGCTAGTGTCACATGTGGCAGGTTGACCCACTGTGCCACAAAGCAAGTCCGTACTTTATTTTTTTTAAAGATTTATTTATTTACTTAAGAGTCAGAGCTACACACAGAGAGGAAAAGTAGAGAGAGAGAGAGAGAGAGAATCTTCCATCCACTGGTGCACTCCCCAGTTGGCTGCAACAGCCAGAGCTGTGCTGATCCAAAGCCAGGAGCCAGGAGCTTCTTCCGGGTCTCCCACGTGGGTACAGGGGCCCAAGGACTTGGGCCATTTTCCACTGCTTTCCCCAAGCCATAGCAGAGAGCTGGATTGGAAGTAGAGCAGCTGGGTCTCGAACTGGTGCCCATACGGGAAGGTGGCACTGTAGGCGGCAGCTTTATCTGCTATGCCATGGCCCCAGCCCCAAGCCCATAAGAGACAGTATACAGATAAATGAAATAAATTTTTAGAATGAAGTGATCAATTGTGAAAGGTTTCTTTTAAATTCTAAAGAAAGTAGTTTCTTTGTACTTTTTACTGGGAAGGAAGATAACAACTATTCTTTGCTGAATTTTCCTGCTGATGTTTACTTTGGAAAACTATGGTATTTTATGCAAACCAAACTGAAAAGTCTTGATTTGGGCCCTGCAGGCAACAAAGATCTTTCCTCTCTTTACCTAGCTTTAGGGAGGGAAGATTTGCCTTTTATTTGTACACCCATGGATCTGTCAAAGGACAACATTACAATTCCATTGAAACATCTCACTTGGCTTCATTTCCTGACTCTAGATTGTAACACTTCATTCCACAAAACAGAGTAAGTCTCTGATGGTCTGAACAAAGGAGTGTGGCTCTACAGACAGAGAAGGGTTTGAAGAAAACAGAAACCAAGAACAAAAGGCAAATCTACCAACGTACCTTTCCTTGTAAGGCTGGCACAGGGAGACTGAGCAACAGAAAAATAACTGATTGGTTAGCATCGGGGATGAAGGCAGAGGGAACTTCCTCTTCAAGAACTTTTCATTATCATGCACTTCCGGTGACCTTCACTGAAACTGATCCGTTCAGGAACTTGGCTGTCCTCTTTCTCCTGATTTCTTGGAAAGTCAAATAACGACTTGATTTGTGCTGTGGAATTTTAGCCTGGGTGACTCCGCTTTGATTTTAAGTCTGGTCTGTCGGAGCCCAGTGCAGGACACTAGTCCAAAACAATGGCTTCTTAGAATTTTTATTTCACAGATCCTCAGGGGACGGGTGGGGCATATCTTCTAAAATGAAGTCTCACTCCCTCTCCTTTTCAATATATAAAAAATGTAGCCGCAGACACATAATCTTTACGGTTGTGGTCATGAACATGTAACACACGTCTGTGCACATATAGTATCCATGTGATCATTTCTTCGAGCTGCTTCTGTTGTCCCTGAGTGGCTCTCCATAATGATGCCAAATAATCATGCACCATGACTTGACTGAGATACAAATTGTTCAAAGAGAATTTCGGTCTCTAGAGAGGATGGCTGCTCACTGCCCAGGACTCCCACCCTCGGCAAGCTGATTTGGAAGGGCTGTCAGAAATCTGGCTGTGAGGCAGACGGCCAACACCTTCCCTGAAGCACAGGCAGAGCCACCAGCAGCTGGCAGCTGGCTGGTGTTAAGTCGGGATGGGCACTCCCTCTGGGCTGGGCTCCCACATGCTATCCAGTTCCACCACTTTTGGAAAAGGCTTCGGGAAGGCAAGGAGGGGACGTGCTGCTGGGTTGTTCCCCTCAAATCAGCATCCTCTCCGGAATTTCTGGGGGCCTCCAGCAAGGTTCGGAAGGAACCACACTGCACAGCAAGGGAGCCTCAGAATGGAAGCCTTGTTATCAAGAGCCCTTATCTGATAAGGCTCTGGGGTAAGACAAGGAAGGCTGGACTTGCTGGTTTTGCATTTCCATGCCAGCTTTGCTGACCCGGTGGGGGTGAGACTGGGTGAGGGACAAAGAAAGGAGAGGAAATGATTTTTTTAAAGATCTATTTGAAGGGCTGGTGTTGTAGGGTAGTGGGTTAAGCTGCTGTCTGCAGCACCAGCTGGGTGCTTCGCTTCCAGTCCAGTTCCCTGCTAATGCTCCCGGGAAAGCAGTGGGAGATGGCTCAAGTGCTTGGGTTCCTGCCACCGATGTGGGGAGACCTGGGAGAAGTGCCTGGTATGTCTCTCACTGTAACTCTGCCTTTCAAATAAATAAATACCCAACAACAGCAACGAGAGAGAGAGAGAGAAAGAAAGGAAGGAAGGGAAAAAGAGAGGAAGGAAGGAAGGAAGGAAGGAAGGAAGGAAGGAAGGAAGGAAGGGAAAGATAGAGAGAGAGAGAAAGGAAGGAAGGAAGGAAGGAAGGAAGGAAGGAAGGGAGGGAGGGAGGGAGGGAAAAAGAGAGAAAGGAAGGAAGGAAGGAAGAGAAAAAGAGAGAAAGGAAGGAAGAAAGGAAGAGAGAGAGAAAGAAAGAAAGGAAGGAAGGAAGAGAAAGAAAGAGAGAGAGAGAAAGAAAGAGAGAGAGAGAGAGAAAGAAAGAAAGAAAGAAAGAAAGAAAGAAAGAAAGAAAGAAAGAAAGAAAGAAAGAAAGAAAGAAAGAAAAGAGAGAGAGGAAAGAAAGAGAGAAATAGAGAAAGCAAGCAAGCGAGCAACGGAAGATGGCCCAAATGCTCCCGCCCCTGCCAGCCACTTGGGAGACCAGGATAAAATTCCATGCTCTTGGCTTCGGCCTGGTCCAGCCCTGCTTGTTGCAACTATTTGGGAATGAACCAGCAAACTGAAGATCAATCGATCTCTTTCTCTTGGCCTCTCCCTATCTCTCGGTCATTCAGCCTTTCAAATAAATAAATAAATATTTTTAAGAAAGAATAAGATACATTGTTTAAATAAAGTCTTTCTTAACTGCCAGCTCCCTAAGAAAGGAGAATATTTCAGATTCCAGAGACTCTGGTATAAATTAAAATTACCGGAAACTCAGGCAAACTTGGACAAGCAAATTCCGTTTCAAATGAGTGGGGAAGGCGAGGCAGATGGCGTCCCTCAGCCCCCGGCCCTCTGTGCCGAGAGCCGCCCCGTTCGTTCCCAGGACGGCAGGCATGCTTGCGGTCCAGGATCTCGCTCCCTGGCTGGAGTCGAGGGGACTCAGGATTGAACGTCCTGAGAGTTTGGAACTGGGACTGGGAGATGCTGTGTAGTCATTCCTGCGGGTCAGTGAGCAGCGGACACGTGATCCAGGGAGTGGAGAGTGCTCGTGTTGAGGATTGTGCCTGCCTGCGCCGCGGCCTGCTCTGTGCTTTTTTTGCGGAGAGCCCAGTGGAGCAGACAAATTCGAGAGAGCGGAGCGGCTGCTGGCTCCGGGTCCAGTCCTCCGTGGGGCCCTGCTGTACGCAGTGCCCTGCCATTCCATTAACTACCTCAGGGGCCTCCCAGGAAAGGCTTTTTTGCCTAAACCTCTTTGAAGCAGTGTTTTTACTTGTTGACCCAAAAAGCCTTGTCTAGGAAAAACGGTAACCAAGGCGAAATGCATAACTTAACCAGTAATTAACACGGAGAAAGAAATGCAAGTGGAAGCAAACATTAAAGATGCATTAGTTGTTTCTCCCTGTTGACAATTTTGGGGCTGTCACTTTCAGCTTTTTGTGGTGGAAGTGGTTAGAATTCTTTGACGGGAAGTTGTGGACCCTCTTTTCCAGTAAAAAATAGGTTGTGTATAAGCCACAGACTACAGGATAAGTCCTTAAATATTAGTATTTTGATTTGAGCCTTAATATATATACATATCTGCCTATTATTTTATTAGGGTCCCTATGTAGATTATAAACTTCTTTCTAAGGGATAAGATTATTGTTACTCTGTAAATACACTCTAATTCCTTTACTTAATGGCTCCATTAGAATTATTCAAGAAAGCTATTACCATCTGTTAACTTATAGGATGCATTTTTTTATATTTCTGGCATTATGATATAGAATTTGTTGGCAATATGATATAGAATTAGTTGACATTTTATTACTATATTGTTTATAATTCTTTCATCACAATGAAGAAATTGAACTTTGTAGATACGATTAGAATACTTTTTGAGGGTTTGGTGTGTGACATAGCAGGTTAAGCCACTGCCTACAATGCCTGCATCCCTTATGGACACTGGTTCGAGTCCCTGAAGCTCCACTTCCGATCCAGCTCTCTGTTAATGGCCTGGGAAAAGCAGTGGAAGATGGCCCAAGTGCTTGGGCCCCTGCACCCACATGGGAGATCCTGATGAAGCTCCTGGCCCCTGGCTTCAGCCCTGGCCACTGTGGCCATCTGAGGAGTGATCAATCTCTCTCTCTCTTTCTCTGCCTCTCCTTTTCTCTCTGTAACTCAGATAAGTAAATAAATCTTTAAAAAAATATTTTTGAATGCAAATCATGGTCTGTGCCCCAAATTTTATAAATGTCCTGTTAAGATGGACTAAGGGGGGGCCGGTGCTGTGGCGTGACGGCCTGAAGCGCCGGCATCCTATATGGGCGCTGGTTCAAGACCCGGCTGCTCCACTTCCCATCCAGCTCTCTGCTATGGCCTGGGAAAGCAGTAGAAGAGGGCCCAAGTCCTTGGGCCCCTGCACCCGCGTGGGACACCTGGAAGAAGCTCCTGGCTCCTGGCTTCGGATCGGTGCAGCTCTGGCTGTTGTGGCCAATTGGGGAGTGAACCAGCGGGCGGAATATCTCTCTCTGCCTCTCCTTCTCTCTGTGTAATTCTGACTTCCAAATAAATAAATAAATAAATAAATCTAATAAAAAAGATTAATTAAAAAAAAAGATGGACTAAGGGTATTTCACATTGAAATTGGATAACTTCTTCTGCAGGCTACATTTTCTTTACCTCTATTGAACTTGTAATTTATCAAAGAAGGGCCCAGATAGGTATAAAGTCAGACTATTTGAATGAAGGCTCTACTACTTACTAGGTAACCCTGGACAAGCTATTCAATCCTCTGATGAAACTTCTTTACTGACAAATGAGATTAAAAGTGGTATCTACTCATAAGGTTTGTTTTGTTTTTTTTTTTTTTGACAGGCAGAGTGGACAGTGAGAGAGACAGAAAGGTCTTCCTTTGCTGTTGGTTCACCCTCCAATGGCCGCCGTGGCTGGTGTGCTGCGGCCGGCACACCGCACTGATCCGATGGCAGGAGCCAGGTGCTTCTCCTCGTCTCGCATGGGGTGCAGGGCCCAAGTACTCGGGCCATCCTCCACTACACTCCCTGGCCACAGCAGAGAGCTGGCCTGGAAGAGGGGCAACCGGGACAGAATCCGGCGCCCCGACCAGGACTAGAACCCGGTGTGCCGGCACCGCAAGGCGGAGGATTAGCCTAGTGAGCCGCGGCACCGGCTGCTGCTCTACTTCTGATCCAACTGCCTGCTAATGTGCCTGGGAAAGCAGCAGATTAACCAAGGACTTGGACTCCTGTCACCCACATCAGAAATCCTGATGAAGCTCCTTGCTCCTGGCTTTTGCCTGGCCCAGCCCTGGCCAGTGTGGCCATTTGGGGAGTGAATCAGCAGATGGAAGATTTGTCTCTCTCCCTATCTCTATAACTCTGCCTTTTAAATAAATAAATAAATCTTAAATTAAAAAAAAAATACATGGGAGATGCTGTTAGAAGAATAAAAAGATCCTACAAGCTTAGGGAAAGACTGTTCTGTAGCCAGATAATAAGGAGCCATCAGAACTGTTTATTTTTAAAATACTTAAACGCATTTGTCATTTATTTAAAAGGCAGATAGACAGAGAAATGGACAGACACAAACAGATCTTCCATCTGGTGGCTGGCTCCTTAGATGCCTACCACAGGTAGGCTGGCCAGGCCACAGCCAGGAGTCAGGAACTCAATCTGGGTCTCCGACATGGGTAGCATGAGCTGAA
Source organism: Oryctolagus cuniculus (assembly GCF_964237555.1). NCBI lineage: Eukaryota > Metazoa > Chordata > Mammalia > Lagomorpha > Leporidae > Oryctolagus > Oryctolagus cuniculus. The sequence continues at coordinate 80,237,549 of NC_091433.1, read as the reverse complement.
GTAGTCGAGCCACCACAGCGCCTCCCAAGGTGTGCATTAACAGTAAACTGAAATCAGAAGCAGAGCTGGGAATCAGGCCCAGGCACTCGAGATATGGGACGTGGGTATCTCAAACATCTTAACTCCAAGTGCCCGCCCCTGACCCTGAACTGTGTTTAAATCTGTTTAATCAATCACTGACAATTAGCTGCCACAAACATGCTTTTGCAGGCCATGGTCTTTTCTTATGAAAACCAGCCACAAAGAATAGGCTTGATTCAATAAAAATGCTTCCAAGTGCCAACAAATGACTAAGTCTCACCCAAGCAATCACATGTCTACAGATGATGTCAACCCGCTCACATCTTTGAAAATCCACCAAGCCCTGAATTCCACACTTCTCAACAATCCTACATGAGGTCAGAAGTCTGCTGTGCACAAGGAGACTAAACCTGACCAGCCTAATTCTCCTTTGCTACAACAAGCAATGAATTCAGTTTTTAACTTACTTCAGATATTGCATGGTAATCTCATCAGTCTTTGATAATTCTGATACCTTTTTATTGTATTGGGAACAAAATGTACGTAACAAATGCCTTAGTCCTTTCAGGCTGCTATAACAAAATACTTTAGAGCATGAATTTCTTACCACTCTGGCAGCTGGGGAGTCCAAGGTCAAGGGGACGGTAGCTCTGACGCCTGGTGAGGAGGGCCCCCTCTCTGCTTCGTGGATGGCACCTCGGTGTCCTTACTCTGCGGGAGAGGCAAACAGGCTCCCTACCTAATCATGTCCCACAGGCCCCATCCCCATCTGGTGGGGATTAAGTGTCAACATATGGATTTGGGAAGTACACACAGATTCAGACCATAATGACAAAATTCACCATTTTAAACACTCTACAGTGTACAATTCAATCATTTTTAAAATATACTCACAATGGTAGGCACCCACAAGCCCTATCTAATTCTAGGACATTTCCTTCACCCAAAAGGAATTGTTCTCCCCAATTTCCCATTCCCCCCCCTTTTTTTTACAGTCAGAGTTAGTCAGTGAAAGAGAGAGAGAGAGAGAGAGAGAAAGGTCTTCCTTTTTCCGTTGGTTCACTCCCCAAGTGGCCGCTACAGCTGGCGTGTTGTGGCCGGTGTACTGTGCTGATCCGAAGCCAGGAGCCAGGTGCTTTTCCTGGTCTCCCATGCAGGTGCAGGGCCCAAGGACCTGGGCCATCCTCCACTGCACTCCCGTGCCACAGCAGAGAGCTGGACTGGAAGAGGAGCAACCGGGACAGAATCCGGTGCCCCGACAGGGACTAGAACCCGGGGTGCCAGCGCCGCAGGTGGAGGATTAGCCTAGTGAGCCGGGGCGCTGGCCTCCCATTCCCTTTCAACCCTGTGAAACACTAACTACTTTCTGTCCCTGCAGATTCTCCTATTCTGAAACTTCTTATCAATATCAAATGCCATTGGCTCTTGTAATTTTTTTTTACTTCTCTCTTTTTTTCTTTTAAAGATTTATTTGAGAGGTAGAGTTACAGACAGTGAGAGGGAGAGAGAGAAAGAGAGAGAAAGGTCTTCCATCTGCTGGTTCACTCCCTAAATCGCTGCAGCCATTTAGGAGCTGAGCCACGAGCCAGGAGCTTCTTCTGGGTCTCCCATGTGAGTGCAGGAGCCCAAGGACTTGGGCCATCTTCTATTGCTTTCCCAGGCCATAGCAGAGAGTGGATCAGAAGAGGAGCAGTCAGGTCTAGAACTGGCACCCATATGGAATGCCAGTGCCACAAGTGGAGGATTAAGCTATTGCGCCACAGTGCTGGCCCCTACTTTTCTCTTAAATAAAGATGTATTTGAAGGCAGAGTGATAGAGAGAGGTAGGGAGAGAGAGAATCTTCCATCCACTAGTTTACTCTCTAAATGGCTGCAATATCAAGGGCTGGGCCAGGCTGAAGCCAGAAGCCTGGAACTGCATCTGGGTCTCCCATGTGGGTGGCAGGAGCCCAAGCCCTTGGGCCATCTTCTGCTGCCTCCTCAGGCACTTTAGCAGGGAGCTGGATTGGAAATGGAGCAGCCTGGACTTAACCAGTGCTCTGATATGAGACGCAGGTGTCACAAGCAGAGGCTTTATATATTTAGGGGCACAGTAAGACATTTCAATCCATGTATACAGTGTGTGAGTGAACTTCAAAAATTGTGTGGAGAAATGGAATTAAAAGGTAAATTTAAATTTTTGGTGCAATAACTTTTAGCAATGCATGCACTTTTTTTATAATATGCATTTTCATCAACGCTTTCAAGGCTTATGGTATAATAATCAGATAAGGATATTTGATGTATCTGTTACTTCATTGCTTCATGTTAAAAATGTTCAAAATCCTCTTGAATATTTTGAAATATTCAGTAAGTTGTCAGCCACAGTTATCCTAATGTGCTATAGAACATTAGAAGTTATTCCACCCATCCAGCTACACCCTCGTACCTGTTGACCATCCTCCCTCCTCTCTCTTCCCTCACCAACTGCCCAAGCTCTGGTAACCACTCTTCTGTTCTCCACTTAGTGGGATGACCTTCCAGCTCTCACAGATAAGGGAGAACACATGGTATTTGTCTTTCTAAACTTGACTTATGATGCTTAACGTAATATTCTCTAAGTCTATCCATGTTGCTGCAAATGACAGAATTTCATTTTCTCTTATGGTTGAATAATATTCCACTGTGGATATATCTCTCCACATTTTTAGAAAACCATTCATCCACAAGGGATGTCTTGGTTGATGTTGTGTTGTGGCTGTGGTGAGTAATGCTGCAGCGCGCATGTAAGTGTGGTTGACGCTAGAGTATGCTAATCCAATTCCTTGGCTATATACCCAGTCGTGGGATTGCCGGATCACATGGTGGTCTGTTTTTAGCTTTTTGAGGAATCTTCATTGTTTTCACTAATAGCTGTATTAATTAAAATTCCCACCAACGGTGTGTTTTTCAGTTTTTTTTTTCATCTTCTTGGTAACAGCCGCTTTAATCAGAATGAGATGAGCTCTCAAGGTGGCTTGATTTGCATTTCTCTGATGACCAGTGATGCTGAGCGATTTTCCATGTACCTGTTGGCCATCTGTCTTCCTTTGAGAAACGTCTACTCAGATTACTTGCCCATTTGAAAATCAGATTGTTTCTTTGCTGTTGAGTTCCTTAGATATTCTGAATATCAACCTTATATATTCTGAATATCAACCCCTTGTCAGATGCAAATATTTCTTCCCACTCAGTAGGTTGTTTCTTCACCCTGTTGATCATTGCCTTTCACGTGCAGAAGTTCTTAGTTTGATATAATTTCATTTGCCAATTTTTACAAGTCTTTGCTCAGACCAATGTCCTAAAGCATGTCCCTTATGTATTTTCCTGGTACTTTCACTGTTTGGGCCTTGCATTGAGATCTTTGATCCATTCTGAGTTGATTTTTTATATAGTGAGAAATAAGGGTCTAGTTTCATTCTTCTGTGTATGGATTTCCAGTTTTATGACTATTATTAGAGAAACTGTCCTTTACCCAGTGATTTTTAAAAAAAAGATTTATTTATTTGAAAGTCAGGGTTACACAGAGAGAGAAGGAGAAGCAAAGAGAGAGAGAGAGAAGTCTTCCATCCACTGGTTCACTCCCCAACTGACTGCAGCAGCCAGAGCTGCGCCAATCCGAAGCCAGGAGCCAGGAGGTTCTTCTGGGTCTTCCCACGTTGGTGCTGGGGCCCAAGGACTTGGGCCATCTTCTGTTGATTTCCCAGGCCACAGCAGAGAGCTGGATCAGAAATGGAGCAGCCGGGACTTGAACCGGTGCCCATAGGGAAAGCTGGCACTGCAGGTGGTGGTTTTACCCACTATGCCACAATGCTAGCCCCCAGTGTATGCTTTGACAGCTATGTCAAAGATTAGTTGGCTGTAGATGCATGAATTTATTTCTGAGTTCTCTGTTTTGTCTCATTGTTCTCTGTGTCAGTTTTGCTTTTTTTTTTTTTTTTTTTAAATGTGTTTCTTTGAAAGGCAGAGAGAAAGAGGAGAAACAGTGAGAAAGAGATCACTCCTTAAATGGCTACAAAGGCCAGGACTAGGCCAGGCCTCAGCTAAGATCCAGGAGCTTCTTTGGGGTCTCCTAAATGGGGGCAGGGGCCCAAGCACTTGGACCATCCTCTACTGCTTTCCCAGACACATTAGCAGGGAGCTGATTCAGAAGTGGAGCAGCCAGGACTTGAACTGGCACCCATATAGATGCCAGCACTGTAGGTGGTAGCTTAACCTGCTGTACCACAGCACAAGCCCCTATGTGTCAGTTTTTAAGCCAATACTATACTGTTTTTGTTACTATAGGTTCCTAATATGTTTTTGTGTCAGGTATTACAATACTTCAATCAGTTTTTTTTAATGTCGTATTTATTATTTTTATTTTAAATGTATGGAGAGAGAGACAGACAGAGAGAGAGACAGAGTTATCTCCCAGTCTCTGGTTCATTCCCTCAGTGCCCACAACAGCTGGGGTTGGACCAGACCAGATGTGGGGAGCTGGGAACTCAATCTGAGTCTTCTGTGTGGGTGGAGGGACCCAAATACTTGAGCCATCCAGCCCCTGCTGCCTCTCAGGGTGCACATTAGCAGGAGGCTGGAGTTAGTAACAAAGCCAGGGCCTAATCCCAGGTACCACAATATGGGATACAGACATGCAAAGCTGCCTCTTAACTACTACATCAAATGCTTGCTCCCCAGTTTTGTTCTTTTTGCTCAAGATTGCTTTGGCTATTTGGAATCTTCTGTGGTCCCATATGAGTTTTAGGATTGTTTTTCTACTTAAGTGAAGAATGTTACTGTAATTCGATGAGGATTGCATTGAATCTGTTCACGCCTTTGGGAATAATGGACATTCTTCCAATTCATGGACACAGGCTGTCTTTCCATTTTTTGGTATTCTTTTTATTTCATCACTGTTTTGTAATTTTCATTGTAAGTGTCATTTACTTCATTGGTTAAATTTATTCCTAGGTAGTTTGTGTATCTTTGTAGCTGTTATGAATGGGATTAATTTCTTGTTTTTTTTGTTTTTTTTTTTTTTTTTTTTTTTTTTCCCTCAGCAAATTCATTATTGATATAGGAAAATGGAACTGGGGGCCGGCACCATGGCTCACTTGGTTAATCCTCTGCCTGCGGCGCCGGCATCCCATATGGGTGCCAGGTTCTAGTCCCGGTTGCTCCTCTTCCAGTCCAGCTCTCTGCTGTGGCCCAGGAGGGCAGTGGAGGATGGCCCAGGTGCTTGAGCCTCTGCACCTGCATGGGAGATCAGGAGGAAGCACCTGGCTCCTGGCTTCAGATTGGCACAGCACCAGCCATGGTGGCCATTTGGGGAGTAAACCAACAGAAGGAAGACCTTTCTGTCTCTCTCACTGTCTATAACTCTGTCAAATAAAAAAAAAAAAAGAAAGAAAATGGTACTGGCTTTTTAAATGTTGATTTTGTATTCCAGTATTATGTTGAATAAGATGGTGAAAGTGGACATTCTTGGAGAAAGGAAAATCTCTTCCTCAACTATGAAATTTGGTTTCCCTTAGCTTGTGTTGGGCAAACTGTAGTTACGTGTGCACCTGTGGACCAACAAAAGGCTAAATTCATTGGAAATGACAGATGAAGGTTAACCCATGGATTGGTAGATGGTTGAACAAAACTAAGGATCTGTTAGGAAGGAGGAAGTCGGGTGTTATGGCCTTAATGTTTGTGCCTCTCCCAGATTCACATGTTGAAATTCTATCCTCTAACAGGGTGGCATTAGGAAGTGGGCCTTTGGGAGGTGATCAGGTGATTAGGGCTGAGCCCTCAGGAAGGAGATTACCCCAGGGAGCTTGTACACTCCTTCCGTAATATAAAGACACAGTGAGAAGGTGACTTTATGACCAAGAAGTAGGCCCTTACCAAACACTGAATCTCCTGGCACCTTGACCTTGGACTTCCCTCCCTCCAGAATTGAGAAATAAATTTCTATTGTTCATAAGCTGTCCGATCTTCCATCTGCTGCTTCACTCCCAAATACCCACAGCAGTCAGGCTTGGGCCAGTCCAAAGCCAGAGACTGGAGCTCCAGCTGGGTTTCCCACATGAGTGGCAGGGACCCACTCCTTGAGCCATCATCCACTGCCTTCTTAGGTGTATTAACAGGAAGCTGGGTCAGAAATGGAGTAGCTGGAACTCAAACTGGTGCACTGATTTGGGATGTGGGCTTTCTAAGTAGTGGCTTAACCTGCTGCACCATGACACCCATCCCCGAAACCATTCTTTCAACTAATAGCCACAGACACCTAAAAGGTGATTAAGTTCTAAAGCTCTGTTCTATTAAAATCAAGCACATCTAGTTCAGAGATAAGAAACTCTAAGAGTGCAATCTTCATGAAAATGAGATTGTTCACTTGAAAGTTCCTGAACTTTCCATGAAAGCCCTGCTCCACTATGGAGCCAGAATCTGTAGTTGATCAGCTAAACAAGTCAACTAAAATGGAGATTAATGAAGTTATCATTTATAGCATCAAAGCTTTATTTTTAATCTAAAACACGTATAAGTTCACTTACCCCTTGTTCTTTTCATATCAGGCTAAAACCTTTCCTTTGAGTGTGGGCCTGCCGACTGGGGCAGCATACAGACATCCACCAAGACAGCAAGCAGCATTATCAATTTCAGTCTCAGTGCAAGGAGGACTCAAGACATGTGGAAGTAAACAAGGGCAAAATTCTTCATTTTTTGAAGGTCTCTTCCCCCATCCAAACTGTCAGTTGTCTTGCCCACACCTAATTCCACAGCATTTTTTTTCCTTTAATAACATGTCTTTATCATGTCTTTCCCAAGCATCCAACTTATTTTTGTAGAGATTACAACTCTCTTCACACTCATAATGTTTAATTTTCAGTAATATTGAATTAAGTTATGTACTTAATAAGCACACCTTGCATAAACAAGTTTGGGAACAGATACGATTAAGTTTTGAAAAGGGTGAGAAGTGCTTAGCCCACCAGAGAGCAGGCTACTTAGCAACTGTGGAAACTGGGTGGGCCTTGAGCATCAGAGATTATTTTCCACAGAGGTCAGAGCTGGGTTCAGAGGTTTGCACCACGCAGGTAGCCAAGCAAGGCTGAGTTGGTTCAAGCAATGGAAAATCTAAATTCAGGGACTTTAGCACCACTCAAACTCACACGAAGGAAAGAGGTGCCGCCACGCCTTGGAGCAGAATGATGACAATGATGGTTTGACCAAACCATTCCTCTCTAGTGGGACCAGCATGCAGCTCATGGAGGGCAAAGTGCCCAAGCCTCCTTGTGGATGTGTTCAGTATCATGAACCCAGTCCCAGCTAATGTTCTAAAATATTAACATAGATCCAAGCAGGAGGGAAGAAAATCCCCCTTTGAGAGGGGCAGGAAAGGAACTTTTCCTAATCTGCATTTACTCAAATACTGAAGTTTAAAGTGTCCTTAAATGGGTCACCATGTGCTAGCCACTGAGGAGAACAATGCTGTCTGCTGGTGCCCTCTTGTGATAAAACAGCAGAGTGGGGATTACCAGGCGTTACGGTGGAAGGATCTGAGACAGCTCTTCATCTGCCTTACCGGCGGTTAGACTGCACACTGAGAATTAGCCGCCAAACTGATCAGAGTGCCGAGGGTGGCCCATGGAATTAGAAGTTTATCCTCTCCACTTCCTAAACTGCTTAAATGAAATGATACTACTTTTACCACTAAAAAACAAAAGCCAAAACCTGAACCACCACCACAAATTACCACCACAGCTAATCAGTAGTAACAAGAGAACCCAGTTGAAAGTCTTGTACAGAATGACCTGAAACCTTAGCCTGAGTTCCTTTTTGGGGTAATTCTGATTGAATTCAATATGAAGCCCAAGCGATTCTGTTTAAACTTCCCTGTTTTGTCTCATATAGAGACCTTTCAGAGAAGCAGAGTTTAGAACAGCCAAATACACACCTTTTCATAATTAGCTTCTTTTTTTTTTTTTTGGACAGGCAGAGTTAGACAGTGAGAGAGAGACAGAAAAATCTTCCTTCCGTTGGTTCAACCCCAAAGTGGCCGCTACGGCCAGCGAAGCCAGGAGCCAGGTGCTTCCTCCTGGTCTCCCATGCAGGTGCAGGGCCCAAGGACCTGGGCCATCCTCCACTGCCCTCCTAGGCCACACACAGCAGAGAGCTAGACTAGAAGAGGAGCAACCGGGACAGAACCGGCGCCCCAATCAGGACTAGAACCCAGAGTGCTGGCACCACAGGTGGAGGATTAGCCATGTGAGCCACGGCACAGGCCGATAATTAGCATTTAAGAAGACCACTAAAGGAGCCAGTGCCATGGCAATGAAGGTTAAGACTCCGCCTGCAGTGCCGGCATGGCATATGGGCACCAGTTTTGAGTCCTGGCTGCTCCACTTCTGATCCAGCTCCCTGCTAATGTGCCTGGGCAAGCAGAAGAAGGTAACCCAAGTGTTTAGGCCCACGCACCCATGTGGGAGACCCAGATGGAGTTCCTGACTCCTGGCTTCAGCCTGGTCCAGCTCCAACTGTTGCAGTCATTTGGGAAGTGAACCAGCAGATGGAAGATCTTGATCTCTCTGTCTCTTCCTCTCTTTCTGTAACTCTGCCTTTTATATAAATAAATAAACAATTCTTTCTTTAAAAGACCAAAACAAACAAACAAACAAAAAGTGTTCCAAAAGATAGCATAGAGGGGCCAGCACTGTGGCATAGCAGATAAAGCCGCCGCCTGCAGTGCCAGCATCCCATGTGGGCACCTGTTCGAGTCCCGGCTGCTCCACTTCTGATCCAGTTCTCTGCTTTGGCCTGGGAAAGCAGAAGATGGCCCAAGTCCCATGCACTCGTGTGGTAGAACCAGCAGCTCCTGGCTCCTGGCTTCGGATCAGCTCAGCTCCGGCCATTATGGCCATATGGGGAGTGAACCAGCGGATGGAAGACTTCTCTCTCTCTGCCTCTGTCTCTCTGTAACTCTTTCAAGTAAATAAATAAAAGCTTAAAAAAAAAAAAAAGACAGCATAGAATATGGTCAAGATTATGAACTCTAGAACCAAAATGCCATTTACTAAATGAGTGACTTTGGGAATTTATTTTATCTCTCCCAGTCCCTCAATTTTCACATCTGTCAAATAGGAATAATAATAATACCCACCTAAGTAACAGAAGTAAAGGAGCTAATGTATACTAATAAGTTACGTATAACCTGCTTTTAATAACGACTGGCGTGTAGTAAGCTTTATGGAAGTTTAATAAACAAATCCAATTTTTTAAAAGAGTTGACTTATAGAGTAAGAATAGTTCTGATATTACCTTCAATATTCTCCCACTTAATATGCTTTTTAAAAATTTGTTTGTTTGAAAGAGACACAGAGAGAAATCCTCCACCTACTGGTTCACTCCCCAGATACCTTCGAAATTCCGGGCTGGGCCAAGCCAGAGTCAGGACCATGGAAATCAATCCAGGTCTCCCATGTGGGTGACAGGGACCAAGTACCCAACATCACCTGTTGCTTCCCAGGGTGCTCATTAACAGGAAGCTAGAATGGGAATTGTCGGGACTCATATCCAGGTGCTCCAATATGGTAACCAAGTGTCCCAACCACCATCTTAACTGGCTGGCCAAATGCCTGCCCCCACTCAATATTTTTATCCTTCAAGGTTATTTTTTGACAGGCAGAGTGGACAGTGAGAGAGAGAGACAGAGAGAAAGGTCTTCCTTTGCCGTTGGTTCACCCTCCAATGGCCACCCTCCTGCAGCCAGCACACCGCACTGATCCGAAGGCAGGAGCCAGGTACTTCTCCTGGTCTCCCATGGGGTGCAGGGCCCAAGCACTTGGGCCATCCTCCACTGCACTCCCTGGCCACAGCAGAGAGCTGGCCTGGAAGAGGGGCAACCGGGACAGAATCTGGCGCCCCGACCGGGACTAGAACCCTGTGTGCTGGCGCCGCAAGGCGGAGGATTAGCCTAGTGAGCCGCGGCGCCAGCCAATCAGCGTGGTTTAAAGATCTAAGTGTTTGGTCTTTGCTCCTGATTCCTGGAACACAGCTCCTCAAATCCCCAGGATTTACTGTCATGTGCATGCTAATGAAACTGAGGAGGGGTTGGGCTTTCAGCCCTGCCCCACTGACTCCTGGGAGAGTAGAAGAGATGCACATTCACCAGAAACGCTGAGCAGGAACTGGCACTGTGGCATAGTGGGTAAAGTTGCCATCTGTGATGCCAGCATCCCACATGGGCACCATTTCCTGTCCCACCTGCTCTGTCATCTCTTTCAAGTATACAAATAAATAAATCTCTAAAAAACCAAAAAGCTCCTGAACTCAGAGACTCAAGAGAACTTCCGGGTTAGGGAACACGCTGACGTGCTGGCAGGATGGTGGGCTCCAACAAGGAGGGCCAGGTCCACACCAGTGCCAGTCCTCGCCCTGTGTTCTCCCACTTGGCTGTTCAGGAGTTGTGGCTTTAACGCAACTGTTGGAGTCGGTAAACCCTCTCCAGAATTCTGTGAATCATTCCAGAGAATTCAAACTGGGGGGCAGTATCATGTAGCAGGCTGGGCAGAGGTGTGTAGCTAGGGTACCCCATTTTCTGGTAGCAAATGAAGTTGGGGAAGTCTTGGGGAAATGAGCCTTTAAGCTGTGGGTTTGGGCTAACACTACTTAGTGTCAGAACTGTACTGATTGTTGGACACCAGTGAGAATGGACTGTTGGGTGCTGGGAAAAAGCCACACATTCAGAATCAAAAACCACCACACAACAGGGCTTGGAAGTCAGATGAAGATCTCTGATGATGTCACGTGCCACACCAATGAATGAGCAGCAGCCTTGACCAAAGAGGTCTTCCTCGGCGTGAAGACCCCCTGGGAGATTCTGACAACACACTGGGGGGCACCCAGCTGGAAGTGCAAGTGTGTATGCTGGTGTTCTTCGGACAGCACGTGAACTCTTCGGTGCCCCTTTCTTCAAATGGTCAAGCCCAATCCCCTCACCTCGAGTGTGACACGGGCTTAGTGACTTACGCTAACAAGTCAATGAAGGGGCGGTGTCCACTTTTAAAAAGGAGATTGTCAAAGGTCTGTGGCTGCTGTCCTTTCCTGGGTCCCTGCTTCTGAAGGAAGCCAGTTGCTGTGTCAGGAGGACACCTGGGTAACTTTCTAGAGGCCCCTGTGGTGGGGAACGGAGGCCTCCTGCCAACAACCATGTTCCACAGCCACCTTGGAAGCAGGTCCTACAGCCCTGAGCCTGCAGACAACGGCGGCTCCGGCTGCCAGCAAAAGCACCATCTCGTGGGAGCCACTCAGTCTCCAGCTTTGGAAACAGACAGAAAGGGCCTCACGCTGCTGTGTCTGAGGTTATCTGCTACAGGTATAGATGACTAGTGTAATGTGTTTACGGATGTTGAGTTAGTTAGCTTCACTTTCTGTGGGTTTCTTATCAGCAAGTCCGTGGGCAGCATCTCACTGCTGTCTCTGGATACTATCTGTAGAGTGTGGACATGGTATTTACTTAGTGTATCAGAGCTTATCCAGACAAAACACTTTAGAAACTGTAGAATGTTGCAGGTGGTTTGAGTTTCTAACCTTTCATTTAGAAACTTTCCATGATCAACAAAATTCTGAATGGATCATCAGAATTTGAAAAACAAACAGAAAAAGGAGGGAGGGCATTTATATGATATTCTCCTTTTTCACAGCTCTATGCTGGGGCCAGCACTGTGGCGTAGTAGATTAAGCCTCTGCCTGCAGTGCCAGCATCCCAGAGGGGCACCAGTTTGTGTCCTGGCTGCTCCCCTTCCGATCCAGCTCTCTGCTATGGCCTGGGAAAGCAGTAGAAGACGGCCCAACTGCTTGGGCCCTGGCACCCATGTGGGAGACCCAGAAGAAGCTCCTGGTTCCTGGCTTCAGATCAGAGCAGCTCTGGCCATTTGTGGCCATTTGGCCATTTGAGGAGTGAACCAGTGGATAGAAGATCTTTCTCTCTGTCTCTCCCTCTCTGTAACTCTACTTCTCAAATAAATAAATAAAAATCTTAAAACACACACACACACACACAAAACCTTTGTGCTCAGTCTACTACAGTACAGTTTTCCAACTTGAGGCATGAATATTCATATCAAAATAAAGTAATTCCAATTTGGAATAATTAGGCTAATCCGAACTATCAGTTTCAGAAATTCAATAATACGCTTTCCTCTGCCCACAATTAAAATTTCAATTCTGAGAAAGATCTTTGCATTTTATATCTTGGCATTTATCTTATTACTTAGTATTAATATCTCCTAATTCAAAAGTTGAAATATACCATTAAATGTATACATTTGACTTTTTTGAAAATATTTTAATTAAATAAAATTACCAGTATTCTGCCCACTGTGTAATTAAATCAATGGAATTATAACAAGTTTAATAATTAGGGATTAGTACTATACCAGATAATCTCATAAATTTACAAATATTTTGGGGCCGGCACTGTGGCATAGTGGGTAAAGTCGCCGCCTGCAGTACCAGCATCCAATATCATTACCAGTTTGAGTCCCAGCTGCTCTACTTCTGATCCAGCTCTCTGCTGTGGGTTGGGAAAACTGTAGGTGGCCCAGGTCCTTGGGCCCCTACACCTGCGTGGGAGACCCGGAAGAAGCTCCTGGCTCCTGGCTTTGGACTGGCCTCTCTCTGGCTGTTGAGGTCATTTGGAGAGTGAACTAGCAAATGGAAGACCCCTCTCTCTCTCTCTCTCTCTCTGCCTGTGCCTCTCTATAACTCTGCCTTTCAAATAAGTAAGTAAATCTTTTAAAACAAATTTACCAATATTTCAAACTATCTCAGTTTCATTGTTCTCAGAGACCTCAGAAAACCACTAAAATAAATGATCACTTACTTGTCACTTTGGACAGAAATCATCCTTTTTGAATTTTTATTCTACTGAAGATAGCTTTCCTTGATTACTTTTGTTTTACTAAGAAGAAAAAAAATATTTTTCTTAAAAACAAAGTGAAGTTTAAATTATAATACAGCTGCTGAAATTTCACGTGAAATATTTACAAGTCCACAAGAGGAAAAGGTAAACACAGAAATTTTAATACAGTTAGTACACAATAAAAATGAAGACAGCAATTTTTGGTTAGAGTAATGAAAGTAAAAAAACTAATTAAAGTATTCCCACTGTAAGTCCTGCCATCAGCAATTTTTGTTTGGTTTAGTATATGCTAGCATAGAAATAAAAACAACGTGACCTCCCACTTTTTTTATCATGGGTAGTCTTTTACATAACCAAAATTTGTGGTCAACATTTTATATAGCAAAAGAAAAGTTATGTATGTGAATTTTCTGAAAAGAAGCAAGGATATAGGAAAATAAAGCACTTTATATAAATTATAGACAGCAGTTAAAACAAAAATCCATTACTTTTCAAACTCAATTTTACAAAATAAAGTCAACAGGTATTATTCTGTGAGCCACTAAGAGTGTACAAACACTGCGGCCCTTTCAAGAGACAGCTGTCGAAGACAAAAACGTTGATGATGCACACTGTCTTAGTTCTTCACTGGCGTTGAGCTTCCTTTCATAGTCTTCTTTAGGTGGTGGTAATTTGGCAAGATTTTCATCAAGAAATCCAGCTGTAGTGTCTGGGGCTAAAAAGATAAGATAATTAGGGGCTGGCACTGTGGTGTAGCAGGTAAAGCTGCCGCCTGCAAAGCCCACATCTCATATGGGCACCAGTTCCATTTCCATTTGCTCGACTTCTGATCTAGCTCCTTGCTAATGCGCCCGAGAAAGCAGCAGAAGACAGCCCAAGTGCTTGGGTTTCTGCACCCATGTGGGAGACCCACATAAAAACTCCTGGCTCCTGGCTTCGGCCTTGAACTGTCCTGGCCATTGTGGCCATCTGGGGAGTAAATCAGTGGATAGAAGATTTCTTTCTCTGTCTCTCCCTCTCTCCCTCCCTCTCTCTAACTCTTTCAAAATAAAGTAAATCTTTAAAAAAATAAAAAATTTTTAAAAATAAAAAATACACTGTGGCATAGTGGGTAAAGCCGCTGCCTGCAGTGCCGGCATCCCATATGGATGCTAGTCCAAGTCCCGGCTGCTCCACTTCTGATCCAGCTCTCTGCTGTGGCCTGGGAAAGCAGTGGAAGATGGCCCAAGTCCTTGGGCCCCTGAAGAGGCTCTTGGCTTCAGATCAGCACAGCTCTGATAGTTGTGGCCAATTGAGGAGTGAACCAGTGGGTGGAAGACCTCTCTTTCTCTCTCTCTCTGCCTCTCCTTTTCTCTCTATGTAACCAAGCTTCAAATAAATAAATAAATCTTTAAACAAATTAATTAAAAGTAAGATAATTAAAACTGACCGGCAGAAAGCACAAAGTCAAGAGTACCAGGGAGAAATAGTTATTACTATGCTGTGGAATTATACGTGATTTTCATTGACTTATTTTTCTTTACTTTTTAACTTTGATAATAAGAAAAAACCAAAATGTTTTGTTTATAAAATCTATACAGAAATCAGCGTTTCAACTTGCTTTTGTAGATTTCATCTTGGCTTCTAAAATGTTAAAACACCCCAATTACGGAAGGCCACAAAAGTAAAATACCCACAGTATACTCTCCACAACCGCCGGAGCCATGCAGCTGAGATATAACATCTGATCTTCACTCTGCAAATACCAGCTTTACTGGACGGACTTTCCTGATTGCAAAACCCACTTGGGGAATTTGTGAAATATATGCATTTTTTTTTTTTAGACCACTGCCCTAGCCACTGTGATTCTGTAAGTCTGGACAATCTCTGTTTTTAATAAAGACGTCTGCATAATCCTTGTGCAGAACCAGGACTTGAATCCAGGTACTCTGACACGGGATGCAGGCATGCCTGCTAGCAGCTCACCTGCTAGGCCAAACTCCTGCCCCTGGGAACCCTTTGGGAAGAGCAGTTCTGGTACCTGCGGCCGCTCGGTCTGCACCCTCCGGAGGCAGTCTGCACCGTAGATCACTGTGTTCTCTGGGATGACTTCAAAAGTGTTGAGGTTGCAACAAGCCCCGATGATGCAACCACTTGTCAGTATGACATTTCTGCCGACATATGCTGCAGGAAAACACAGAATTGCAATTAAAGACATCAAATGGTCACCCCTTTGTTTTTCTAAGATGACTCACGAATAAACTGGCCTTAAGGAACAGATTAAAGCAATACCTCAGTTCAGAGTCTGTGTAGACAGTATAGACCAGAGCCCGACAGACTCAGAGCAGAGCTCTGCTGCCACCTTGCATGACCCTGGACAAGTCCCCATGAGGTCTCTAACCAAGTTATCGACAAAACAGAAACCACCGCACTTCAGATGTCCAAGAATGAATGGGATAATGAATGTAAAGTACTGAACATGGGTTTGATACACGATAATCACACAATAGATTGAAAACGTCAGTGATGATAAGTGGGAATTCAAATTAAGATAAAAGCCATTAAGAAGTACCTTCTGTTATTTTAAAAAAGAAACTTTCTTTCATGCCATCCAGGCTGAAGAAAGATAAACCATTATTCTTGAAGAAGTGCCATCATTCAGGTTCTTTCTGGAGTTCAGTACAACAGGCTCTTGGAGTCAATTTGCAAGAGTGGTGGAGACTTCACAAGACTCCTGCCTGACCCTGTTTGGGACGCACAGATTACATTTGTTCTTTACAAAATTTTTTCACTCCGCCATGTCCCCAGTAGCAGGACTGGGACAGGCAAAGCCAGGAGCCTGGAACTCAGTCCAAGTCCCCCATGTGCGAGCAGGGACCCAAGTCCTAGAGCTATCTCCTGCTGCCTTTAAGGGCGTGCATTAGCAGGAAGCTGGATCAGATATGGAGCTGGGATTCAGACCGGGCACTCCAATAAGGGAGGCAGACGTCCCAAGTGGCATCTCAACTGCTGTGCCGAATGCCCGCCCTGATTACATTTGCTTCTGATCAGCTAGGGCGGATTGGGCCTGAGATGAAAGAAAGCTGGAGAGACTGTGCTTTTTAGAATTTTATAATACCAACCCACTAAAATATCATGGAAACTAGTTTTTAGTGGAATTTGTTTTCTAATATTTCATTTGAATGTCACTGTTTAATTCAATTCTGACTTAAATGTACACCGCTGACTTTTTAATTTCATGTATTTAGTCACATAACCAGATTAGGTTTCTTAGAGGCAAAGAATTAGCCTGATATCTACTGTCGTCCACTGCTAAGTGTGCCACCTTGCCGGAGTCTACACGTGTGCTGTTTCCCCGTCACCACAAAGAGAAAGGAGCTGATCACTTTGACAGTACAATGTGACCATAGCTTACCTTTTGATTCAATGACGTTATTATCTCCCATTTTCATAGCTTGCGAATCTGTAAGCTGGAGTTAAGCAAATACTGAAATCTGTTCATCTTCTTTCCCTACTAATACAACACGTCCCTGTATTACACTGAGGCAGCAGACAAAGGCGTGGAAGGGCCACAGATTGTCCTGATCAGATCTCTTTGCTTAGGGCAATCTGCAGTAAAATTTTCTCTTTAAACACAAATATTTCTAGGTATAAACAAAGGACTTTTGTATGTTTTTTAAAGAAATGGGTACCCGGCTGGTGCTGTGGCGTAGTATGCTAAAGCTTCCAGCTGTGGCACCAAGATCCCGTAAGGGCACCAGTTCGTATCCCAGCTGCTTCTCTCTCTCTCTCTCTTTTTTTTTTTTTTTTTTTTTAAAGATTTTATTTATTTAAGAGGTAGAGTTACAGACAGTGAGAGGGAGAGAGGGAGAGACAGAGAGAAAGGTCTTCTGTCTGCGGGTTCACTCCCCAAATGGCCACAACGGCTGGAACTGGTCCGATCCAAAGCCAGGAGCCAGGAGCTTCTTCCGGTCTCCCACATGGGTGCAGGGGCCCACGGACTTGGGCCACCTTCTACTGCTTTCCCAGGTCATAGCAGAGAACTGGATAGGAAGAGGAGCAGCTGGGACTAGAACCGGGGCCCATATGGGATGCCTATGCCACAGGCAGAGGATTAACCTACTGCACCAAGCGATAGCCCCCAGCTGCTTCTCTTTGATCCAGCTCTCTGCTTAAGGCCTGGGAAAGCAGCAGAGAATGCCCCAAGTTCTTGGGACCCTGCACCCATGTGGGAGACCCAGAAGAAGCTCCTGGCTCCTGGCTTTGGATCAGCTCAGCTCCAGCCATTGTGGCCATTTGGGGAGTGAACCAGTGGGTGGAAGACCTTTGTGTTTCTAACTCTACCTCTCAAATAAACACATAAAATCTTAAAAAAATAAATAAATAAACAGGTACCTTTTAACATGATTTTATGGGTAATGCATGTTTGCAACTTTTTGAAGAAAATTAAAACTATGTATCATTCAATCACTTAGATACTGTTAACAGTTTGACACATCTTTATATAAATACATATCGAATTCCTTTTAGGTAAATAGGAATCAAACTGTATAAAACTATATAAACTTTTTTAGCTTACTCAGCTGACTTAAATTTGGAAGTATTATTCCAAGCCACTAAAATCTTAGAGAAAATTAATTTTTGAGTATTTATTTATTTGAAAGTCAGAATTACACAGAGAGAGGGAGAGACAGAGATCTTCCATCTGCTGGTTTATTCTCCAGTTGGCTGCAATGGCCAGGGCTGGGCCAGGCCGAAGACAGGAGCCAGGAGCTTCTTCCAGGTCTCCCACGTGGGTGGCAGGGGCCCAAACATTTGGGTCATCTTTCACTGCTTTTCCCAGGCCATTAGCAGGGAGCTGAATCAGAAGCAGAGCAGCCGGAACTCAAACCTGTACCCACATGGGATGCTAACATCGTAGGTGGAGGCTTAACCTACTACCCCACAATGCCAGCCCCAAGAAGATTAATTTTTAACGACTGCCTAAAAGTCCTAGTGATTTGCTTCAGGCTTGTAGACTGGCTTGTTAAATATTTTGCTATTGTTGAACATTTAGATTTTTTTTCCCCTCCAAGTATTTCCTATTATATGTCAAGGTTTTGCTGATGCCATAAAGATTTTTCTATTTTTTTAAGAGTTATAGAACTGAGCAAAAGAATGAAAGGAACTCTGGGTAGAAGGGATCCCAGCACATTACGCAGGAGGCAAACTGACAAAGGTGTGGTTCTTTTTTGTTTGTTTGTTTAAATTTTTGACGGGCAGAGTGGACAGTGAGAGAGAGAGAGAGACAGAGAGAACGATCTTCCTTTACCGTTGGTTCACCCTCCAATGGCCGCCGCAGCTGGTGCACTGTGCCGATCCGAAGCTGGGAGCCAAGCGCTTTTCCTGGTCTCCCATATGGGTGCAAGGCCCAAGCACTTGGGCCATCCTCCACTGCACTCCCGGGCCACAGCAGAGAGCTGGCATGGAAGAGGGGCAACCGGGACTGAATCCGGTACCCCAACTGGGACTAGAACCCAGTGTGCCGGCATCGCAAGGCGGAGGATTAGCCTATTGAACCACGGTGCCGGCTAAAGGTGTGGTTCTTAAATGAGGCCAGAAGCCAGGATCATAGCTCCTGTGTCTCCTGTCACCTTCTGGCAACACAATGTGGTTCAGCAACAGCAGCAGGAAGTCACGTTCCCAACGCTGAGCTAAAATCGCATGTACCGCTGTCTAAAAAGGGCATACAGGACTGACTTACTGGAGTTTCTACAAACAAGTCTATTGAAAGGGTTGGATGGCCTGGTCTGTAAAATGTAATCATGGTGTACATTACAAATACAGCTGCTAAATCAATTATGACAATCTTGACATGGGGAGAATTGAGTACTAACGGACAGCAGGGTGATTCATCTTAGATTATTACACAGGATACAACAGCCAACTTCAAACACATTATTGGTGCCAATGACCATAGGCTTGGGCTCGGGATCTTCCACATCTGGGGTTATGTTATCTGGGTAGCTGTGAAAGAAAGGATAAACGATCAAAAAGTCAGAAGTACAATAAACAACTTTCCTCCTATTGAGAATTTGGGTCATTTCTCTCCATTGGACCTATATTATAACTCTGTAAATTACTTCTTTAATTCCTTTATCCAAGTGAATCTTTTATTCTCCATGCTGGAGAAGGCTTGATTTGTGAGTTCAAGGGAGCTTCTGAAATGCAAGGAGGCCACAGGCCTGGGAGGGGACAGCCTTCCTTTGTTTGTTTTCTTTTTTCTTTCTTTTTTTTTTTTTTTGACAGGCAGAGTGGACAGTGAGAGAGAGAGAGACAGAGAGAAAGGTCTTCCTTTTGCCGTTGGTTCACCCTCCAATGGCCGCCGCGCTGCGGCCGGCGCACCGCGCTGATCCGATGGCAGGAGCCAGGAGCCAGGCGCTTTTCCTGGTCTCCCATGGGGTGCAGGGCCCAAGTACCTGGGCCATCCTCCACTGCACTCCCTGGCCACAGCAGAGGGCTGGCCTGGAAGAGGGGCAACCGGGACAGAATCCGGCGCCCCGACCGGGACTAGAACCCGGTGTGCTGGTGCCGCAAGGCGGAGGATTAGCCTAGTGAGCCGCGGCGCCGGCCCCTTTGTTTGTTTTCTAAATGCCAAGTCCACAGGGCCTTCTCCAGGACAAGGTGAACAACATGCTGGCTACACTTCTCAGAATAAAAATCTCACCTAACTTGGAAACTTTCCAACCTCAACAATGTAAATACATACGCACATAAAATAATTACTTCCTTAGGTAGTAGCTGAAATATGTGGAAGAGTAAATGTTTGTGTTCTGAAAGCAGGAAGCCATTTTAAATGGCGCTCTACCTGACAGCTGAGTTACTGCAGAATATGGCTGCTGTTAATTGACTTACATCAAAAGTACCAAATGTTTTTAGAAAAGAAACTGCTTTATAGTAAGAAACTCCCAAATCCTAGATAAGCATTAAAACAAGTCTGTCTTCTTATCACAGTTAAATATTTTTCCAAAGTCTTTCATACAAATTCCATACATTGCTGCTATAAATTAGGTATAACCTTGAATTTCTTGCCAAATTTTATCTAGAAAGACTCACAAATGCTTACAGAAATTTTACAGGTATCACATTATATTTCCCTAAGACCAGCTATGTGTTCTAATATTTTACTAATTTTTACATTTAAAGCCTAAAATTGTCATCATGATCTCCAATTTTTCAACTACAACTGTGGGTGCTACCTGTGCAAAACATGTGAAAACACATTAGGGTTAAGTTCACGTGTGTGGCATGAGCCGTGACAATTCTGCCAGAACCAAGATCCAACCAAACATTCTCTTCACTTGGGGAGGTGCCGGGGAAAGGATGAGAAAAGGAGAGTAATGGAAGATCAGGCCCAGGGTCCAGGAGCCCGCGCACTTGGAGTGGGGCCTTCCCCTCATCTGGTTTTCAGGTTTCCAGATACCACGCTGACAGAGATCCCTAACCTTACTCGAGTGCAACAGTGAGCCTGGCCCAGGATGGCTGTAGAAGGGGCCCGCAGACAGCCACAAACGGGGAAGCAGTGCTTGTGCTCAGAGCGCCTGAGAGCACCTCACTCACGCGTTTATGATGAGAGCCTGCTCTTCGATCAGGTTCCCTTCACCGATCACTATGGGCCCGGCCTCGGCAATGATTCGCGCCTTGGGGTGGATCACCGTCCTGGGCCCTGTTGGGAAGATTGTTTGAGAAGATTAGCGCTGGAGCTACGCTTCCCGCCGGAGGGTAGAAGAGGCTGCTGGGAGGAACATTTTCTGCACACTGGTTCTTTACAAACGGTATCTTCTCGGCTGATAGCAGCAGCAGTCAGGGCCAAGCCTCCAGGGAGGTGAGGGAAATGGCCCCGGCGCTAGGGCAGACGGCCTCGCTCTCTGACACCCCTGAGATCTGAGGAGAAACAGGGGTGACAAGCGCAGGCCTGCGGGGCTGCTGCGCGGGTCAGACGAGACCACGCTGGAGACGGAGGCACTCGCGATGAACCCCCTTCCTTGCTTTCCCTCAGAAGGGGAAGGGTCTCTTCCTGGCTAGCCTAGGGGGAGTCCTTGTACTAATCCAGGTGGACAGAGTGAGCAGACAGCAAGCTCATCAGCTCCGTCGTTCTGTTGCTGCCCCTGTTATAAGCATGCCCGCTGCAAGGAGGCAGAGCTTCCGCTGGCTGGTCTAGCAGATGACGCTGACCAGATGAAGTCGAACAAGCTAAAGGAAGCCGGAGGGTGAGCCCGAAGGCACCACTAGAGTCCTAAGGTCTGCTGTGGGGAGACCGAGGCAATGCCCGCCATCTGCATCGCTCCATTCTGAGGCAGCAGGGAGGGGCCTCATCACACCACAGCACTGCAGGGCGGGCCCTGGAATGCGCACTGCACTCCCTCCCGGCAGCTGTTATCTGCCCGCAGGCCTAGCATCTGGTGATAACAAAACCACTGGTGGAAAAAACACATCCTCCTTTTAGCCTCTCTCCAACACCCAGCCCACTCTCCCCCAACACCAAGGTTATTTTTGCTGGTCAGCAAGCGGACAGGAAGTAACAGTGAAGGTAAGGGAGGATGGACAGAAGTATTGACGGCAGATGGGGGTAGGTCAGGAAGGTGACACTGCCCGTGAAATTCAGTAGTTAAAGGTATCAGTTATTTATTCAATAGTCACTACTTGCTTGTGACAGGTAAGATGCAGTGCTATATGGTATGGGGAAAGAAAAAATGGATACCGGCTATTTTTGTCCTTTTGAGTTTGTTATCTTGAAAACTAGCAGTGCTGCATACCCAGTCACAAATATATTAAAATAAATGAGGAGGTGCCTGGTACCCAGAGCATTTGGAAGCAACCTCAGTGCAGCTTATTCTTTGCCTTGACAATGAGGAGCCGGGAACTGATAACGAGGGTGGGGACCCAAACCAGATGCACAGGCCAGCGACACATGGCCTGGGAAGAAACAGCAAGAGTAGCCTTGCTATTTCTCAGTCACCTCAGGGTCCCCGAATCGCAGATGCTAAAGTATAATTTCCCAGGCAAATTCTACTTGGAAAAGAAGAACTCTGGAGCGATGGGATCTCTGAGATCCCTGGGAAGTTTCTTACATTGACCATGAGTGTGAGCCTTGTGTATTTTTTTTTTTTTTTTAGATTTTAAAATTTATATATTATTTTGAGAGAGAGAGAGAGAGAGACAGAAAGATCTTCCATCTGCTGGTTCACTCCCCAAATGGCCACAACAGCCAGAACTGAGCTGATTCAAAGCCAGGAGCCAGGGGCTTCTTCCTGTCTCCCAGGCGGGTGCAGGGGCCCAAACACTTGGCCATTTTCCACTGCTTTCGCAGGCCATAAGCAGAGGGTTGAGGGAAGAGGAGCAGCCGGGATACAAACCAGAGCTCATATGGGATGCCAGTGCTGAAGGTGGCAGCTTAGCCTACTAAGCCACAGTGCCGGCCCCCAGGAGAAGCACCTGGCTCCTGCCTTCAGATCAGCGCGGTGCGCCGGCCATCGGAGGGTGAACCAACGGCAAAGGAAGACCTTTCTCTCTGTCTCTCTCTCTCACTGTCCACTCTGCCTGAACAATAACAACTATATATATATATATATATACACACACACACACACACACACCCATGTATACAACATACACACAGGTACTTCAAAAAGTTCAGGGAGGGTGGAAACTGTTGTGTAGCAGATTAAACTATAGCTTGGGATGCCCACATCCCAGGTGGAAGTGGCAGTTCAAGTCCTGGCTATGCCACTTTCCAACCAGCTTCCTGCTAATGCATCCTGGGAAAGCAGCAGAGGATGGTTCAAGCACCTGGCCTTTCTTCAACATGGGAGACCCAAATGGAATTTCATGCTCCTGGTTTTTGCCAGGCTCAGCCCTGGTTGTTTACAGGCATTAAAGGAGTTGAACAGGTAGGTAGAAGATCTCTCTTTCTCTCTTTTTAAAGGTTTATTTATTTGAAAGGGGGAGTTACACAGGCAGAGAGAGAGAGGTCTTCTATCTACTGGTTCACTCCCCAAATGACCACAATGGCCGGAGCTAGGCTGATCTGAAGCCAGGAGCCAGGAACTTCTTCTGGGTCTCCCATGTGGGTACAGGGGCTCAAGGACTTGGGCCATCTTCTACTGCTTTCCCAGGCAATAGCAGAGAGCTGGGTAGGAAGTGGAACAGCCAGGACCCAAACCGGTGCCCAAATGGGATGCAGACGGTGGCTTTACCTATTACACCACAGCGCCGGCCTCTCTCTCTCTTGTCTCTCCGCCACTCTGCCTTTCACATAGATGGGAATCAACAATTTTTTAAAAGCTCATGGAAAATGGAAATCAAAAGATATATTGATTTTGGTAGAAAAAAAATGGAAACCCATGCAGTTTTCTCATTATATGCAATTCCATGAACTTTCTGAAAAGCTCTCATAGTATACTTATTTATGAAAGGAATACATGGTCATTAGAAAAAATTCAAAGAAAGCAAAAAGTGAAGACTCTACTCCGACCAATCCCATTTCCAGAGTTAACTATCCTTGAAAGTTTGTGTGATGTGTTGCAGGCTTCAGTACCACTGAGCACTTAAGATCTATACACGTATCTCATTAAAAAGTTCAAAAGTAAATACAGCTTTGGAGTGAAAAGTGTGATTCCAAGCACATACTTTAAAGCCAAGGAACAGTACTCATTTTGCAATTTTCTATTTTCATGATGCCTCCATGGGAGTATATTCTACGCAGATATTCTTTCTGATGGCTGAAAAGCATCTCATATCACATCAATACATTGTAATTTGCTTAACTGATCCCTTAATATTGGATACGCCAGCACTTTTGGGGGAGAGGTAGAACACAATTCTGAAATGGACACTGAGTTCCTTTGAAATAAGAAATTTTTAAGTCTTCCAGCTGCGTGAACAACTGAAATCTGTAGCTCATAGAGTACAAGAGCAGACGTACATTGTATTTCAGAATGTCCTGTGATAAACGGATGAAGCTCTCTACTTTAGGGTCTTTATAATGGAAACCTTGGCTGCCACCCAGACTAGACTGTGGGCTCTATCACACAAAGGCCTGTTTCTCACCTACAGAAAGATATGAGCTGGAACAACCTACCCCAGTGGGGTAAAATGGAGATTATGCAAGTTAGGTCTGAATGGGAGAGTAAGGGGCTGGGCCACAGTCCTTAAAAAAGCGAGGTTCAGCACTATGTCACTAAGAGCTCCTAGTAACTTTTTCATAAGACAATAATTCTGCTCTGAGAAACAGAAGAAAAGACTGCTTTCCTCCTCTATTCAGGGAGCAGGATAATCACTGCTTTTAACCAAAAGTATCATGGGACAATAAAAAGATTCATAAAAATACAAAAGTCCTAGACAGGAGGAAGGGATCATCAAGGCTGTGACAGAAAGCAGATCGGTTGCCAGTGCTAGATAAGCAGCAAAGGCCCTGGGTCCTCACTTTCTCTGGCCCTCACGCTGCAGCTTTTGACAATAAACAGGACAGCTAAGAACTGAGGGGCTGGTGCTGTGGCATAGTGGGTAAAGCCACCGCCTGCAGTGCTGCCATCCCATATGGGCGCGGGTTTGAGTCCCAGCTGCTTCACTTCCGATCCGGCTCTCTGCTATGGCCTGGGAAAGCAGCAGAAGGTAGCCCAAGTCCTTGGGCCCCTGCACCCATGTTGGAGACCGGAAAGAACCTCCCAGCTCCTGGCTTTGGATCGATGCAGATCCGGCCATTGGGGCCATTTGGGGAGTGAACCAGCAGATGGAAGACTTCTTTCTCTCTGCTTCTCCTTCTCTCTCTGTGTAACTCTTTCAAATAAATAAATTAAAAAAAAAAAAAGCTACCTGAGGCTGCATTAGTAAGAGGAAGGGCAACCGGGATCTATGCTTTTACAGTTCCTCTAAAGTGTACATTTGAAAACAGCTGCTATTTTAATTTTTCTCTTTCAAATATGATGTAAGTAATCCATATTTATTATATAAAAACCCAAACACATTATACAAAATTTTTAAAATTTAAGTAACCATTAAGTCTCATAATGATATTCCACACAATATTGAAGAATAATGCCTTAGCTACTTTATCAAGGTATACTATTATTGTTATAATTATTAATAATTTATTTAATAATTAACTGCTTTTAAATGTAAGGGCCTTAAAATTGTAAGGGCCTTGCACTGGGAGGTAAAACACAGCTTAGGCCAAGACCTGTGATTTAGACACCAGCACCACCTGCTGGCAGTGTTGCCAAACTACAGGTCCTGGTATTTTGGGTCTAAACTAATTTAGATGGTGAAACTATCAACTTTGAGTTGGCAGGTGATCAGCAGATGTCATAGGCAGTAATAAACTGAATAGAAGCCTCCTGTAGGTGTTTTGGGGGCACGCGCGAGAGAGGCTGGCATACATGTACTTTAGGATATACGGCTGTTAAGATTTTGGTTGAGTGATCTTCTTAAAGGAATGTTGTGACTTCAGTGAATGAGTGCTATTCGGCTTTGTCTCGGAACGGTTCTGGGACAGAGACAAGGAGAGGGCCAGGCAATTCAGGCTCTCTGAGTGACAGCACACTGTCACGTGGGCACGCTTGCTCCACGCTTCTCTGCATGTCACAAGCACTTTAAGGAACCTGGGGTTAAAGTGCTTTAAAAATAAAAATCACCATGGAAAGTTTTTTTGTTTGTTTGTTTTTTTAAGCCCGTTGTGAGCCTTCTTGGAGTTCTTTCTGAAAGTCTGTATTTCCTTACCAAATGTGCCAAAACCCCAGTTGTCTTATCTCCTTGTTTGGTTAAATGTGTGCAGAGCTGGAGCTGCCTGAACTGGCTGATGAGTTATTTTTTTTAAATGGTTGGCAGAGCTTGATGCGACATAGCCAGAAACACATTCCTTGCATCAAATTTCCATCTTCCTCATTTGGTAAAGGACATTTTTCCTGTCTATCTTTGCCACAGAGAGCAATCCTGATGTACGTTTCCCTCCATTAAGAAATAATTTTAAAAAGCTGCGAACCCTCTCTCGAAAATGACACCATGGCCCGGTGACCGGTACGCTGAAGCACCAGCCCAAGCTGCTTGGTGTGCAATGCTTTCCCAGGTCAAAGTCACTGGTCTGTCTTCCTGAAAGATTTCCACATAGAGGGCAGGCTTTGGGCCTCTATTAAAACTCAGTGGAGAGAATCTGTGGGACAAAGTGCTCCTAGCACAAGGCTTCTCGGCTGTGCCTCCACAGTACGACGTCCCAAGCAGGCCTCGTCCTGACGCTAACACACAGAATGCCCTTCTGGAATGTTCTTCAGCTCTCAAAACACAGATTTACAGGACACAACTCATGGCTTGTCGTAAATTAAGAAGCCTACTGAAAAACAGGCTTGGTGAGGCCAGCACTGTGGCCTAGTGGGTTAAGGTGCGCTTGCAGTGCCCACATCCCTGCCCACATGCTCTGCTTCTGATCCAGCTCTCTGCTGTGGCCTGGGAAAGCAGAAGATGGCCCAGGTCCTTGGGTCCCTGCACGCGTGTGGGAGTCCAGAAAGAAAATCTTTGCTCCTGGCTTCGGATCGGCGCAGCTGTTGCAGCCACCTGGGGAGTGAACCAGCGGATGGAAGACCTCTCTCTCTCTCTCCCTCTCTCTCTCTCTCTCTGCCTCTCTTTCTCTCTCTGTGTAACTTTGACTTTCAAATAAATAAATAAATATTAAAAAAAAAAAAAAGAAAACAGGCTTGGTGCTATGAAACCTTATTTATGCAAACTGGAGTGAACAACAGAGCTGTGACTTCCCCAAGATCTGCTGTCCAATGGCTCCCAATGAGGGAGGTGGGGTTCCAGCAGGGCTTCTACTTCACAGGGTTCCTGGTTAAGGATTATACTTCTATTCATGTTTTTTAAGGATTGATTCATTTATTTGAAAGGCAGAGTTAGAGAGAGAGAGGGAAAGACAGGTCTTCCATCTGCTGGTTTACTCCCCAAATGACCACAATGACCAAAGCTGGGCCCATCTGAAGCTAGGAGCCAGGAGCTTCTTCTGGGTCTCCCATATGGGTGCTGGGTCCCAAGCACTTGGGCCATCTTCCACAGTTTTCCCAGGCCATAGCAGAGAGCTGGATTGGAAGTGGAGCTGCCGGACTTCAACTGGCGCCCATATGGGATGCCAGTGTTGCAGATGGCGGCTTCACCTACTACACCACAGTGCCGGCCCCTGGCTTAAACTTCTAAGCTTCCAACTTCTCTGATAAACCAAATGCTTGATTTTCTAGGAGAACAGAATATCAAGTTCAAAGTTCGACTAACTTGAAACACAGTAAAGGAAATATTTCTTTCCAAAATATTTCAAGACTGAATAGCTTAGGCCAGCGCCGGCACACCGGGTTCTAGTCCCAGTCAGGGCGCCGGATTCTGTCCCGGTTGCCCCTCTTCCAGGCCAGCTCTCTGCTGTGGCCAGGGAGTGCAGTGGAGGATGGCCCAAGTGCTTGGGCCCTGCACCCCATGGGAGACCAGGAGAAGCACCTGGCTCCTGCCATCGGATCAGCGCGGTGCGCCGGCCGCAGCGCGCCAGCCGCGGTGGCCATTGGAGGGTGAACCAACGGCAAAAGGAAGACCTTTCTCTCTGTTTCTCTCTTTCACTGTCCACTCTGCCTGTCAAAAAAAAAAAAAAAAAAAAAAAAAAAAGAAAGAAAAAAGAAAAAGATTGAATAGGCTAAAAGTATAATAAATGACTAGAGGAAGCAAGCAAACAAAATATGCTGAAAAAAAAATCTATCAACTGAGGCCAATGTTGTGGCACAGCAGGTTAAGCCACCATGGGTTAAGCCACTGCCTGTGACACCAGCATCCCATATGGGCATCGGTTCAAGTCTGGCTGCTCTGCTTCAGATCCACCTCTGCTAACGTGCCTAGGAAAGCAGTGGAAGATGGCCAAGTACTTGGGCCCCTGCACTCATGTGGGAGACCTGGATGAAGCTCCTGGCTCCTGGTTTCAGCCCGGCCCAACCCTGGTTGTTGCTGCCATTTGGGAAGTGAACCAGCAGATGGAAGACCTCTCTCTCTCTCTCTCTCCTCTCTGTAACTCTGCATTTCAAATAAAGAAATCTTTAAAAAAAAAAATCTATCAACTAAATTGCACTTAAGTGTATTGTTACTTAATCTCCATTTCTATAACACAATAAAAAAGACTTAAATTAATTACCTTGGTAAATTAAGCAAACACAAAAACAATAAAAACCCTGAAGTGAAAAATAAGATGTAGCAAAGAAAGCTGTAACCAGATAATTTATCTCCACCCTCAGCTTTAATTTTTTTAAGATTCATTTATCTGAGAGGCAGAGTGACAGAGAGTGAGAAGAGATACAGACTCTTCTTTCAGTTGGTTCATTCCCCAAATGCCTGCTACAACCAGGGCTGGCCCAGGCCAAAGCCAGGAGCCTGGAACTCCATCCAGGTCTCCCACATGGACGGCAGGAGCCCAAGCACTTGGGTCATCTTTGCTGCCTTCCCAGGCATATGAGCAAGAAGCTGAATTGAAAGAAAGTGGAGGGGCCAGCACTGTGCCATCTTCTACTGCTTTCCCAGGCCATAGCAGAGAGCTGGATGGGAAGTGGAGCAGCCGGGACTCGAACTGGTGCTCATATGGGATGCTGGCATGGCAGGCGGCGGCTTTACCCACTATGCCACAGTGCCAGCCCTCAAAGCTTTGATTTAATTTTATCCATCTCTCAGGAGATTTTTAGTCTGACATATTACTTCACAAAAATGAATAGCAGCCAAAAGATTAGAGATATTTTTTACTAAATATAACAATGACAGTGATGGTTATCTAAATGTCTATTCTGGAAAATTCCTATATTTACATAGCAATCACAGATCAGAAACACATAACAAAAAAGAAATAAAAAATGTGGAAAACAAAATACTCTTTTGATTAAAAAAAATTGAGCTGTTTCTGTGACTTAAGAAACTCTTAAGAAACTGGGTCTGGGGCCGGCGCTGTGGCGCAGCAGGTTAATGCCCTGGCCTGAAGCGCCAGCATCCCATATGGCACCAGGATGCTGGTTCGAGACCCGGCTGCTCCACTTCTGATCCAGCTCTCTGCTGTGGCCTGGGAAAGCAGTAGAAGATGGTTCAAGTCCTTGGGCCCCTGTACCCGCGTGGGAGACCTGGAAGAAGCTCCTGGCTCCTGGCTTTGGATTGGCGCAGCTCCGGCCATTGCAGCCAATTGGGGAGTGAACCAGTGGATGGAAGACCTCTCTCTCTCTTTCTGCCTCTCCTCTCTCTGTTTAACTCTGACTTTCAAATAAATAAATAAATTTTAAAAACAAGAAACTGGGTCAAAAATAAATATAACGGGCTGGTGTTGTGGCACAGCAGGTTAAGCTACCACTTGAACTCCAGCATCCCGTATCAGAGCACCACGTAGCATCCCGGTTGCTCTGTTGCCCATCCAACTTCCTACTAATGTGTCTGGGAACGCAGTAGTACATGGTTCAAATATTTGGGCCCCTGACTCCCATGTGGGAGACCTGGATCAAGTTTCTGGATCCTGGCTTTGGTCTAGCCTAGACCTGGCTGTTATAGTCATTTGGAGAGTAAACCAGCAAATTGAAGATCTCTCTTTCTGTTTCTTGCCTTTCAAATAAATAAATATTTTTAAAAGACCATAAATAAATAAAAATATAACAAATACTAACTTGGACCTCTCCTGTGATAAATTTCAAGTAACCATAGATTTCTTTCTTAAGAAATTTATAATCACAGGGGCTGGCGTTGTGGTGCAGCAGGTTAAGTCACCTCCTGCAATGCCAGTATCCCATATGGGTACCGGTTCGAATCCTGGCTACTCCACTCTGATCCAGCTTCCTAACGAACCTGGGAAAATACCAGAGGATGGGCCAAGTAGTTGCGCCTCTGCCCCCCGTGTGGGAGACTCAGATGGAACTGTAGGATCCAGATTTCAGCCTGGCCCAGTCACGGCTATTGTAGCCATATGAGAAGTTAACCAGTAAATAGAAGTTCTCTCTCTGTGTCTCTCCTTCTCTCTCTGTAACTCTGCTTTTAAAATAAAAAGAAATTTATAATCACTTCTTATGCTATAATTCATCACTGAAAATGTGCTGAAATGTCATTTTATTTGTTAAATATTAGAATGGTGCACTATCAGCTAGTGGTCAAATACTGGACAAATAGTAAATTTAAACACTGTATTTACAGATATAACGTTAACATTTAGGGAAGGTAAGGAGATAACAGTGATAAAGAAAGGGGAGAAGAACAAATTGGTGAAAGCCAGAGGGAACAATAGGACAATGAGTGCTGACTCCCGACACCCCAAACCGCGGTCCTAGGCAGTGGTCCCATCTCTAACAGCTTTCTATCTAGGAAAACTGGATGTAACAGAAGTTATTTCAAATTGGAAACATACACACACACACACACACACACATGCCTACGTATGTATTTATGCCTCTAGACATATCTATTCTACCTACTTACCTACTATAAGCAGATATCACATACTTCCTGTCTAACATGGGAGGAAGCAGAAACATAGGGGACACTTTACACTAACCACTACACTCTTTTAGTCTTAGAACACCTTGTGAGCTGAGGAGTTATTCCTTGAATTTTGATGAGAGCTGTAAGTACACAAACGGTGCAGCAAAACAAGGGAAAAGAATGCAGAAGGGCATGTTGCTAAAGGTGTGGGCTTCATGGTTTCTCCTCATGACAGTGGGCAAGTGGTTTAGGTAACAGAAGCGACAGAGTGTGAACACAGCACTGAAAAGAAACGGGGCTATTTTCTAAACCTGCCAACTTAAAATAATAAATAAACCAACAGGGCAAATTCTTAACAGAGTTCCATATTCTTGGCACAATCTTTGCAAGTTATACAACACACAGTGCCTAAATTGGTTGGAAGTTTAGAATCAGAAAAAAAGAAATTTCATCTTTTTAAGATTTATTTATTTATTTTGAAAATAAGTATCACAGAGAAAGAGGTAGAGAGAGAGAGGAAGATCTTCCATCCACTGGTTCACTACCCAGATGGCCACATCGGCCAGGGCTGGGCCAGGCCAAAGCCAGGAGCTTCACCCAGGTCTCCCATGTGGGTGGCAGGGCCCAAACACTTGGACCATCCTCCGCTGCTTTTCCCAGGTGCATTAGCAGGGAGCTGGATAGGAAGTGGAGCAGCCAGGACAGAAACCAGTGCCCGTATCAGACGCCGGTGTCGCAGGCAGCGGCTTAATCAGCTATGCTATGCCTGCTCTCTCAAGAAATTCTTTAATAGAAAAAATTCTCTTTCAGGAGAATGTGAAATATTTTACATGTGACAAAAACTGGTAATTGCCACTCTCCTCTTTTTCCTCTAAACAGAACCCTGATTTTGTTCAAAGAAGCAATGCGGCCAAGCAGGACCACATCCCCCACATCCCTGTAGCCTGATGTGCCATGACAGGAAGCCACAGCCAAGGACACGCAGAGAAGGGCAGTGTAGAAATCAGCAAGGCCACCTGAAGGAAGGTGACTCACTTGGGCCACAGGTCCTTGGTCCCCACTGTTCACCTTTCTCATCCACGGTGACTCTTGGTGTTCTGACCACTACTTCTGTGCCTACAAGGCCAGAGATCCATGCTGGACATGCAACTGATTGGCCCTGAATGGCTTACCTCTAAGTTTCTGATAGGAGAGAGCAGACTTGTCCATTTTAAAGCCACCGCTTCCTGCGCTGAACCTACTCCTGACACAATGACATGGATGGGGAAAAGGAAGGCTAGAGAGGTGACGGGAGATGTCCAAGGTGACCCAGCAGCCGAGGAGCAAGGAGCAAGCTAACCCGGGTCTGTGGACTCTTGGGTCCACAGTCTTAATGAACACTCAGTGGACTATCAGCTGTACAAACGCAGTGCCTCTGTCCGCTGTGCTCAGTGCTGTGTGCCCACTGCTAGCACAGTGCGTGGCACATCGCAGGAACACAACAGGCATCTCTCGGTCGGTACGCCGCCTCACCAACATTGCACATGGAAGTTTACACACGGCCTCCAACACACCATACTCTATTAGGAACATTAAACATTTGTAGGAGAAAATACTTTGGTAACAAAA
The DNA here is from genome assembly GCF_964237555.1 of Oryctolagus cuniculus. Lineage (NCBI taxonomy): Eukaryota > Metazoa > Chordata > Mammalia > Lagomorpha > Leporidae > Oryctolagus > Oryctolagus cuniculus. The sequence goes on along the minus strand of NC_091433.1, from coordinate 80,205,541 downwards.
CTAGGATGTTAGTGAAACTGACCATTGAGGACAATACCTAATGGTAACGCACTACAATTGATCAGGTCACTTCAATTCTTGAGAAGTAATGCTAATGAACTATTTTCTTACCTATAGTCACATCTCCTCGGATTTCACTTTCTACACATACAACTGCTCCGGGAGCAATCTTCACACTGAAGGCAGAAAAAGGTTACATTCACCGCGGGTAAGACGTGGCATGTTGTGACAGAAACTCCCTGAAGAGGTTTTAAAGAACTGATGGAAAAAGGGGAAGTTTTAATATAGGAAAACATTTTCAATAACCATACTATCCAACAGGCCAAAATCTCATGACATACTATCACAATACGACATACTATCACTTTTGGAGTTTTAATCTAGTATCTGCTTTTTTTTTTTTTTTTTAAGTGGTTTCCTTATAATTTTTTTTTTCAAAGACAGGAAGAAGGAGACAGATCTTCCATCTGCTGGTACAACTTCCCAACTGGTAACAAAAGCCAGGGCTTGCTCAGGCCAAAGCAAAGAACCACAAACTCCACCTGAGTCTCCCACTTGAGTGGCAGGGGCCCAAGCACTTGAGCCATCACCCGCTGTTTCTCCGGCGCATTAGCAGGGAGCTGAACCAGAAGCAGAGCAGCCAGCATTTGAATCAGTGCTCTAATATGGGAGGCAGGTGTCCCAATGCCACAACCTCGCATTGTCTCCTTTTCAGAAGGCTTTTATGGGGCTGGCAAGGTGGTACAGCGCGTTAATCTGCCGTCTGCAACGCCAGCATCCCAGAAGGGAGCTGGTTCTGTCTGGGTTTGAGTCCTGGCTCTGCCTTGGAATCCAACTTCCTGCTCATGCCCCATCCTGGGAAGCAGCAGATGACGGCTCAAGTATCTGGGTCCCTGCCCCCATGTGGGAGACCCGGATGGAGTTCCTGCCTCCTAGCTTCAGCCTGGCCCAGCCTTAGCTGGTGCGGGCATTTGGAGGCATGGACCAGAAGGTAGGTCTGTCTCTCTAAAGCTACCTTTCAAATAAGTAAGCAGATCTTTTTAAAAAAGGAGAAAAAGTAAATGGAAATGGTTCTTCTATTCACGCATTTCTCTCACCCAACCATTCTTCCTACCAAAATCGTTGGCACTGAAGACTGCTGGGTCAAGGGCCACAACTCCTGACCCCCCTATGCTGACAGGGGAGTCCATTCAAGCCGGCCGGGACAGGTGCCAGGGCCCCCTCATGACAAGCGACCGTGACTCAGTCTACACACAGCGTCCGCCAGACAAGGGACTCGCACCAGCCGCGGGGTGCAGCCGGTCCGGCACCGCAGCGGGTACCCCCCAGGCCGGGTCGGGACGCAAGTTGCTGCCCCGGAAACACCGCCCAAGACCCCCTGCCGCGCTGGCGCGAGGCGGAGGAGGGACGGTAGGACAAACACCTGCCCGACACGGATGCCGCATCCCTTCCCAGCCCTCCCTACCCCCACTGCGGACACCAGGCCCCGCTTCCCGCACCACCAGCCCGGGCGCCCGGGAGAAGACACCATATCAGTCCTCGCCATTGGAGAGAGGGCATAGGTGCCACCCTCGCGGAGACTTGACAACAAGCTTTCCTGAAGCGGCAGACCCACCTCTTTTGAGTCTTCTCCGCCATGGTACGGCCCGGGATTCCGCTTGCAGCCGAGGTCGACACCTCCGCCTGGGTAGATCGATGATCTCTAGACGCGACTGGAGAGCCTGGCAGGCTTGGGAACGGGGCGGAGCCCCGGGGCCGGGACGCCGAGGAAGGCCCTGCGTGGGCGGGGCCGGGGGCCGGGAATGGGGCGGGGCCTGGGAGGGGCGGGGCCGGACGCCGAGGATGGCCCTTGTGGGCGGGGCCTGGAAGGGCGGGGCTGTGGGCGGGGCCGGGAAGGCGGACTGGAGACCCATTTCCTCCTCTTTGCACGGTGCTTGGGTACGCAGGATTGTGCGTGGCGGCGGTGCCTGGCGGCTATGTTAGCTCTGTCCCAGGAGGTCGATAGGTTCGAAGTTAAATAGCTATTTATTCCAACCCAACTCATATTATTATGATCTGATCTCCTCTCCACTTTGATACACCTGGCAGGTGATCCCCCAACCTCACTGGGTGCTCCTTTTCTCCGGGACCTTTTCCTGTTTTGTTTTGTTTTTTTTTAAAGATTTATTTATTTATTTGAAAAGCATAAACACAGACACACAGAGGGAGAAAGAGAGATCTTCCATCCTCTGATTCACTCTCCAGATGGCGGCAAGGCTGGGGCTTCTTGCTTCCTCCCGGTTTCCCATGTGGGTGCAGGGGCCCAAGTACTAGGGCCATCTTGTGCTGCTTTTCCAGGCCATGGCAGAGAGCTGGATTGGAATGGAGCAGCCGGACTCTCGGCACTGCAGGTGAAGGCTTAACCTGCTACGTATCTGCTAGCTGTGTCCTCTGGTGAGCGTCACACCTAGCATTCAGTCGGCTACTTGACTCAAAGTCTTACTAAACCCCAAATGCCCGGAACGGGGCTTTCAGTACAAGCCTCATCCTTCCTCCAGCCAGTCGTCCTTGGTCTCTGTCTCCGTAAAGGAATCTGCCATTCACTTATTGTTGAAGCCACACTTCTATGAACATTTTAATTTATTTCTAATGTTGTTTGAAAGGCAGCAAGGATAGACAAAATCAAGCCCCCTATCTTCCACCTCCAACTCTCATCGAAGTCATCTTGTAGTCAAAATCACCCCTTAAAAATCAAATCCCGCAGTGGGCCTAGGGGTGCCCTACATCCCATATTGGAGTGCCTGGGTTCAGGTCCTCCTCTGTTTCCCGTGCCAGCTTCCCGGCTGGTATGCACCATGGGAGGCAGCAGCTCCAGTACTGGAGTCCCTGTCACCCATGTGGGAGACCCAGATGGAGCTCCTGGCTCCTGGCTCCTGACTTTGGCCTGGCTTAGCAGGACTATTACAGGAACTTGAAGGGTGAATCAGCAGATGGGCTCTGTCTCTCTGTTGTGCCCTCTTTGACTTTCCAAATCTCTTGGCCTTTAAAATAAAAGGTTTAAAAAAAAAAATCCCAGGGGCCGTTGCTGTGGTGTAGTGGGTAAAGCCGCCACCTGAAGTGCCAGCATCCCAAATGAGTGCCAGTTCGAGTCCTGGTTGCTCTACTTCCCATCCAGCTCTCTGCCATGGCCTGGGAGGGCAGTGGAGGATGGCCCAAATCCTTGGGCCCCTGCACCCATGTGGGAGACGCAGAGGAAGATCCTGGCTCCTGGCTTTGCATCGGTGCAGCTCCGGCCATTTTTGCCATTTGGGGAGTGAACCAGCAGGTGGAAGACTCTCTCTCTCTCTCTCTCTCTCTCTCTCTCTCTTTCTGCCTTGCCTCTTGCCTCTCTGCAACTCTGCAACTCTGCCTTTCAAATAAATAAGTAAATCTTTTTTAAAAAAAATTGCTAATCATTATTTTGCTTTTTTTTTTTTTTTTGACAGGCAGAGTGGACAGTGAGAGAGAGAGAGAGAGAGAGAGAGAGAGAAAGGTCTTCCTTTTGCTGTTGGTTCACTCTCCAATGGCCGCCGTGGCCTTTGTGCCGCAGCCGGCACATCGCGCTGATCCGAAGCCAGGAGCCAGGTGCTTCTCCTGGTCTCCCATGCGGGTGCAGGGCCCAAGCACTTGGGCCATCCTCCACTGCCCTCCCAGACCACAGCAGAGAGCTGGCCTGGAAGAGGGGCAACCGGGACAGAATCTGGCGCCCCGACCGGGACTAGAACCTGGTATGCCAGTGCCGCAGGTGGAGGATTAGCCTATTGAGCCGTGGCGCCGGCCTTTGCTTCTTTTTTAAAAAAGATTTATTTATTTATTTGAAAGACAGAGTTACAGAGAAAGAGAGGTAGGGACAGAGAGAAAGGTCTTCCATCTGTTGGTTCACTCCCCAAGGGTTGCAACAGCTGGAGCTGGGCCAATCCGAAGCCAGGAGCCTGGAGTTTCTTCCAGGTCTCCCATTGGGTGCAGGAACCTAAGGACTTGAGCGATCCTCCACTGCTTTCCCAGGCCATGACAGAGAGCTAGATCAGAAGTGGAGCAGCTGGGACTCAAACCAGTGCTCATATGGATGCCAGCGCCTCAGGACAGGGCTTTAACCCGCTACACCACAGCGCCCGCCCCAGGACCATGTGTTTTGTTGTCATTCTGCTGAACACCAACCACCATGCCTGGTGCACAGTTGTTACTCCCTACAAAAACTTGTTGAATAGGTGTATGCATGAATTTAAAACATCCTGTTGTCACCAAGCATTTAACACCTATCTATTTACAATGTCTATCTAAATTAACTTGAAAGACTTTCATGGCATGCATATAAGAAGGACCATTTTGGGCCAGCACTATGGCTTAGCAGATAAAGCTAAGTGCCGGTTCTAGTCCCGGTGTTCCTCCTTTGATCTGGTCTCTGCTATGCCCTGGGAAAGCACTAGAAGATGGCCCGAAGGCCTTGGATCCCTGCACCCGCATGGGAGACTAGGAAGAAGTTCCTGGCTTCAAATTGGCCTAGCTCTTGCCATTGCAACCATTTGGGGAGTGAACCAGTGGATTGAAGACCTCCCTCTCTGTCTTTGCCTCTGCCTCTCTGCCTTTCAAGCAAATAAATAAATCTTTAAAAAAGAAGAAGAAGAAGGACCCTTTTATCAGCATTAGGTATGATGTCTAGGGGCTATAAGCTTTTCAGGGATGTAAAACATGTTTCAGACCTGAAAATAAAATGTACTGATTCCAAAAAATGAAGAAAAAATTTTAACAAAAGAAAGAAAAAACAAGGAAAGTAAAGTACTGAATCCAGAAAACAAAAAGTACAAATAGGAATTAGTAAATATTTTAAGATATCTAAAACATCATTTTTCATAATGAGTCAACTGCAATTTAACTCTTCTATACATAAAAAATATACTTACTGTGGGATGTGCTTGTATTTAATGTAGTTGATAGGATGTCAACTTGTTCAGTCTACATCCCTGTGAACTGTTTTGTATTTGTCTAAGACTGTTCTTGCTTCTGTGACCTAGAATAAGCAACCCATCTCTTTGGAAGTGTCCTCTTATAGACAGCCATGTTAAATATCCCTGGTTCTCCAAAATCTTTTGAAATTTTCCCTCTCTGCAGGTGATTCTTTGTTTATCCACTACAGTATACACACCACAAAGCAGCATGTCCCAAGTGCGTAGCCACTGACCAGGTAAGGCATAAGCTACCTTAACTGGTCAGGTCAACAATATTTCTCAACAGTCACATCTCCCAAGTGGTTGACATGGTAACATTTGTTAACTGGTCAGGAACCATGACCATTATGTGGGAGACATAGAAAAATACAAAGCAGCCCTCTGACATACTGAAACTAAGTAGAAGAATTGATTAGTTGATCTGCATGCACTCCCTATATAAGCTCCCAATGCCCAGACCTGGATGGACCCCTCCGGGCAAGCAAGAGTCTCTGTTTCTCAACAAAATCTATTTCACTTGCTTTGCTCACTCCCATTTATTATCCACATTGTAATTCTTCATTGTTGTGAGGCAAAGAACTGACTGTGAATTCCTGTAACAGTCTCTCCCCACATTGCCATCATGATTTAAATCTAGGGTTCCAACCCAGCGACCTCATCCAATCCAGTCACTTGCCAGGGCCCCACCTCAGTCACCTTGAATGGATCCAGCCTCACCCTAATCCATCAGCCATTGACATCAAACTCTGAGTTCAGCATCTGCATGGGTTTGGGAGCCAATTCTGGTCAAACCGTAACAATAGCCCAATAATACTCAGGTATTTTATCACTCAGTTGTTTTACCTTCAGCTACATTCAGCCGACCAGCTGTACACTCTATGCTTTTGCCCGCTTTATGTAATTTTTGTTCCGTTGGAGTGGCATCGTTGTATCGAATTGTAAGATGAAGGAAGCTCAGTGAATTCTCCAAGTCCCCAGCGAATCAGAGGCTTCCAGGTTTTCTCCTCTGTGCAGAGCTGTCTCCAGTAAGAGGTGGTCCTTGCCCCTGTATCAGGATATATTTCCTTCTACTTTACTGAAAGATGCCTGTGGGGCCAGCGCTGTGGCGCAGTGGGTTAACGCCCTGGCCTGAAGCGCCAGCATCCCATATGGATGCCAATTTGAGCCCAGCTGCTCCACTTCCTATCCAGCTCTCTGCTATGGCCTGGGAAAGCAGTAGAAGATAGCCCAAGCCCTTGGGCCCCTGCACCTGCATGGGAGACCTGGAAGAAGCTCCTGGCTCCTGGCTTCAGATCAGTGCAGCTCTGGCCGTTGCGACCAATTGGGGAGTGAACCAACGGATGGAAGACCTCTCTCTCTCTCTCTGCCTCTTATCTCTCTGTGTAACTCTGGCTTTCAAATACAATAAATAAATCTTAAAAAAAAAAAAGAAGGATGACTGCTTTGGTGTGCCTTTCAAGATGAAAAACAGCTGATGAGGGCCAGCCCAGCTGTGCTCAGGGCTCGGTGGATAGCCCGCTCTTGCTGTTCTTATCTTGCCTCTAGGAGAGTCTTCCTGGATTACACACATCCCAGAGGTAAAATCCTTTTCAAATGTTTCCTTGCACATTTTCGCTTCTTCAAAACCTTTATAAGGTTAACAAGTATTTCCTGAGCATAGTATGTACACAACACTGTTACATATGCTGGGAATATACCAATAAATGAAATGGTCCCTCCCTTGTAGAGCTCACATATGGCCTGTAGGGGGCAGCCAATAGACTAAGGGAGAAATAGACACCAGCACATTTTTAAAAGTTTGTGGAAGATGGAATGAAAAGATTAAGTTTATTTTGATGCAAACAATTTTTGAAATCCAAGCATGCTATACATAATTGGTGCTTATATGAGAGGAGAGAGTAGCACAATGCCAGGAGAGTGGTATTAGGAAGGGGAATCTTTTTTTTTTTTTTAATTTTTTTTTTTTTTTTTTTTGACAGGCAGAGTGGACAGTGAGAGAGAGAGAGACAGAGAGAAAGGTCTTCCTTTGCCGTTGGTTCACCCTCTAATGGCCGCCGCGGCCAGCGTGCTGCGGCCGGCGCACCGTGCTGATCCGATGGCAGGAGCCAGGAGCCAGGTGCTTTTCCTGGTCTCCCGTGGGGTGCAGGGCCCAAGCACCTGGGCCATCCTCCACTGCACTCCCTGGCCACAGCAGAGGGCTGGCCTGGAAGAGGGGCAACCGGGACAGAATCCGGCGCCCCGACCGGGACTAGAACCCGGTGTGCCGGCGCCGCAAGGCGGAGGATTAGCCTAGTGAGCCGCGGCGCCGGCTAGGGGAATCTTTTTTTAAGATTTATTTTTATTATTTGAAAAGCAGAGTTACAGAGAGGGGGAGATGGATATATGGAGAGAAGTCTTCTATTTGCTGGTTCACTTCCCAGTAGCCGCAACAGCCGGTAACTGGCCAGGCTGAAACCAGGAACCTGCAACTCCATCCTGGTCTCACACATGAGTGGTCGAGGCCCAAGTACTTGGGCATCTTCTGCCTTCCCAGCTACATTAGCAGGAAGCCGAGTTGGAACAGCCAGGACTTGAACTGGCACTGATATGGGATGCTGTTGTCACTTAAGTGGCGGCTTAACCCGCTATACCACAACTCCCACCCCAAGCATCTTAAACTTTGCCCCAAGAGCCTACCTTCTCTCCTCCTGCTCAACTTGTTCCTCCTGCCATGCAGGGAGTTGTCCGTCCTCAACTGGAAAATGAGATTTTTCATTAACTTAGTGAAGAGAATATGGCAGTTTGACGTTTGATGGCTGGAAAGGCAAACAGTGTCCTGTGTCAACCGAACAAAGCCGCAACTTCTGAAAGCGGTGTCTTCAGTACATATTAGTAATATGACCCCAAGATATGTTTTGGTTTCCATGGTGCAGTTCCCCTTATCAGCAAGCCAGCTACCATACTGCTTGTCTGCAGTGCTTCTGTTTGGTTTTTGCTTAGCCAGGCCTTCCTGAAAGAAGACCGTATAAAAAGACCAGAGAGTGCCTGGCTGACATTGCTCCTTGAGGAAGCCTCGAGCTAAGCACTCTGGAAAGGACGGCGTCTTCGGTTCCGGTTCCGAATGGACTGGCTGCAGCTGTTCTTCCTCCACCCTGTTTCACTTTACCAAGGAGCTGCTTTTCCTGTTGCACTACTGTTTAATTATCTCTGCATCTGGGACTCCTTTTCTGCTCGTGCCAGGTAGGCGAGAGGGTCACCTTTGCTCTTCCATCTAGGAGTACTCTAGCAGGCCAGGAAAGCAGGACAGACCTCAGGTGTGAAGACTGCATATTAATTACACCTGGTGGTGACTTACTGCCACTGATTACTGGTTGTGTGATACTGAATACGAGTAAGAGAGGAAAACCGGCCGGGAAATTGACATCATGTCTGCATTGACTCAAAGTGTGACAGGTTCACATTAAGTGGGGAATGATTAAACTATGAGGACAATGGATGCTGAGACGGTACAGGAATCCTCTGATGTGTACATCCATGCAGATTCTAGATTCCTTGAGCAATCCCAATTTCATGAAGTTTTATCATTTTCAGTAAAATTCTATCTAATATATTATATATTAATATATATAGTATATAATAAATTGTATCTATATATCTAATATGTTATGTTACATTTATAACTGTAAAGTTATTTGCTATTTATCTGAGAAGTAGAGAGAGGGAGCGCCTGTCTGCTGGTTCACGCTCCAAATTCCCATGACAGCTAGGACTGGGCCATGGCCAAACCTGGAATCCAGGTTTCCTGTGTGAGTGGCAAATACCCAATTACTTGAGCCATCACTACTGTCTCCTAGGGTATGCATTAACAGGAAGCTGGAGTCAGAAATACGAGGCAGATGTTGAATCCAGATACTCTGATATGCACAGGCATCTTTTTTATCTTAAGATTTATTTGAAATGTAGAGCTATAGTGACAGAGGGGGAGAAATCTTCTATCCACCGGCTCACTGCCAGATGGCTGCAACAGCCAGCACTGGGCCAGGATGAAGCCAGAAACCTCATTGGGGTCTCACATGTGGGTAGCAGGGGACCAAACATTTGGGCCGTCCTCTGCTGCTTTTCCTAGGCCATTAGTAGGGAGCTGGATTGGAAGAGGGGCAACTGGGACTAGATCCATGCAGTCCTTGGTGTGAGCACAGATCCCACAGCAATGACCTTCACCAGGGAATCAGGGAGCCCCGAGCATGTGGAGACACCCACAGTGACTGCCCAAAGACCCAGACACACCCTGTGCTCTCCCATGCAGCCACAGTGTTTTCACAGTCCCAGCACACAAGGCTCCCACATTTATGGGCACCTGTTGTACCTGAGCAAGTGCAAACAGATGAGCACCACACTTTGATAAAATTTCGGGCTTATCCCCTAAAGAACTCTTGACCTTGAAGCTCAAAGCAACAGGGTTTGTAAAGGCAAAAAACACAAGGCGGGGAGGGGGAATACATGGTTTCTAGGATTGGGGTCGGCTGGGGGGAATACATGGCTACTAGGGTTAAGCTGACCTAAGGCCTATGTGAATCTAATATCAATTACAATCGTGACAATAGACAAATTACAATCTTCACATTAATCCAGGTGCAGCCTGTTTCAAGCTTGAGCGATCATGCTAGCCAAGGGGAATGCAGTGTGCTGTTATTGTCTGATTTTTAGATAAAACTTTCAGACCAGAATCTCACGGTGGGGGATGCTTTCTCAAGATGGAGTCTTGGGTGCTCTAAAATCGAGTCCCTACTATCAAAGTGTTACTTCACACCCAGCCCCCTGTCAGTTCTCCCAGCCAGACTCAGGCATCTCCTGTCGGCTCGTTGCTGGGCACACAGACACAAGCTGCCACAGCAGTTACATATGTCCAAAATGGCACCTGCCTGCTTTGGGCTAGGTGCAGGACACCAGTGCTGGGTGGTTGGGAGAGAGAAATGTGCCTTACTTTTTTTTGCCTCTAGGCTGGGAGATATACCATCCTCCACAGGGCTCCAAGCCAGGCTCACAGCAGGCTCTTCCCGCAGCTTTATTGCCATATCTTGGGCTGCTGTAGTCTGGTCTCATCTCATTCTCCAAAGCCGGCGCTGAGGCTCTTGGCTGCTGGGGTCCTGAGTTGTGCACGTTCACACCCTCCACGTGGATCCTAGTGTCTCTCTAATTTGAGTGGAGCTTCCTCTGCCATTTTCTCCCTAACTCTTCCCTGAGACTGCACTCTGTTCAAGTTTTTTTAACTATCTTCCCCTAGACTATAGCAGTAAGCTCCCTCCCTATTCCGCCATCTTGGTGCCTCTCCCTGTAATTTTTTAATATCTAGGAACCTCAATGCATTAGAGACAGTCTCTATCTTTAAAAAAAAAAAAAATGTTTTGTGGAATATCCTTTTGTAAAGTGAAAATCCATGGCCAAAGGGCCATCTCCTAAAGATTCACTTATTTTAGAAACCAGGATTATATTGAGGTTTCTGACAATTCCTTGGATTTCACAAAGAAAAATGAACCCAATCACAGACTGGCAAGACACGGCCTGTATGAGAAGTAAAAGACTTCGAGGGCCAAAGAAACCCAAGGACAGAATGAAGAAAGGCAAAATAGAGGGCAGATGCTGCGTGATGCGACCTGCAGGGATTATGCAGGTTTCCCATGAGAGCATTAACAAATTTTAATAGCATTTTAAAAGCCAGAACACTAGTTCATAAGATCTAAAGTGCAGTGCAAGGATGATGGGTGTTACAAAGACTTTCTAAGTTAGGTTTCAAACACTTGCTGGAGGGAGATATTGAGGCCCCTCCCCCAAAGCTTCAGGGCAGTGTTACCCTGAAAAGGAAAGACATTCGTCTTCAGAGTTCTTCTAGATCCTCAACGCTAGATTCACATCACTTTGGTCAGACTACAGGACAGTAGGTCTTTGTGGTTTTTTGTTTTAAAGGTTAATTTAAAACAGGCAGTTATAGAGAGAAACAGAGAAAGAGAGAGAAAGATTTTCCATCTACTGGTTCACTCCCCAAATGGCTGCAACAGCCAGGGCTGAGCCAGACCAAAGCCAGGAGCCAGGAACTCCATCTGGGTCTCCCATGTGGGTGGCAAGGGCCCAAGTACTTGGGCCATCTTTCACTATTTCCCAGGCCCAGGCACATTAGCAGGGAGCTGAATGAGAACTGGAGCATCTGGGACTAGAACCTGTGCTTATGTGGGATGCTGGCATTGCAGGTATGGCTTAACCCACTGCGCCACAATGCCAACCCCAGCCGTAGGTTTTGACGGTGCCCTATGAGCATGGCTACAGGACTGTTAACGGCAGGCATGGGTTGCCTTGAGAGGGAATCACTGGAATGGTGGACAGAAAAGAGAGGGCTTCCCAGGGTCACTGAGGCAGGAATCAAGCTTTGTCTCTTGAGGGAGCAAAACTGCTCCTGGCTTTTTCTCCCACATTTAGTTGCATCAGAAGGCCATAAGGGGCCGACGCCACGGCTCCCTAGGCTAATCCTCCACCTTGCGGTGCTGGCACACCGGGTTCTAGTCCCAGGCAGGGCGCCAGATTCTGTCCTGGTTGCCCCTCTTCCAGGCCAGCTCTCTGCTGTGGCCAGGTTGTGCAGTGGAGGATGGCTCAAGTGCTTGGGCCCTGCACCCCATGGGAGACCAGGATAAGTACCTGGCTCCTGCCATCGGATCAGCATGGTGCGCCGGCCGCAGCGCGCTGGCCGCAGCGGTCATTGGAGGGTGAACCACTGGCAAAGGAAGACCTTTCTCTCTGTCTCTCTCTCTCAATGTCCACTCTGCCTGTCAAAAACAAAACAAAACAAAAAACCAAAAAACAAAGAAGGCCATAAGGAAGGTTTCCATTGGACAATTACATGGCTTCCTCCCTCCATTGAGTTCCGGGGAAAGACTTCAGAAGCCATGTATCTGTCACAGGTTCTGAGTCAGTCTCACAGACTTGTCCCCTTTCTTTCAGGTATCTCTTTCTGCTGGCCGGAGGAGGCACCCTGGCCGTGGCAGCCATGGGGCTCTACGCCATGCTGGTCTTCACGCCCGCAGTCTGCGCCGTGGTTCTGGTCTCCTCACTCAGCCCACCGGAAGTTCACAGATGGACTTTCCTCTTCCAGATGGGCTGGCAGACCCTGTGCCACCTGGGGCTGCAGTACACCGAGCATTACCTGCAGGAGCCCCCTTCCACGAGGTAACACGACACCTTGGTTTGCTTGTCCTGAGCTGCCTGGGGATTTGCTGGCCGCATGGTTCTCCCGGAGAGAACCTAGGTGTTGAATTTGAGTGCTCATTTCTTCTCTGTGGGTTTGACCTTGAATAGAAGTCATTTAACCTTTCAGACTCAAATTCTTTCCCTGGGGAAAAAAAAAATCAGGGTGGTAGTGGTGGCGGTGGTGAGATTCTAGTTCTTGGCTCGCAAGGCCTGTTCTAAGTCGGAGATAGTGAAGGTCAAAGTGATTCAACAATGATTCATAGCTGCGTGTTGCCCGGGTAGCACGGCATCTGGCATTTCTCTTAGTTCACTGTGCTGAGTGGGAGGCTGAGCCAGGAGTGCCTGCAATGGCTAAGAAGCACTTTGCTGCCCTCAGCGCGGGCGGGGACACGCGGCCAGCAGGTGCGACTCTTTGGAGACCCTCGCTGCCGGCTCATGGTGGCGGCCCCAGCAGCTGCGGAAGTGGGGGTCTCTCTTGGTTCAGACTCAGCTGTTTCCTCTCCTCGGGAGGAAGGACGGTCACCCAATCTAGAAAAAGGAAGACAAGAGCTAACGACCACCTTGCCGGGCGTTTTTCACAAGTCAGTGCGGTCACCACGGTTGAGGGAAATGGCGTCCTCGTGATCCCGGCTCCCTCTGGTTAGCACACGCTGGCCCCGCTGTGTGGTCTCTCAGAGAGCGGAGGTCGGTCCCCTCTCGGAGTCCCGCCTGCCACTGCTTCACTTCTGCCACCGCTACCACCCCCAGAATCCTTTTCGGCTTCCACCGAAGCCTTCCGGCTTGCTTCTCTGAGGAAAAGGCCAGAGGGCAGGTGGGCGGGGCCTACTGAGTGACCCAGAAGTAGAGAATCGGGACTTCCGTGGGGGCTGGGAGGGCCGTAGAACTGGCTCTGGCTGGACAGGCGGAAAGCGGAGCCAGACCTGAATGGGAAGGCGTGTCCGGCTGCCGTGGCTGCCTAACAACCGAGCAGAGATTTGTTTCCTGTCAGTTCCAGAGGCGAAAAGTTCAAGGTCACAGCGTCCAGAGGACAGGTTCTTCTAAGGCCTCTGTCCTTGGCCTGCGGATGGTCGTCTTCCTACTTGTGTGTGCAGGCAGCCTTCCCTCTGGTCCATGGCGTGTAATGGACCAGAGTCATTACATACACCAGTCATGGAGTCGAGGCTCACCCTGGAAGCCATTTTATCCACCTGCTTATAGATCCCGTCTCCCAAATAGGCCACACTCGCCAGTCCTGGGGTTAAGGCCCTTACCACGTGGATTTCGTGGGGGACCCCTCAGCCCAGAACTGAAGGTGACTGAGTAGGCGTGGATGGCACCTGGAGGCTGCCTGGCTCCCGGTTAAGGCAGGAAAGTGGCTCACTAACACCCTCCGTACTCCGTCAGACACACAGGTGGAAACAGCAGCAGTTGTATTCTCTCTTCAGGCCGACAGTCCCGATTGTAGAGTGTGCGCCTGTAGTTTTCATTCACTGTTCTCAATCTTTTTTTTTTTTTTTTAAGATTTATTTATTTATTTGAAAGTCAGAGTTACAGAGAGAGAGAAGGAGAGGCGGAGAGAGAGAGGAGAGAGGTAGAAAGAGAGAGGTCTTCCTTCCGCTGGTTCACTCCCCAGATGGCTGCAACAGCCAGAGCTGCACCGATCTGAAGGCAGGAGCCAGGAGCTTCTTCCAGGTCTCCCAAGTGGGTGCAGGGGCCCAAGGACTTGGACCATCTTCTACTGCTTTCCCAGGCCATAGCAGAGAGCTGGATTGGAAGTGGAGCAGCCGGGACTTGAACCAGTGCTCATATGGGATGCCGGCATTGCAGGTGGTGGCTTGATCTGCTATGCCAAAGCGCCCCAGCCCCAATCAGTAAATCTATAAAGAGAGAGAGAGTGGGTGGCAGGGACCCAAGCACTTGGGCCATCTTCAGCTGCTTTCCCAGGCACACTAGCATGGATTAGAAGCAGAGCAGCTGGGACTTGAACCTATACTCCCATATGGAATGCCGGTGTTGCAAGCAGTAGCCTAACCCACTGCTCCACAATGCTGGCCCCAATAATTTTTTTTAGAGTTTTATTTATTGGAAAGGGAGACAGAGAAGGAGAGAGAGAGACTTGCATCTGTTGGCTTATTCCTCAAATGTCTCCAGCAGTTTATCTGGCTGTGGCAAAAAGCCCTCCCTTCTACAGTAATCTTGTCAGCAGGAGCTTTGACAATGAAGTGGTACGTGTTCAGGAGATGGGTGAAGAACACACCTCAAACTGCCAGCCGCTCACCATGCACTCTGACCCATGCCTCAGGACCAATCCCAAACCAGGCAGAATCTTGCAGGATTTACAGCCTGCAGCTTCCTGTAATCTCATCACTCCTAAAGTTCTGTTTCTTTGGCAAACTTCTCCGAAGTCACTGGTCCTAATCTTTGCAAGCCATTCTTAGAAATATTACAATCCACATTTGCATCCATGACTCGTGATGAACGTCTTCACGTACCTGTTGATTCTGCCCGGGGCGGAGTGTGGCTCTGAATTCTTCCTGGAGTCTCAGCTGGGGCACTGCAGCCCAGGCACTTAACCTGAACTCTTCGGAGCTGCCTGTTTGCTGTGTGGTCGTGTGTGACAGACTGGAATGGAAAAGAGAGTAAATAGGGAGTGTTTTCACACTAAGAAAAATCTCTTTCAGGTTCTGCATCGCTCTTTCGTCCCTCATGCTCTTGACCCAGAGGGTCACGTCCCTCTCACTGGACATTTGTGAGGGGAAAGTGGAGGCGGCCTCAGGAGGTGTCGGCAGCAGGCGCTCTCTGGCTGAGCATCTGGGGAAAGCACTGCCCTATCTCAGCTACTTGCTGTTTTTCCCTGCTCTCCTCGGAGGCCCTCTGTGTTCCTTCCAGAGATTCCAGGCTCGTGTTCAAAGGTCCAGCTCTTTGGGTCCCAGGCACTGTTTCTGGGTCCTGTCCTGGAGGGGGCTGCAGATCCTCGGACTGGAGAGCCTAAAGGTGGCCATGAGGGGGCTGGTGAGTACGGGGGCAGGACTGAGCCACTGCCGGCAACTCGAGTGCGTCTACGTCATGTGGTCCACAGCCGGGCTCTTCAAACTCACTTACTACTCCCAGTGGATCCTGGATGAGTCCCTCCTCCATGCTGCAGGCTTTGGGACTGGGTTTGGCCAGAGCCCTGGTGAGGATGGATATGTCCCGGATGCGGACATCTGGACGCTCGAAACAACCCACAGGATAGCCCTGTTCACAAGGAAATGGAACCACAGCACAGCTCAGTGGCTCCGGCGGCTCATCTTCCAGCGCCGCAGGGTCTGGCCACTGTTCCAGACCTTTGCCTTCTCTGCCTGGTGGCACGGACTCCATCCCGGACAGGTGTTCGGTTTCCTTTGCTGGGCTGTGATGGTGGAAGCGGACTACCTGATTCACACCTTTGCCAATGTGTTTATCAGGTCCTGGCCCCTGAGGCTCCTCTATAGAACCATCACCTGGGTCCACACTCAGCTCATCATAGCCTACATAATGGTGGCCGTGGAGGTCAGGAGCCTCTCCTCACTCTGGATGCTGGGTAATTCATACAGCAGTGTCTTTCCTGCAGTGT